>NC_020491.1:0-25061 GCF_000184155.1 Fragaria vesca subsp. vesca
CACCTTATGGTTCAAACGTATGAGCCTAATAATCTAACTTCAATGCTAGAGCACTCTCGCTTTGAATCTTGATGAACCTGGTTAGAACTTAGAACCATCATCGGATCTTTTATAAGTAGCCAAGCAAGACCGGAAAATCCTCCTCATCTACACTTGGGAAACCCACATTAGATGTTTTTCTAGGATTACCATTGAATGAGGAATTGTTAGTGCAATCACGAACCATGTTGATGTACGTTGCTTTGCTCCAACGACATTTGCAACTATAGTTAATTTTGCAGTCAGAAAACATTGCATAATCATTATCAGTTTCATGATTATTTACCGAAATTAATTGCTGATGGTAGTTCTCGCAGGTTGCTCAATTCTCAGCTTTTTGGGTTCGTCTTGAACATCAAGAATTTAATTTCTTTCCTTTCTTTGCCATAAACAACAGTAGTTCTCGACACTCTCAAACTTGGAGGCACACCCTTTTATAATGAAAAGGTCAGGTCTCCAAATATGTCTAGAGATAGATTGATTTTTGGTTTTGTTTTAATTATCGGTAGATATACGATTTCTACAATTACTGAGTAATAATATAGTATCAAAATTTGATGTGGCTCGAAATCTAGTCTTCAAAACTTCATAAAGTAGTCTTTTGAGTAGGAACTTTCATGCATCAATACCTGTCGACCAGTAAGGAGATCTTTAAATCCGAGTGACTTCTAATAGTGCTTTCGGTTGCATTTGTACCGAATAAATTACAAAGCAGAACCTCGAGGGAAAACTGAAAATATATTGAGAAATGAGAACTGATGAACAAAAATATTGTCTCGAATTTGTGCTACATACGATTTTTCTAGGGCGATGTAGCTTAAAATACAATGCAATTAAAGGTCGGACCATGTAAAACACCATGTTACGAATCAGTTTATCTATAAAGAAACTAATTTCTAAAGAAAGGACCTGTTGTGGGCGTAACTGAATCCATTGTGCCATATACAATTCTGCATGGCCATGTGCCAAAACGCCAAAAGCAGTTAATATTCGCTTCACATAGCATAAACTCACTCAAACATTCTTCTTCTTTTCCAGACTTTTTGCAGCGAGACGTTGTCGCTTCTTCCAGGATGGGACCTTACCTGGGAAAGCCCACCTTAAAAATCTCTCCCATGAGTAACAGCTCAAATACATGAGAACAGCCCATGTCAATAGCTTATCCCTCAATCCCAGAGGCAAGGGCACCAGCTTAAGGGAGTCATTCAAATTCCTAAAAACATCGGATGTGATAACTGTGAAGAAACCAACGGCAGATACAAGGGCATACATGAATGGTTTGTTCTCTAAGATGCTCTGATTGAAGGGATGCCCCATATAGTTCACAGCAAATGTAGCCACCTGGAGCATCATGCTCACCATGTATGATACTGTATTTACAAGGTTGGGATGAAACTCAGAGTCTGGTTCAATGCACTCTTCAGGCATGTGTTTCTCAGCCTCGTTGACAGAACTAATCAAGAAGAGCAAGTGGATTGCAAACTGTCCTAGCAGAGAAAGGAAGACATAGGCACAAAATATATTAGGATGAGGCCGTTCAGATGAAAGGGTCTGAAGAGGCCGTGCATGCGAGATGAAGAGGAAAAACGCGGCTGTAAATACACCACTGATTGTAGCCTGCATATCACCTAGCTTGACACCATCCAAATACATAACACTCAACACATACGCTGTTGCCAGGCAGTTAAGGCCTAGAATTTTGAACATTTGTAGTGTAGTCACCAGAGTACTGCGACCTTGACGAATTATGTCAGTGGTGGGAGCAACAGATGCATGCTTTGCTGTGAATGGTGATGCCATGGAGGCATCGCCAAGCTTAACAATTGGAGCCGCGTGACCATCCCCCTCCTCATTCAGCTCATCCAATAGTTTCTTTTGTAATGAAGCTATCTTTTGTCGTTGCAACTCAGCAGGTGTCAGACGCTGATTACGCTGGTTACTAACTGAGACTTCTCCATTTACACTGGCAGATTTTTCTGCATCCGATGCAGACTTGGACTTCTTCGGGCGGCCAGACTTCGTATTGTCATCTTTAGATGTTTCATTGGCCGACTTTCCAGTCTTAGCTGGAGGCACCGCATTCAGTAAAGCAACTCCTACATGGGCCTGAACGGGAAAAACACATTAAAAGCTAGAAGCTAATTATCTCAACTTTTTATGAAGAAACATGAACAACTTCATATTACTGTCACAGATTTTATCTTCATTTATTTTTGGTTACATTGGAGGGCAATCAAACACCAAATCCCTCCTCAGCACTTGGGCTAACCCCAAATGCGTATTCTTCCACAGATATTGAGTACACACGGTAGATACTAACTAATAACATATCTTTCTGAAAAAAGAAAAAAACAAGAACAATAATAACAATAGTAAATTCAAATTGAGGTAGTCTGAACTGATTTTAAATAAAATCATAAATAAAGGGGATTGAGATTTGCACTCCTCATTTTGCAATCCACACTCGTTTCCTTTTCTGGTCAAAACTTTTATAAAGAGACAAAACACATGTAACTAAAAACAAAATTTAAGGTACTAAAACGGAAAGGAGTGTGGATTGTAAAATGGTGGTGCAAATTTTATTTCTCTAAATGAAAACTAATATCTCAGAAAATTCATGGTCTGAGATTTTGACCTCAAAGTTTATGAGAAAAAAATAAAAATCCTAATAGTTGAGAAATTTCATGTCTGAATCTGCAAAACCTGTTAGTGTGAGGTTCAGTGCAGGTGTAGCACTTAATTGGGCTTGAGGTTCCTGTCTGAATCGCTAATAACGGGCCCTTACCCGAAAATACACAATAAGTGAACATCGGATTATTAAGTATTGATTGCTCATGTGTCATGTGTCACCTACTTATGAGCAAATATTTCTAACAAAAGAGACGAGGTTTATATAACAGAGGTGCTCCCCCTGTCCTAAGATACGGTCGTTTCATTCAAAGAAAAGCACCCGACAAATATAACTTTGTCAACTTACCTGTTTCAAAGCTCCAACATCATTGGTTCCATCCCCACACATTAATGTTATCCTTCCCACTGTTTTGAAAGTAGTCAATATGAGTTCTTTCTGCTCGGGAGCAACTCTTGCATAAACCTAACACAATAACTTGAGTGAGAAATGTCGAGATTAACCTACTATCAAAGACAAGATTCAGAATTAAGAGTTAAAAAAGCACCTTGACATACGGAATCACTCGTATGACAGCAGAAGTTCGTTGCAACATTTCAATGCAGTCCCCTCCAATACAAAGATCATGAGTCTCTGACAAAGTTTCCACTTCATTTTCACTAAAAATCAAGTTCATAATTTCCAATCAGTATAGATAAGGAGAAGGAAACTCAGAAGTGAAACTGAAAGAGAGAGCAAAAGAGAAAAGAAAATCACACGATGCGCACACAAACATAATGGATATGCAACATCCAAAGTCAGAGCAAGGAAAGATAAAGATAAACATTCAGACAAAATTGAAAAGAGTCGTCCAGGGACGATAAAAACTATACTTGTACGGAATCATCTCAGCCTCGTCGGGTGATATCCACTCATATTCTTCACTGTTCCTTTTTGGGCCAAGAATTAATGCAGGCTTTGATATAATATGAACTTGGGTGGCAACATGGCAAGCTGTCAAAGCTTGATCACCAGTAATCATCACCTAACAACAGAAAAACTTTATAGAAGTAAATAGACTAACACCTAAAACCCAAGAAAAAATAAAAACAATATTATTCAATATTGCCCAGAAAATGCATAAAAACTGATAGAAACATATGACACAAACAGGACACTACACTTGGCAGTAGCCGGAGTATCCTTAAGAGATGATTTAATGGTTAGGCAGGTTGATCACACTAAAACATATCAATCTCAAGTTAAACCTCGTCTCAATTTATCAAAAGCATAAAAAAAATTAAAAAAAGTTTACACAATGACTCCTATTTAGCGCCAGAGTATCCTTAAGAGATAATTTAATGGTTAGGCAGGTTCATCACACTAAAACATATCAATCTCAAGTTAAACCTCGTCTCAATTTATCAAAAGCATAAAAAAAAAAAAAAAGTTTACAACAGTGACTCCTATTTAGCCATAGTCTACAAAATTATCAGTTCTGCTCACCACATACAAATCTATCTAATGCTCCTGCACTTACGCAATATTTCTCCATTTACTTGCCAGAACCTAAAACAATCACACTGCATATTATATGCTCTAATGCATATGAGCAAAAACATTTTAAAATACATGGAAAGAATCCAGCAATTGCATGATTGATTTGAAACGTCTCCTATATTTGCATTCAAATTTTTCTAACATCTCTAGCTACTAGCCGCTGTAGGTAAATCCAAAAAACAGTGTTCAATATATGAAATACTATCATTCAAGGAACAGCTAGTTTGAACAACAGCATCAGACATACCAAATCATGTGAGGATCCTTTAAGCTCAGACAAAACAGCGGCTGAATCAGCTCTAATAGGACAGTTAAAAACCTGAAACTCAAATGACAAGAATTAGTGACAAAAAGCAGAAATTAACAAATGCCTACTCCAGAGTACAGACACCCAACTGAGCACATCCGGCAGTAGTATAGGCTAGGAACCATATCATAAAATAGTAAATAAATACGAAGCTACAGATAAAGAAAGTTAAGATTACCGCAAAACCAGCAAACGTGAGGCCACTCTCCACCACATCCCTATCCAAGCTTCTGGCTTCACTCACCTTCATGCAATAAATAGATTAAAGAAATAATTTAACTAAAATTTACACGAAATAAAACATAAGATTGAAACAAAATTTCAATAAGCCCAAAAACATTAGAGGAGTAAACAAAGTCATATTATATTCAATTACATCAATCATAATCTCAAAAGAAAAAGTATAGTTCAATTTTCTACTACATGAAAGATTGCAAGATTGAAAGCATGAAAATTGGAGGGTGAAAATCAACCCCTGATCTAATGCAAAGTTTGTCTATAAGCAGTCGGGAAAGTGATCGGGGACGCTGCTGGAGGCCGCTGGGGTGGAGGCGCGCCATCGTCGGAGCCATATGGAGGAGAACGGAGGGACATCCGCACTTTAAGGGCTGTGCGGACGTCCTCTTTATCCCTTTTTTCCATATAGATATCATATAATGGCATTTGTATTTCGAATAACAGAACTTCTATACCAATCATGAGAAAGATCGTGCCGAATGTAATAAGGAAACAAAGTTTTGATCTTTTAAAACAGTTGTAAACATATTATTTCATATCAAAGGAAGCATTTCAGAAACTATGAGCCTCCATAATAACTAAAACATAAAAGCATTATGATCTGAACACTAAACCTCTAATGTGGAAGTTAAAAGGGCCATCAATACTTGATACCAATGAGTGTCAAAATGCATTGATAGAAGATGAATTCCAAAAGACAACTTACTGTCATGTCACCAATGGATTTGTAGGCAAGAGCCAAAACACGAGATCCTTGTCGGGTAAATTTCTTGTAAGTTTCAACATAATTTGATGGCACCTCTGTGAGTCTACCCTGAATAGTTTCAGGGGCACCCTGAAACAGAAGAGAAACTATTTGACTGAAGGATACTACTAAGATAATTGTTGCTTGTTGCCAAAATACGACTCTTCAAGTGAGAAAGTAATTGTTGAAAGTAGAAAATAAGTGTTAGCTCATATTTGTATAATCAAACCTTCACAAAAGCGAAAAAACTCTCTTCAATGCGAACGACAACTGCCATTCGTTTCAAGTAGGAAGCAAAGTGGTGTCTCTGAACAATCTGTACAGCTTTACCATTGCCCCTGCATTCAATGAGACCACAAATAAGCTGACATAAGACACAACTAATATCGAATTTCAACATTTGCCATCTCATAATGTGGTGAATTATTAAACATGAACAGTAAATCATGCTTGTAGTAATAAAGATACAATTATGTCCATCCATTAAATAAGATGAAAACAATCTTGCAAGTACCTGTACTCTACACTCTCAAAAATTTTATTGTTCTTCGAAAGAAACAGATACTTGTGAACAAGATTAAAAGAAGTGGTGGACAAGGGATGCACCCTTAACAATACAACATAAAAACAGACAGCAATCAACCAAGATCTAATAGGAAATATGGCCCTGCTGCAAGTCAAGGAGAAAAATGTATATTTATAATACAGACATAGTGATCACTTGAAATTTTGATTACGTAACATCCCTTTTGATTGACCTCCTACTTCTTTTAATCCACTGGAGGTCAAATTTAGATTGGTTAAAGAAAATTGGACGTAATTTTTGACCTAGCACAACTAACAAGAACAGGGAATCGCTCCCACACCCACCCACCCCATCAAAACAATTTCTGCTAGAACAGCCTTGTAATTCTAGGCTAACTGTCATTCTTTACAACTTGCAATCATTTCACTCCATTAGCCAAACACATATGTAAATTATTATTACTATTTGTACTAAAAAAGAAATCAATTTTTGTACCACAAGTTCCCCCACTCATAATAGTACAAACAACATTTTAACCTCTCTCCATATGGATACAACATCCAACACAATGGCCACTTTCATATTGCAAATCTAATGAGTATCTAACTCTCATATATCCTAATCCAGACTTCAATTTTATTACAATTGACTTTTTCGTACTAAGCTTATTAATTGCCCCAAATCAAGTCTCTTATCCTCCCTAGAAAACTAAAAAATAATCAAACCCTCACATATTCCCATAACCTTAACAACAGAATGAAAGAAAAAATTGTTATTAACATTTGAAAATAAAAAATTCAGTAGGCAATAGGGAAAGAAGTGGTTGGCAAACAAACATTTCTGCTGTACAAGAATCAAAGGATGCATGATTCAGTCCAGAGCTTCAATTATAAAAAGAACTATTAAATATTAAATTATGCGGGGAGGAGTTTCAGCTTACTTTTTTGGCACGGCCTTGTCATCAGATTTAAAGCTCCAATCTATCCCTTTAAGAGCGGCCTTTTCGAGAGGATCACCAACCTATATGCAGTTGTGAAAGATTACTCACAAAAATAAGAATTTTAATATGAAAAAATGTTGTAAAAAAAAAAAAGGAATGTCAACTGTCACCCAAAGCTTGATTTTACAGAAGCCTACAGTTACAGCTTCGTTTTAATTTGTAGGCATACAATTTCAATCATCGGAAAAAATGCAGTACAAAACAAGGAGAAGTTGTTCTGTGGACCAACTATCTAAATAACAACTCAGCCCAACACAGAGATAGCAAAGAGCATGTCAAAATGATAACAGTAGCATACCAGCTTATTGTCCACAAATACCAAAGCATGACAAGAAGCCAAAATTTCTAATGTTTGACAGTCTACTTTAGACATATCCGGTTCTAAATCCGTACTTCCAGCCAACCCAACAACTCCACAGAACTCCTGGGGAAGATCAAGGAACAAATTAGTAATAAAATTCACATAAAATCACATCAACCGAATGAGCATGATATACTTAATAATATGGCATACCATGTCATCTGATGTAAGTGTCCCTGTTTTGTCAAAACAACATATATCGACCTACATGGAAGGACCATATACAAGTGTCTCATTAGTATACTTTCCATGGCGCAATAGTACTATCATTGCCTGACAGTATCAGCAATAAATATTTTAATGACAAAAAAACAATAAGGTGGTGAAATATAAAGCAAGTACAAGCATCACATAAAGTGGCATACTAGGTCTTAAGATTCTATCAGTAATCAGAATATATACTACCAAGAATACTATGTTCTGCTTGAAAAAAAAGGAGAACCACATTTTAGCATTCTACATACCCAAGCCGCGAATCTAACATAGGATTTTGACTAAAGCAGCATAATCCAACATTTTTATGTCCCAATGATTATCCTTCCAAATAATCATCTAACAAAAGAACTTAATAGAAAATAATGTCTTAATAAATAAATAAATGATTATGCCAATGAAATATCCAAAAGATTTCCAATTATAATTAATTTTTCTAGGGAATTACATTGTATGACCACAGTACAGGGTAAGGCCAAACAATATTCCCCTTTACTTCTCTTAAGATGGGGACTTTGTTTGTATAAAAGCATTATAATTATATACAACCTCAAAAAAGGGATAATGTATTTGGAATCATTCCAACATACCTTTCCCGCAAAAGGTATACGAAAAGGTTCTGTACAAAATATTCCACGTCGTGCCAGAGCAATGAGAGATGTATTGACAGCTATCGATAATTCCATGGGCAGCTCAGGAGGAATCACAGAGGTTATAATAAGTGAACAACTAAGGAAAAGCTTGTACTTGCTTCTAGTGGGATCCTCAAGGCCCTACAAGAAAGAAGTCCCCAAGTGTCAGAGAATGGCCGCTAGAAAGAACAATAATGGTACGATTCCCAGAGCACGTGTGAATGAACCAGAGTTCACCTTTTTTAGAACATAACCAGCGGCTATCACTGCAAATACGACCAAGAATAAAATGAACAGCCCACTTTCCCAGCTGTTAGCAGTTACCTACAGAAAAATTAATATATATTACAGAAAGAGAATATAAAGTAAATAGAGTTCAGAAACCATTGCTAAAGAATAAATAATTACCCTTTCTGTGGAAAACAAGATTGTGCGCATAAGCTTCCCCTGACTTGTTTCGAACCCAGTCCTCAGAACAACAGCCACACAGCCAGCATCAGGGGTTTTTAATGGAAAACCCTAATTCCATTGAGATGAACAGATGTGTTACCATGAGATTATTTCAAGTTTGTTGATTTAAGAAATTTACCATCACATTTGTCTCAAATTTAAAAAACAAACAAAAATACAAAACAACCTTATCCGGAGTATGCTGCAATATCTTAGTCCCACCAAATAAAACATGGCTTTTGTCTCGCTTAGCTGACAACTTCTCCTCAGCTCCTCTGCTCATGACCGATATCTGAAAATATAATGATACAAGTATATGGGAATCAAGTTATTCTCTCCATCCTTCAACATTTACAGTCTTCGTACCAAGTGTAATAATATCACAGTTCAAAGAAATCTATAGCCAAAACTCAAGTGTTAAAGGAAATATCATCACTAGTAAACTACAATAGCTTACTGAACTTCAAATAAATTGAAAAAAAAAAAATGAAAAAAAAGGATAAAATGCGAAATGCAAGTTCAGGAATCAGTCCTATTAAGAGCTTCAATAACATGTATTTTTTTTTTTTTTTTTTGTAAAAGAAACAGCTTTTTATAGAGACAAAAAGCAAAGAACAAGGAGGCCCCTGAACATGTATTTCATTTCTAAGGATACTTTAATAAGAGGAAGAAAGACTGAAGATTCAGATTCAGTCGTAGCAAAGAAAAGTTTAAAATAGAATACTGTGTATTGTCCACAAAGATTGTCATGGACATTAGATCAAATTAAGTCAACTCCAATCAGTAAACCACCACGCAATTCGAATTTCAGAGTTTCCCATGGCATCAGTAATTTTGAAAGCCTTGTGCAAAAGGGACAAAAAAAGGTCCATAGTAGAATTCAACAACCAAAGGATAATAGGTGGCAAAAAAGGCAATAGATTCAGCATCAATGAGAAGTCATCCAGTTTAGGATCCAAAAACTAAACGTCTAGGAAAAGGAAAAAGAAGTGAAGAGAAGAATGCCAACGATGTCAAATAAGAGAGAAAATAAGAGAAAAGAGCATCCATTGATAAAATTACACATATTCACATCATCTACATCATATTATACATTAAGAAAACAAACTCCGGCAACAACAGATGTTATAGTGAGTCTGGAAAGAGGCTATCACCTTCCATTGTGGAGTAGACTCGCCTGTGAGAATGGCTTCATTGACAATAGCACTTCCTGCTAGAATAAGCATGTCAGCTGGTACAGTCCTATCTTCTCCAGTTGGACCAGAAGATCGTCCAATTGAAACAACATCCCCGGGCAAAAGATCAGTTCCGGCTAGCTTTATCCACCTGAAAATTACCAAACCTATAAGATATAAACAACATAAAACAAACATTAAAACAGCAAGTAGATTACGTACTTCCCGCATCGATGCACCATTAAGGTCTGGCTATCCACTCTGACACGTCTTAGCTCAGTCAGAGTCTTCAATTGACTTTTTGCCATTGTTGACTCAAACATGAACAGCATGAAAAGCGTAAACAAACTATAATACCAATATTCATCCAAACACCAGAGACCCACACAGAACACCTGCATTTAAAATGCATAAAGTATGTGCATGAAAAAAAATAATATATACATATATATATATCATGGGTGCAAGGACAGAGAGAGAGAGAGAGAGAACCTGAAATACAAAGAACGGCTGCATACAATTTTCTTTCATTAATTTCTGGAACGTAGGTTGTGGATATTCAAATCTGCAAAACCAGCAAACATCTACATTAAATAGCAATAATAAAAATATTATCAACCAAACTCATCAGGCTAAAAAAGCAGTTTGTTGCCAGTTGAAGTTATTCAGCACAGATATTAACTGCAGGCTTTTTTACAGACAAGGCTGCCAACCTGAATGAATTAATGATTAAGAATGAAATGATGAGTACCATGCACAAATTACAATAAGCCAGCCATACAAACAGGAATATAAAATGTAGCTCTGACTCAAGTAAATTACATACAAACAGCACGGGATACAATAATATACAGTAGATCGAATGATAATATACAATAAACTACCATAAACAAAATAAAGCAAACTACCATATAATTTTTAAGTTATTTCAATACATTTTCCTTCTGTGACCAATACTTAAACATTGATTTGGATGACTGGGTTAACAGCGACCATGAGGACACAAATGATAATTCATCTAGCAAAAGGCGCCACAGTCCAGTGTTGCAAATTTATTGATAATTATTATCACAGCCAATAGAAAACAAGATATTGAAGAAAACAAACAAAATATTAAACCTGGGGAACCAAAATCAACTCATTGCAAAAGAAGGCCCAAGAATTCTTTAATTGATAATAACAATCTTGTTAGGTTTCAAAAATTTTTACCAAACATGTTAACTCACACTGTCACACAAATGGCAAGGGTGAAACTGACGTATTCAGGAACCAAAATTCAAAACATCAAATTCAAGGTTATTAAAGGTGCTGTTACAACTGTTTCTACCCATTCAAGGAGTCCTAATCATTTTCTTTTAAAGAAAAGACGATAAATAATAAAGAAGAGATTGATACAAGGAATTAAGGACTGCAGACTAGAGCTAATACAAAAAAAGGGGGAGAGAGAGAGAGAGAGAGAGAGAGAGTAGCAACCAGAAACAATAGCGAGTGTTGCTTCATAACAGCTTACAGATTCAACATTTAAGAGATATTTAAAAATAAAAATAAAAAATAAAAATAAAAAAAAGCACCAACTGAAGCATATAGTGGAGACCAATTAAACACTCTATCCATAGTTCCTCCACTCCTACCCCCTCATAAAACTTAAAAGTTATCATTCAATCTTCAAAAAGTTTTGTCATCAATCTTCAAATCAAATATTCCATAAGTGATTGAACCACCATTACAATAAGTACATTCAGTATCTCAGTTCAATTTACTGGGAGCACATGACCTTTTCCTCTTTTTTTGAAACGAAACAGATTTTTATTGAGACAAAAAGCAAAGAACAAGAAGGCAGACAAGGAGTCCACTTAAAAAGAAAAGAGGGCAGCTAGGGCTAATAGCATAGCAGCTCATCTTTAGAACTAAAGCTAAACATAGAGATTAAACTACAGCTACTTCCCAGTTAAGAATAATGGATGAAAGACTATAATCCTTAAATTCCTTCGAAGTATAGGCCCATAAGGATGTCCAGAACTTGACTCTCTCCCACAGGACTTCCCTCTGCACCCCATTATAAGTTTCAAATAGTCTTCTATTTCTTAAGACTATAAATATGAACACAAACCTTTTTATCAGAATTCAGAAAAGGGTAAATGTTCATGAATCAGTCTTTTTGCTAATGTAAAAGCTCCTCATTCCAAAGGGAAAATATATCAAGTGTGGCATTAACTAACAAACAAATTTTTCTAACACAAGAGGAGGAATATTCCGGGACAACCTACCCACTGATTAACTAACTAACAACAGCTAAAGAAAGCACCTACAGAGAAAACAATGACTAAGAAGATGCAAGAACCATGAGGAATATACCATTCAACGAACTATCTCTAAACTCAGGAGAAACAAATGAAACTATCTGTCAATGCAAAGGCAAAAGTCACAAGTCTAACAAAAGAGGTTTAAGAAGAAAAAAGGTAACTCACAGATTCCGTCCCCATTTTTCAGTAGCAGCGACAACTTTAGCTTCAGACCCATGGCCAGTACTTTTTAAATAGTAACCCATAGTTTCCTTGGTAGGGTACGGAAGCTTGCAAAAGTTCTCCTTCTCATCAGAAAAGATGTAGCGTTGCTTTCTGAAATCAAAGTAAATCTCCTCCATATCCACTGAGGACGAAGAACCTCCGGGCTGAAAAAATTTATGGGCAGTGTCAAGCAACAAACTAAGGGATAGGTTGCAAAACAACACAAAAGGTGAATCATGGGACCTGATTAACGTCTTTCTAGCTAGAGTAACTAGACCAGAATTTAATTTCTCTACAGGTATAAACTTTGCACATCTAATGCACTGTAGATGGAATCAAAGTATAGCAAGTATGAAGCCCACTAGATGCACATCCCTGTGACAATTTTTGATGAGGAATGTATAAGAGCAACGAGCTGCAGTGTGATTGAAATAGTTGTAAACATTTCATGAAGAGCTGAATATCCTGGCAGCGGATAATAACATGTATCGAAAACAAGAGTTCATTGCAAAAATTGATCTGTAGGAGATTGGTGCATAATCCATATGCACTGAATCCGATTAAAATGAAATAAAAGAAATTTGTGTTCAACTTGTTAATACTGGCTGATGTTGACTGTCTGCTCTTGGCATTCTGGTCATTCACTTCACTGTAGTAGGGACTTCTAAGTCACTTTCAATTAACACCTCTATATCTTAACTCTAAAACCTCTCCTTCCTATGAGGAAAAAAAAATTATAAAAAAGAACAGCTACATAACAAACGTACAAGCTTACGGAAATGGAGTGGCACAACTTCTTTAGAACCGGAAAATTTAGCCGGTGTGACTTTGCAAGCGTCAGCCTGGTGTATGTCGTCCACCTGAAGACCAAAAGAACATCAATCACTACAGTATAAACTGACTCCCACCTCAGCCAAAAAGTAGTCGCTCTAATTTATATGTCATTGCATCCTAAGTTCCTAACAAGCAATAACTAGATACATATGTAATATGCCAATGCTTTCTTCCTAACAAGCAATAACTAGATACATATGTAATATGCCAATGCTTTCTTCCTAACAAGCATGCTGCCGATCACAATTGTCATCTCAAACTCTATCGGAGAGCCAAACCCCATCGAAGCAATTTTATAAAGGATATCAAGAATTTGATGCATACCTTGGAATAGTGTACAAAGCAATTGAAGTCGACAGACCAAGCAGTGAAAAGCCAAACGAGAATGTGAAGCGCCACAACTCCACCGAGAACAATAGTGGCGTCGCCAAAGTCCAAACTAGGCACAACTGTAGTGAGCCACAGAGCATAGAGAATAGTGAAAGGCCACACATCGAAGCGCCACGCCAGCTTCTTCTTCCTCATCAAATCCACCTTGTCCACCACCTTCCCTCCCACATTGAACCTCGTCATCTCTCTCTCTCTCTATCTCTCGCCTCCGATTCAATTCGATTCCCGATTCGAATCGAAGCCAAACCTAACACCACGAATATAAAGAAAACCAATGAATGTAAATTTGAGAAAACCTAAAGGGAAATTCAATGCGGAATTCAAATCCCTAACCGGTGCTGTAATCGTTGATGCGTGCCTGAGTCCTCTTCTCCGTTCGAGCTCAACGGCGATCGCGAGCTTTGAGGACTCTCTCTGTCTGCGAAACCCTAATATGAAAATCGTAGAGGAGGATGAGTGTGATACATACTATGCGATGTGCGCCAAGAAAAAGGGAGTCTGCAAAAGCCGTAACAGTTTCGAATTTGGACTGAAACCCCTAGTAAGGCGGACCACCGACTCTTCGTACTGTGTTTTGCTAATTTACTCTATTTTACTAATTAAACTTTTTACTAATTACCAAAAATGTAAGTTATTCCGGTACGGTCCGGTATCAGATAAACTTGGATACAAATTTGCCGACCACCCTTATTTGCCCACCAAAATGTCTACTCTCTTAATCTATTAACACATGTCTCTTTAAATAGTTTAACTTTATTCTTGATATATAATAAAATGAACATGTATTAATAGATTAAGAGGGTGGGCACTTTAATTAGTGTACAAATAAAAGTGGTCGGTAAATTTGTATCCAATGAACTTATGACATATGCACTTCATTGGAATTGGAATTAGAATGAAACATAATATGAATCAGAGACAAGCTAAAAAAGAGAAGAAATGAATCGGTACCGTTTTTAATTGGTTGATTCTTACACCCAAATGTTCTCCCCTCTTTATAAAATCAAATTCTTAAGTATTTAGGAGTGGATTCCAGATATGGAGGTGGCACCTAATATTCTTCTTTTTGAAGATTGATGAAATTCCGAACATTATATACTCTTTTTTTTTTCTCTTGTTGTTGGATTTATATGTTGCTGATATCAAATCAAGCTTCTAAGAAATTACATATATAGAGTGATTAGATGAGGGATCGAAGGAGAGGAAGAAAGAGAAAATTGGAATGAAACCGTGTTTTCATTAGATCTCTAGGATTTGTTCACTTAACATTTAAACCCAAATATGAGATATGGGAAAAGAAGATGAACAGATAAGGGAGAGAGACGAGAGGTGAGAGGAGGAGAATAGATCCCTGTATTCTGATAAGAGTTGGGATGAAATGGTTGCATCATTAGATCCGTGAGATTTGCTCATTTAAGACCTAACAGCCCAGATTGTTTAGTCCCTTTTTATCCCTCAAAATCCATCCCGTAGGTGAGCAGCCATGTTACTTACCATACACAATCAGAATGAGATTGTAACTAATTACAATTGATTATGATTACTTACCATATGAAATCAAGTTAAAAACTAGTTCGATTACCAAAATACATTTACAAGAAAAAAAAGCTATACAAGGTGAGCAGTTTTATTATTCCTCTTTTTGAAGATTGATTAAATTCCCAGCATTATATACACCTGGTTAAGTAATATGGCAATTGTCTCATATGTCTATCTAACATTTTCTAGTAAACACATTAATTCACTAGTCTGTTGGCTAAAATATTGTTCTCATTTCGTTGTCCTGTCGAACTTAAGAGACCAGTTGATAATGAGATACGTTTTTGTACAACAGTTCAGTTTTTGGGTTTATTTCTCTTCTTTTTTTATCTTCGGCGAGACCGAAATTGAGTTCTATAGAGAGGACCATGGTATTATCTTTGTGCACCTATGATTGTGCAGGAATATGTTGGATTGGCCGATTTCGACTCCATCAATATGAACTCCCTCTTCTTCTGGGTTCGGATTGAAGATGCTGCTATTGTTGTTATAGACCGCCCCCTTTGTACGTGGATCTTCTGCTTCTCAATCCTACTGGTGAAGTGCGAGTTCGAGTATCTCACGCACTAGTTCGAGCTTTCATCTTTGAGAAGGTACTTAAACTCGCCCTCGATATAGTGAATAATGTTCTTTTTACCTATGAAAATTTGGTTGGTATGTGTTTTACCTGCAAACTGTTGGTTCATAGTGATAGGGATTGTAAGTCACAAGCTGCTAGATCCAAGCCGGTCACACTGCAGAAAGCGAATCGTATCTAGTCCTTGGCAAATCTAGCCAACCTAAACTTCTCACACAGATCGCTGAAATTCACAAGAACTCCACTGGGAGTGTAACATCTCGGAAATTCGATTTTCTATTTTTAAAAGGAAAATTATTTTTTGGATATTACTAATTGTTAGATCATATATTTGAGACATCTGAGTCACCCCCGGTTGGTAAAATACACGGTATGGGACGTGTAGGCTCATCTGTCTTTGATGTAGGGACTGATTGCCAGTAATTGAGGAAGACATTCATTAGCATACATGCATCAAATTGTCGTTATATATTTAAAGTATTGTCTGGTTGAATTCTTGCCACAAATGAATCAAGAGTATGATTTAGCTCATATATGTGTGTGTTAAATTTCACAAGATTTTGTTAATATTTGGTTTGTCAAATTGCTTGCCAAAAACAGTAGCAGATTTAACCAAAAGCTGAATTTTCTGGGTTTTCCGATTTTTGCTTCAACTTTGAGAGAGCATAACTTCTTATCTAAGGCTTAGTTTTCAAAACTTAAGCTATGTACTTAAAGCTTGTAATCCCATCTTTAAAATAGGCTTTGGTTCAGAAATTTTGTTGGATTTGAGTGTGTAAAAAGTAAAGCCAAATACAGCCTCTTTCTCACTGTTTTAACACTGTTGAAACTGAATTTTGTTCTAAACCAATTTATTCTGGTGTAAGCTGAGTTCACTATTTTCAGTAGCTTTATAAACAACTTTTGAGTATTGTGTAGTATCTATTTTAAAGTTTGCAGTAATAGAGTTCTTTATATGATAATTTTTACTTATAACATACTATTAATTCTAGTTCATTATTTGTATGTATTTTACTTTTTTGGTAAGATTCTAGAGACGTTTTTGTTGATCCACAAGTTTAAGGAGTGAAGTTTAGCTCGAGTTTATGCTGTGCAAATCAAGGTAGGGTTTGATGAGGTGTTTGCTTTAATTGTGCTATTGTGTGGTTATTGTTTGAATTGTTTGATATTGAATTGGTTGACATTGAGTTGTGTGGCATTATTTAAATTAAATGTTAATGATATTGAGATCTTAAATCGATTATGATATGTCTATTTTTGACAGCAATGTTGTTTTTATCTTGAATTTATATTACATGATATTGTGGGGAAGGAGTGAGGTTGGAGGTGAAAAGGAGAATGAGTGTTTGGGAAGATATGAGATATTACTATTGAAAATCTTTTTGTGTAGTTGAGTTTCCTCATGGGTTGTCCAAAATCCAAGGTAGCCCACACGTGCACAAGTTTGGGGAAAGTATGCCCCTTCGATGGTGGACATCGATAAAACAATTTTATCAGGTTTCGGGTTTGGAGACCATAAGTATAACAAGACGACTAGCAAATGAGGAAAATATTGTATTTGAGGGTGATGTGAGGTGTGGGATGAGAGTTAAGTTCATATTGTATCCATGCATTCTCGATATGCCATGTTTGTTTGTTTTGACTCGTATATAATGTCATGTTTTATTAGTATATTAACTAGCTCTACTGAGCGTTGCTCACCCTCATCAAACCCCTTGCAAGTGTAGTCCGTGAAGCATAGAAAGTGTTATATTGTAAATTAAGGCTTTAATGTTTTTGTTTTGTAAAATAAGGCTTGAATAAAGAATGGACGTTTTAAAAAGAAACGTTATTCTAGTATGTTTGTTTGTTTGTAAATGCTTTAAATATGTGTGTTTTAAGTGCCTTCTTATAAGGCTTGTAATCTAAATAAAGGTGCAAAAGTTGTTGTTTCTTACGTCATGTCATTATATCTGTCTGATTTTAATTATAGATATTAAACCGTCTATAATTGAAGTGTGACTCACGCCTTAACACGGGGTTAAAATCTTTACTCAAGTTGGGGTGTGACAGGGAGAGGCATCGACTTCAACTCTAAAGCCTTTGCAGCTTCTAGTTATTTCCAAACCAGTCCTAAAGCGCAAGCCAGTTGTCCTCAAGAAGTCTCTACTTGGTTTAGTTACAAATGATGATGTAGAAGCAGAACTTGTGTTGTAGGAAATTGATAGCAATAGGGAAGCAGAGCAAGCACCAAGTAGGTCGCAAATTGATACTAAAGCTGTGCCGGAAAACATCCTTGTTGTTGATGTGCCTCTAGATATGAGGATGTTGGAACCTCCGATTGGGAACTTAGGTTCATCTCAAGGTATGGAATGTAGTTTACCTGTGTTTAGTGACAACCATGATATGAGTATGCAGGTAAATGATGTTGCGCTTAGTATCAAAACATTATTTGTTGTTGATTTTGTTCAGTTGGCAGTGAATGCATCCTCTGCTAATTCTAAAGAGCCAGTTCTGAGCTCTGCATTTGTGGTTCTCTCAAAACCGACATCAGTTGAGAATGTAGGAAAGCAAGTTTAAGAGAAGTCGATGCTTGCAACTAGTAACTCGACTTCGATTGGGGAAGTTATTAAGCGCTCTCGCTCTTCTCTGGAAGTGTCAGGACCTACCCCAGATTTCCCTTTGAAATCCGGGATAAACCCTGCGGGACCCACCTCAAGGGAAATTCTACCAAAATTTTGGCATAACCTCCCTTGAAAATGAGTAACCCTACTTGAAAGAATAACACCAAAACCCAAACACTTCTAAAACAATTTAATCCACATCTTCTGGAGCCATCTGCTCCCCCAAATAATCATCCACCACCTCAACTGAAATAATAGTTCAAAATATTTTCACGAATTTAATCTCTCATACAACATACCAAATAAACCTTTTTTCAACACTCCTAGGTGGAGTCACAAGCTCTTAACACACAACAACAACAACAACAATATCACTTAAAACATCCCATGATTATCAGAGCAACTACTAGGAAAGAAAAAAATACATAGGTAGGTTAAACTAGTAACCTATGAGAGAAAAATGGATGAGGTGGGAAATATGATTCGCCTCCTACACTCGCCGAACCAAACTTTGCAGACTGGGCATTTAAAAACAAAAGGCCCAAGGGAGAAGCATTTAAAACGTTAGAGTGAGTGGACAAAAATAAATAATAAAATATTAGCATTGAAATCAATTTAATGCTTTTCCGATATTTTCTAATGAGAAAAAATTTATGCATGTCATTCTTGAAAATCTTTCCAAAAATAATTATAGACAAAAATAATGAACCAATCCCATTGGTTTCCAATAAATCAATAAAAAAAATAGGGGAAGAGGTTTCACCATAACTATGAGCCTCCCCAAGCTATAGTAGCGTCTCACGCTAAGCGCTCTACTCACATATGATGAGGACCGCTAATAAGGCTACAATAGCGTCTTACGCTAAGCACTCAACTCACATATGATAAGGACCGCTAAATAATGGCTAGCTAACAATAAATATATATATATATACCGATCGGTTGCCTCCCGGGCTATAATAGCGTCCCACGCTACGCGCTCTACTCACATATGAAGAAGACCGCTAATAAAGCTATAATAGCGACTCACATATATAAATCAACTCTTTTATCCACACTTCCCAAAAAATTATAATAAACTCATAACGCATAGTACAGTTCCCAACTGTACTTGGAAATAATATAAATCACTTGACACGTCCTACGTGTCAACTAAAATTAGCAAAAGAGAGTTCCGGAAAAATAAGTGGAACTCAATAATCCAACAAAATATTATATATGCCTTTGAAATTAAATAACTTTAGCGCATGCATGATATTAAAATCAAAGGTCCACTCACAGTGCTCGGCTATGCCTGCCGACGACCCGAGGCTTCCTCCAAATGATCCTCCTCACGTCCTGAACAATAAATAATTATTAAGCCTCCAGACTAGGATAAAACTTTAATAAAATTTCCGAAATAAAAAAAAAGGAAGCCTATAATTTCATTTCTCTTGCCCAACTTCTCCACTTTTTACCTAATAAGGCTCACATTACTCCGCACTTACCAAAAACCATAATTTAACCTTTTTAGACTTTAAAACCTGCTAAACCAATTGCCGAATTTCCATTCGAATAACCGCCTAAATCCTTAATCATTGATAAATCCCAAACCTTATCAAATCTCCTCCAAAAATTCCAAATTATACTTCATTAAACTTCTCCATGAAAACAAACCCAAAATCATGAAAAACTGACCCTGAGGACCTCCAATGTTTCTCAAATTTTAACAGAACAATCCTCCCATCATGCACAACAACTTTCATAATTAACACTTAGTCCAATTCTAAGGCTAACTAGGGTAATCGAACCAAAACTTCCCTAAATCCCTAGAACTTCAATTATAAATTTCACCCTAACAAGATCGAATTAGACCAATTCCTTTTGAGGGATTACTCACCTTGATGAGGGCTACAAGATGAGCCAAAAATCCCGACCTATGGTGGCCGAAGGAGGGAACTCCGGCGAAAGGCTATCCGGCATCTACGGCGGATTTTCTCTCGAACGGCGGCGTTACACGGCCGATCACCGGCCCAGGAAGAGAGAGGGGACGGTAGGGGTCCGAGCTGGGCTGGAGCGGCGGTCGGTTGCTGGTCGGACGGCGGCAGGCCACGCTAGGGAAGTTCCAGTAGCAAAGGGGGCTCGAGAGAGAGAGAGAGAGAGAGAGAGAGAGAGAGAGAGAGAGAGAGAGAGAGAGAAATGAGTGGGCTTTCCCTTTATTTGGCCCGGTCCATAGATTAATACCCCAAAAATAAAGCCTACTAAAGATTACCCCTTTTTTACCAACTTAACTTTACCCTTTTAAATGATAACTTTTTCACGCTAACTCCGATTTTAACGCATAGCATGTCTACGAACTTGTATTAACGTCCTCTACGACTTTCATGAAGAAAGTTTTCCCAAATTCCAAACGGAAGAAAAAGTCAACTCTATGGTCCTTAAGTAGTAAACGGTTACTCAACACGGTAAAAGACCAAAATAATACTAAAGTAAATAACCGTAAAATAACTTAAGAACCGGGGTGTGACAGGAAGAGCAATCAGAAAATGTTGTTTTTGTTGTAATCAGGGGTAAGAAATCCAGAGCCAACATTCGCTTTCCACCTAATGTGCTCGACCTAATCTAAGACCCAAATGACAGTCTGGTCACGAAACAGGCTTCTCTGCTAAAGTCAAAGAAGAAGAAGAGGGGTCGCCCTATTAGATCCAAAAACAAAGCACCCAGACAAAGCCCAACAATGACAAAAGAAAATGTGATGACTGTGCTTTGCCCTAACACTCCTCCAAGCCCTGACCCAAAGGGCAAGAACAAAATTTAGAAAGTGTTAGTGCAATTTTTAGCTTGGTAGACTTTGCGAGTTAGATGTATCGAGATGGTTTCATAGAACATGAGGTACCGCAATTGAGCGCCTTGGCTCTGGTTTTATGTTTCTCTAGTATCTTTGTATGTGACTAGTTTTATACTCTGCTAAGCTCACCAAATGATGGGCATATACCACCTCATCAATATCGTTCTATAGGGAGCCCTTCTAGTGAAGACTCTTAAATTGTGGACTAGTTGAGGACTTTTCAGTTTATGGTTTAAAAGACCCATTTTTCGATCACATTTTGACATCTTATCCGTTCAGTTTTTAGGTTTATATGAGTAGATCATTTCTACAAATTTTCAGCCAAATTGGTGTTCGTTAAGATAACAAACTAGATCAAATTAATGGACGAACCAAATTTGTCAAATATGAACCGTTCAAGTTCATAATTAATAAATCACATTTATAAATGTCTTAACAATTTTCAATATACCTAAAAATTTGGAGAAATGATTAACTCATAAATATCTATAAACTTAACGGTCAAGATATGGATATAAGATCGAAAGGTGGGATAATCCGAAAAGTCCTCAATAAGTTCTCAACTTAAGGGTCCTTATTAGAAAGATACCCTCATTCTATAAACTTAAATGACATATTTTCAATTTAAAAAGATAATTTTATGAGAAAATATTTTGTATATATCAAAACCCTAATGTTTCCCTTAAAATAAAATAAAAATCAAAATTCAAATGTTTACAAAATTCAACAACGATTCTAAATAGCAGACGATGACGAAGAAGAGGAACAAAGTGGAATCATACCTTATAGAGTAGAACACCACCCTTAATAATCAGTAGCAAAGGTGAAATCATCGACAAATAAAATGGAAGGTATGTAAGACAATTAAACGGCGTGGACATGTTTGTGTTTACTGCATAGTCATCCCAAACATAAGTAGATAATACATGTCTCCATTTACCGATCGATCAAGGCATTGATGCTTCCATATTCGTGGAAATTAGTTTCACTAATGAGAAGAACTGATGAAGAAAAACAAAATCAAAATATTTTTCATGGACCATTTTACTTCTGTCATAAAAACTCAAACAAGGGAGACCCATATTTATCATTTGATTTGTTATGATATTTTGGTCTAGGGATCAAGATTGCAAAATGACACGACCAGATCTGGGGATTGGTTTAGAAAAGGATATGGTATTTTGTTTAATCGTGGTTTTATTGAATATAAGTTTTACTTAATTCTTAAAAAAACATGAGATTTATTATATCCCCACAAAAACTCCATGTCAACATAAATTTAAAAAAAAAACTGATGATAAGGCATGTGTCATGTTATTTAGTAAGCAAATTTGGTACAAAATTTTAGAGTCCCCAGCACTACTCATTTCAAAGATATGAATATAAGTGATGCTACAAACACCAAAAATCTCTACCAAATTTAAATACCAAATAATGTGGCACATGCCACATTATATATTGACACACTTTATATTCCACATATATTCAATATACGTATATATTAAAAAATAAAAATTTAACTAATAACCCAGAACGATATATGTCCAAACGATGTTGTTGGGGGCACATCAATCTGCCTTACAGACTGCTAACATTGAGATTCGAATGTTTCATGCAAGGGTTTTCACTCACCGGATGAAATGTTATATAAGAGAGTTCAAGAGAAGGGTGGGGAACTAACCAAATGACCAAGAAGGATTTGGTTTCTTTCATCACGAAGACATGAGGAGAAATTTTTCTATCTGTTCTTGAGCCTTTTGTGGCAGTAGAGGATGGAAACTCTTAGAAGAAGTGGGCAGGCGTTTCAGTTGGAGGTATAGTCTTATTCCTTTGTGTTATGGACATGGTGAAGGGGTGTAAAGAAAATGAGCGCATTGTGAACAATGAAAATGGCTGCGTAGCGAAGAAGAAGCTAAAGCTGAAGAGGATTGACTGGTTAGATGTTTATGGAGTGCTTATTTCTATTGTGACTATTATCCTCTATTCCAAATCATTTAAGACTAAGTATTCTCTACATCTCGCCCTATATCCCTGTGTATTCAGCGTTTGTATGATTGTGAAAGAAGTTGTGAGATGTGTGATGACTAAAAAGAGGGATTATGAGACGATTGTTGTGTCTCGATTAGTTGGTGGATGCCGAGCTTGCCGTATGAAGAACTGAACCGTACCCGAAAGTTTTCTGTTTTATCTTGTTTTAAATTTCATTCGAACAATGTTTGCACTAATTCCTTTTTATTTGTGTCTTTTGGAATTGATGAACCTGCCCTTTAAGCTATGTGGTTGTATTTGTTTGGGTTTAATTAGCAATGCCTAACTTTTCTTTGTGAAAAAAAACAAAAACAAAAAAAACCCTAGAAACTTGTAAAGAAGATAAATAAAACAACCATAATCTTATGTTTCTGAATTCAATCAATTTAATTGGAATTGATTCTAGTTAACTATCGAATTGTGTACATGCACTTGGTATCAATTCAAATCCCACAAATTATCATTTCAAACTCACTAATTTAGTACCGCAAGCCAAAACCCTAATTTAATACCTAATTTCAAACTCACAAATCAATACTGCAAGCCAAATCTCTAACTTAATACCCAATTTCAAACCCTAATTTTGATGCACTGTACCTCGAGAAGAACTGGAGAAGAAGGTGGTAACCCCAAAACCGTCGTAACCTGGGAAGGCAGAGGAAATCAAAAATATTTGGGAAAAAGAGAGAAGAGAAAATAAAATGGGGAGCTGAGTGAGACAGACAAGAAAAGAGATTTGAGAAAGATATTTGGTTTTAATTGTGTCCAAAACACCAAAGTCAAAAAATTTGGGCTCCAAATTCGACCAAAAAGAAAAAGAAATTTGGGCTCTAAGCACGCTAAGGTCGAAAAAAAGAGAGCGCCATATTGAAAAATTTTGGGCATGCCAGCCCATTTTTCGTTCAAAAACGCCATGGTTAGTAGTGATATTTGATGGCGTTTGGAAAAGCCATTAAATAATGTATTCCAAATGGTTATAGAATTCAATGGTGTTTTGCATAATATTCCAAAATTTTAATGGCGTTTGAAAAACGTCACAAAAATAATGCACGTATTTAGTTACCAAAAATTAATAACGTTTTTGCAAAAATGTCATCAAATATATTTTTGATGACGTTTTACATAAAAACACCATTGTCAAAGTGTCATTAATAGCTATATTTGTAGTAGTGATTTGAGATCTACTGATGAGTATTCTATTGCATTAAAATTCTTATGTTGGATGGGTGATTTGATCAATGACTTTAAAAGAGGTGTATTGTATTTAGATTTTTACATACTTTTTATAAGTGAGATATTTAAAAAGAATTTGTATATTTATGCAGATTTATAAAATGATTAAAATCTATTGGATTCACATAGATTTTAGGACCTCAACTTTTTAGGATTCTTGAAAACAAATGATAAATTTGTATGGATTCTTGTAGAATTTAATAAACATTTTATGATTCAACATTTATCAACTTAAACGGGTAACATGAGTAGATAAAGAAAAGTAATAACATGAAAACTTCGCAAGTTTAGCTCTATATGTGTACCAAACCTTTAGAGACAAATTATGGAGAAAGAATATAAAATTCTTATTCATAATCATTTTGAAAAGTGCATAGACTTATGTCAAAACACGGTTTAAAAACATGTTTATTTTGTACTTAAGTTATATGTGACAACCAAAAAAAAAAAAAACTTTCTCTATTATAATAAAACAAAGTTTAAAAGTTTTCACCCAACTGTAGATAACATATGTTACACCTAATAAGTTGAATAAAACAGTTAAATACAAGTGTTATAATAGTGTACGAAGCAAAAGAATTAAAAAATAATTGTAGAATATAAGTCATGTACAAAAACCGAGTGGATGATAATTCTAAAAAAAATAAAATAAGATAAAAAAGAAAGGAGA
>NC_020491.1:25081-37130 GCF_000184155.1 Fragaria vesca subsp. vesca
ATAAATCCATCATTAATAAATCTTTAACAATTTGTGTGTTTATTGAATACTTCCATATTTTCATGGATTTAAAATCTTTAATTATAAATCCTAATTGAATATTGAATACCCAAACTTTTATGGATTTTAAATCTTCTGTTATAAATCCTAGTTGACTACCTCTAAACTTTTAAAATCCACAAAAATCTTTACAGCATCATAGAAATCCAAATACAATACACCCCATAATATTGATGAATATTTTGATGATTTGGGAAGCCCCTCAAAGTGAGAAAGAAAGGAGTTAAAGATGCCCGGGGGGGAGGGTATTATCATTGGTTCATGACATTCCCTAGATTGATCATCAAATGTTGTAGCTACCAATCCCTTTTCTTTTATTTGTTTATCAAAAACTGGAAACTATTTATGCTCATTGGTATGATCTCATGTATTGTTCTATTTGAATAATTATATATGTATATCATTGAGAGTTGTCCCTCACACTTAGCTTTTGTTAGTCCCTTAGCAAAATGTAAAACAAAGAAAACACAACAAAAACTCAAAACAAACTAGGCCTTCAACATTATTGTCTCAAAAATCTCCTACTTTCATAGCATCAAAATTAGCACTCAATTAAGAATCAATTATGAGTAATTCGAGAGTTAATTAAAACATATACTCTACATATAAGCATGTAAGACACGAGGGTGACAATGGTGATGGGTGGAGCTCAGCATGTATCCAACAAGTATGATTCAACCTCACATGATTCAACCTCACATGAGTACCACTCTTTCTTCTCTCAAAATCAAGGCTATTGCTTAAAAAAAATTCACTCAATGTATATATGTGAGAGAATAAGCAAACATGTAGGCTCACATATAAAGAAAGAAATGCACTTTGTGAAATTAAAAAGATCTCATAAAAGATATTAACTACTTGCCAAACGGACCAACCCATATGCTCAACTTTTGTAACCAATCTCCACAGATCGATGGCTACCCATCTTTTGGATCATAAAAGAACTTTATCAAGGTTAAATTTGGCCAAGGCTAAGGTTTAATGAAACAAAGGATAAGGAATTGCAAATTGTCCTTAAAACCTAATAGAGCCATAAGATCACCTTTAAACATTCATGAATGAGGACAAAGACAATATATCACATCATTAGGTCTTCAATTTAAAACAAACTCTTCCATCACAAGGGGAGACTTAATCCATACTTTCATCATTATTCTTTTTTTCAGTGCCGCCACATTCGTTTTTTTTGTTTACTCTTCTTTTTTTTTTTCAGCAACACTAGTTTCTTTTTCTTTTCCAATGGACAAGTCTAACTTCCCCGCATTTGTTTCTCATCATCCCTCCATACGATACATCACAAAATAAGATTTACTAGGCCCTAAGGACAAAGGTAGAGATATCACTATACTAAGCTCAAGGTGAGGATTACATGGGTGATGACAAAAAGGCTTAACGTAAGCTCAAAGAGGTTCAACTAAGGGGTGTGCCGCGCACACAAATAGGGACATATGACAATTTGGCAATGATGGAAATCCTAAGTCATTTTAATCCCTTCCAAAATCAAAACATGTATCGATAATAGTCTCGACTAGCACAAAAGTGAGTTCTAGCACTAGAGTCCGTTAAACTTAATCTGCGGCAAACAGTTAATCAAGGAGAAAAATAATGAGATTGCTAAACATTGTCAAGAAAATAGATGATGATTTATTCAATAAGCACTCAGAAAAAATAACACAATATAGCTTAAATTCTTATCAAGGTAATTATGAATCAAAACTCATTATTAACATGCTCAAAATTCTGTACCAATGTCAACAAAAACCACATTTACTACACACTCATATGCTTAGTATACATCATAATTAACCAAAGATTAATTTAACATCATCTCAATCGTGTGATCCTCTTTTAGTCATAATTTCAGAGATTACTTACTCGTCCTAGATAGTTGAAAGACATACTGACTCACAGAAAAACAAATACAATTTTTTTTTTTCTTCAAATTTTCGACTCTAACAAAAACAAAACAAAACACAAAATGTGTGCATTCCCTTCACCCACACTTAAACTACGCATTGTCCACAAGGTGAGAACAATATAGATCAAGCAATGCATAATAGATGTATAGAGGAAAGTGAACAAAACAAAAGGTAGAAGGTGAGAAAAGCTCCCCCATTGTGTGCTCTGCAGCCAACTTCCAGCTGATATAAGTCCCTGTTGCAGCATCTAATGTATGAGATTCCAATTGGAGATGAAAGATGGAGTTGCTAGCTTTATGTGCATACGTGGCACGTTTCCTAAATCCAAGTGGATCGAAAATGGCAGCCCTGCAAAGTTGGAAGAAAAACATAGTTTGCACAGAAAAACTGAGAAAAGGACCATTACTGTTTCAAACCAGATTTCCGGTGAGTTTCGGTGTCGGAATGTTAAATCGCCTCAAAGAAAAGTTGAAGCTAATTCAACAAGCTTTACATGCATATATAGTTTTCCTCCACAGCATGGCTGGAAGTATCCCATGTTTTGACCTTTTCCCGCCTGTACTGCAGAACTTCTGGTTTCCTGGCAGTGACCTTGCTGCCTTCAACATCAAACTGAGAATGACTCGGGTCTCCAAATCCACTTCTGTAAAATCCTACAGAAACTAGACTCATAGGCCTTTTTTTTTCATATAAAGCACGCATTCCCAGGTTCTAGGAGCTGCAAACCGTAGCCCTCCAAAGTCAGAAGAACTGTTTTGTCGAGAGCACTGTTTTGGCTGAATTTGGAGTTTTCAACTTTTCTCAACTCTCACCTGCACACACACACAAAACAGATCAAAACAAACAAAATAAAGAAAGCATAGACAGTTGGGTTGCCTCCCAACGGCTTTTCAACAAGAATAATCAAGAGGCTTAGGCCACGGTTCGATCAAATGCTTGACCCTCTTCAAAGATATTTCATGGTCCTTTGGTAGCAATTTGAGTAATTTGGGAGTAATGGACATATAAGATATGAAGCTCTTCTTTATCTTTTTCTTCTTCTTCTTCTTCTTCCATTGTCTCCAACCTTTCTCAATTACAACAAGAATCTCCTTATCTGATTTGAGACATTCAGGTACCACTGTATCTACATGCTCAACAAACTCACATGATGCTTGGATAGGAAGGAACATGTGTAGAGCTTGAGTGATGGAGTGGAGAATCATGTGGTCTTCCATGTACCAGCAATAAAGGTCCAAATGTAGGAGTTTTGAATGATTCCTCTTTTAAGCAATCCTCAAAAGTCTCAACATCACGTGGCTCTTCATAGGACTCCTCCAAATATGTTTCTTCATCCTCAAAAAATACTGAATCATGAAATATTGCATCATGAGGTTGACATGGAGCTGAAGTTGTAGGAAGTTCATGTGGAGTTGCCATCAACAAAGATGGCTGCTCTTAAGATATTAAAGTGTCCAAACTCCGTTTAGTTTCTGCCCAACTATCATTGAAGGCTTCTTGCTCCTCAATCCGAGCTTTATTTGAAGTAGCTAGAGCCTCATTCATCTCATTTAAAGACTTGATCATCTCATCGTAATGATTTAACTTAGCTGAGATTTGATGAGATGGTGCTTGTGTCCAGTAGTCATGGAATGAATATGGCAAAGCTTGGAACTCATTGGAAAATCCTTGTTGCATGTCTGGATTGGTGTTCCATGAAGAATAAGGAGGATTATCCCATACTGGATTGTGTGGAGGTGAATAATAATCATTCCAATGCCCTTGGTTGTCTTGAAATCCTCCAAGCATATTTTGATCATAGTATCCTTGATATTGGATGCTTGGGCATGTCTCTAATGAATGACCTACCATGGAGCATATGGAACACACATCACAAAATTGATTTCACATTGAAAAACAAAACATAATTTTTTTTTTTTGAAACATGGACGTAAAGCCTTTGATATTGCAACAAAAAAAAATTAGCAGTTACAACATGACTTACCCGCAAAGGCAACGATAGAAAAAGCCATGCTAGATAGCCCAAAACCAACCTAACGAAACTACTATGGAGTTCAACCAAATAGTAACCAAAACTAAAGTTCAAGGAACTAAAAACAAAAACCAAAGCTCAGCAAAATAAAACAAGAATGGGCATGCCTAAACCTGTAAGAACCGACTAGCCCGGAACAGTCCTACGCAGAGGAGGTTTCCCCGGGTTCCTCCAATACCACCTTCTCCTGATCAGTCTGCATATTTGGTGTCCCCTCCAACTCCAGCATACGTTTCACGTACATCTTGAATGTGCTTCTTAGTCTAACTTTTTTGCATTCGCATTAATCTTAAGCTTCCAGAGAGGGATGTCCTCCTCCTTAGGCCTATTCTTGGAACCCTCTGGACGTCCAACTTTCCGTTTCTTTAGGGGAGAAACAATGAGAGTACCTGCAAAATTAGGGAGTGACAGCTCCACACAGGCCCCAAGTTGGCGTTGGCAGCTTCAAGCACAGTTGGAGGACCCTTAGGGCGTTTGCCCAGATCAACTTCCATCAACGAGGACGCATTCCTCTTGGTCCCTGAGATCATCTTGGTAGAGAGAACAATCTCCCTTGAGACGGGCACCGGCGGAGAGTCCACCACCTGCCTAAACACCAATGGTTGCACCGGAGCTATCCTTGTCTGCATTGGATTCGAACCAATATTCTGAAAAGGGTTCAAAGTTGAACCATATAGACTAGCTGAACTGCTAGGGTTAGGGTTACCAAACCGTGCACCTATCCTCACAGTCGACGACATATCCGGCGATCCACGGCAACCACTCATCGGATGCTCAAACAGCCCACAGATCCGACAAAACCCACATATCCTCTCATATTTGAAAGTTAACCAAGCAGAAGTAAGATCATTACCTTCTCCAAATTCAAACACCATCGGAAGATATGCTTGCTTGACCGGAGAATCAAGACGATGCTCAATTCGGATTCTTGCCCTAGCACCAGATTTCAGGTTTGGAAGATATGGCTGAATGATGGTCCCTAGGGTTGCACTAACCATGAAGAGTGCCTCCTTGGTCTTCAAATCCGGAGGGAGACCGAATATCTCCACCCAAACAGGCATGGTGGTGATCGGAACTGCATCCTCCGCCGTCCTTCCATTGTAGTTGGCTAGGGCAAACATGGATTTCCCATAGAACCAAGGTCCTCCTCTCACGATCTGATCACGTTCTTCCTTCTCAGTGAATCAAAGAACATACCGATCTCCTTCTTGTCCGATCTGTAGCCAATTCTTCTTCCCCCACATGGCGGCCATCGTTGCCATGAACGATTTTGGAACCACTTTCTTCTTAGATGAGAGCAGACGCCCCACCGCATAGGCATGGCCTGAGTACGTCGCTGCTCCGGCGGCTCCAAAGGAGACCTTGCCTTTCTCCGAGATCGCCAACACTGCCGTCAATCTGGATACCTCGTTGACCATTTTACCGGAGGAGAGAATTTGTCAAAAGAAACTATGAAACCCTAGAGAGAAACCCTAGGGAGAGAGAGAGAGAGACTTTTCTTCGTGTGAAAGTTATGATAGATCGAGAAATCATTAGAAAAACAAAAACAAAAACAGAAACTTTAGTTAGTAATATATGCACAAATTAATCTCAAGTACTGAAACTAAATAAAATCTAACGAGAGAAGTTATAAAACATAAATATATGCAAGAACTAACGCAAATTGCTAGGGATTTTTCAATCCCCAGCAACGGTGCCAAAATTGATAGCGACCGAAACCGGGCGTTTCAATTAAAAACCATTTTGTTTCAATTAAAAACCCTTTTGTGTCAATTGTAGTATATAGAAAATAAAGGTATCGTTACAAGCCGGGGATTGAGGGTACCTTTACAACTTACATTAATTACAAAATAAGAGAAAACAGAAAATGATAGTACTAGAGGTATGGGTTTTATGATTATAAACAAAAGAAAACACGGAAACAAAATAAAGCAGAAAAAATAAGATGGATGAGACGTTAGAGACTTGAAAATCCACCACCAAGTATGTTTCAAGACATGTTAACAACCAAAGCTTCAATCATTAAGTCGCAAATTTGTATCAATCAAGAACAAACCGTGAACGCACTGCGTAAGTCCTTATTACTTCCCTTAATTATTTAAGCAAGATGAATGCACCATTACCAAGCCTTTAGAATAACTGATCAAGGTATAGACGCTATCCTATCAACAAATTATTCTAAGCATAAATATCAATGAAAGTTTGATTGAACAAGTATGCAAAACTAGTGTAGAACGCCTACCTAGCATGCAATCCTTTTTATTTGGTTTCACCTATTATCCTATAGGTTTCACTACTTTGAAACATGCATTTTAACCGTTTAGGAGATTAGAGCAACTTTAACAGACTCTCTATTTTAGCTTTTAGCTATTTTAGAGAGCGTATTTAGCTTTTTTAGATGTTTGAAGAGCTCCAGCAGACTAGCCAAACTTAAGCTATTATAACTTTTAACTATCTTGCTAGCTATATTTAGTTAGCGAGATAGCTCAAATGAGGCTAGCTATAATTTATTGCATTCATTGTAAGATATTTTATATGATATATAAATATATTTAAACTATTTAATTTCTATTTGAAGAATAATGTTGATGTAATGCTAGCTACAATAGAGAGTATTGATGCAGCCACATTTCTAAAAAGGCTAGCCAAAATGACAATTTAGCTAATTTGACTAAAAATTAACTTAAAAATGGCTAGCATTGCTAAAGATGCTCTTAATCAACCTATTTCTAGGCCCACTCACAAGTTCATAATGTTCTATATTGCGCATACATGAACATCAACAAGCAAGATGCTCTTAATCAACCTATTTCTAGGCCCACTCACGAGTTCATAATGTTCTATGTTACGCATACATGAACATCAACAAGCAAGAGTTCTCCATAAACCAAAACCAAATAAACAATTTGAAAGACTCAATAATTCGAAACCAAGGTTCAAAACAATATCTAAAACATTCTTGGGGCTTCAAACCTTGCCCCTAACTAAGAGAAATCAACCACACATGGCTGCAAAATCACACAAGGAGAATAAAAGATGACAAAGGAAAGGTAGACCGTGAATGAGATCAATGATGGCTTGGCGGCTTCCTTGTGCGAGTCCGTAACTATGAAGGTTCTGATGATGTGAGATCGCTGGCCTACTCTAATCTCTTCCTCCTCCCCCTCTTTTCTGCTGTGATTAGGGTTATGAAACCCTCAAAACTCGCCAATGTGGTATGGGCCTCAAAATAGAAGTTTTAGTCCAAATCAGAAATTCGGGCAGACTGACCTTCGGCCACTCAAACGGTCATAACTTCTTCTCCAAAATAGGTATTGATGGTCCGTAAAAAGTTCTGGAAAGTAGACTCTTGTATCTTTCTATTGATATATGGCAAATCTCTTGGATCGTTGTGACTTGATCACAATATTCTGTCGAAATTGACTGACTATTTCTGGCAGATTTTCTGATTTCTTTCCTTGCACGACATGAATTCATTTTTCTTCAAGATTTATCCTTTTTCGTCTCTTTTGGGCTCTCGGCTTTATTTATGACCTAAAAACATAAACTTAGTTAATATAAATATTGTTAAGGGAATTACATAGTTAAATAGGGTCGGAAATACATTATAAACGTAGCACTTCGTGCTCCTATCAAGTTGAAATAAAAGAACAAGAATATGAGCAGCTTTATGAGTTCATGGCTCATCTGAACGAAAGCGAAGAAGGGAGATCGAGTGCGATAATGTTGAAGAGAATCTCTACAAGATCATTTATTTCTTTCCAATAATAATAATTGAATATGTGACTAATTCATTTTGTATGACACAGTAGAATAAGAAGGCGAAAACTGATGACATGTCAGCTACCATATAATTTTGTATACAAGATTTGGTAGAAAAATTTGGGGCACAAAGTATTTTCATATGAATACATATATGAATGATAACTTTATGTAAATATATATTTTTAGGGTTGGGTAATTTAGAGATATTAAAATTATGAGAAGGGTATTTCAAAGAGAAAAAATTGATTCCATATGCTTTGATGCCTAAACCCATTTACCCTTAGATATCGAATAAGAGGTTCTGTCAAAAATTAATTTCTTGGTGTGTTAATAAACGCATGAATTTTCATCCCTATTAATGGTGAAAAACAATGTCACGATAATAGTTGTAATTTGATTAATTTCACTACGGTGGTTGCTCTATAACTGAGGGCCACATCAAACCATGTCGCACAAGGCCTCCGAAAATGAGGGACTAGTCCTGTCTATCAGTCACCCATTAGAAGTTACAAGGCGAAATATTGCATTTTCATAGGAGTCAAAGAAGAAAAAGGAACGAGGAAGAAAAGCCTCATTCTGTTTGTTAGAAATTCTATTTGATCTTAACTCTAGACATTGGCTCAAACCTCAAGTTTTACCGTGTTGGAAATATTGTGTTAATATGATAAATATTGTCACACCCCAATTTTCGAAGGATAAAATATCAAAAATTTGGGCATGATAAAACTCAAAATCTTAATATCCCATAATCCTGCTCAACAATTTCCAAAACTAAAAACAAATACTGGAAATATAAATGTCGATAAACTCATCAACCGAGTTAAACATTTAACCTCCTTAATTACATCAACTTCCAAAAGTCTAGTAATAAACTACTTCGCTTACATGAGCTTAAAAACAACTACCATAAAATACAAATAATTGTATATCGTCAAAAACTCAGCTCGTAGGCCACTACCTCCTACCTTCTGATCATCACCTGCAGGTCTAACCCCTACACCACGAATTGATGCACCGGGTTGTAAACAACAAACCCGGTAAGCTAAAAAGCTCGTATGAGTAACTCTCAAAATAATAACCCAACAATCCCAACATCACATATAATTAAAACTGGTAATTCCTGCATTAGCAACTTAGTTCAGGAATCGCCTAAAAGCAAGAGAATTCAAAAGAAACAATTAAGAAAACACAATAATTTAAAATCACTCAAAATCATAAATGAATCCTATAAATAAACATAGTTCAAGAATTCTATTAAAATCACACAATAAGATTTAAGAATCTCCTGCGGATAAGCATAGTTTAGGAGATACTCAAAACAAGAAATTTATACAACACATAAGAACATTACACAAACATTTATCTACTTTTACTTATGAGTTCGCCAACACTTAGTCATCCCCCATAAGTAATCAAACAAATACGTACTCATGGGTTCGTCAACACTTAGTCATCCCCCATGAAGTACCAACTGACAGACTAGAGCTCTATACTGACCGTAACCAATCACCCGGCCAAGGCTTGGTTCCCGGTCCACCATGAAGGCTCCTAATCTAATAATCACCACTAAGGCACACACATACACAACTAATGCACACAATCACCACTAAGGCACACATTCCAATACTCTCCCAACATAACACTTATTAAATCACAAAATAATAATATAATCATAACCATAACCTATCACCCGATTAAAGGCTAGGAACCCGGTTTAACTATTTAAACAACAATTCAAATATAAAAATAACATCAACAACATCACAAGAGCACTTCATAAATTATATCTTTCCACCTAGATATATTTATATAAACAAAGACATAGATATTTCCACTAGAATAATCTATCAACAACCATATTTCAACATCACCATATCACATGATCGAAAATCCTTTTGAAAGATTTATTTTTAACAGAAAACTTGTTTTCACTTACCATGAGCCGTTGACGATTAAGCTCATTTATTTTTAAAAACAAAGTCATTTTCCTTCAAGGAATTTCACAATTAAAAAAACAAAATTATAAAGTAAATTCGGTTCCTTAAGAACCCATGTGAGATTTACTCACAATATAAAAATAGCATCATAATCATCAATCAAAACCATTACCATCGTCATCATAATAATTATCATCATCATCATCATCATCCTCAAAAACAACATCACAGTCATCATCATAATCATCTCTAAAATCAACATCACAATCATCATCATAATAATTATAAATAATTGGTCCGAAAGTGGACCTTGGTGAGATGTTACTCACCTAAAAATCCCGCTGCGTCTTCACAAATGAAACTCAAGAACCAAGCTTAACACACTTCACAAGTCGCCTATAATTACACAATTAATAAATTAATAACCACTTAACCAAAAGAACATTGCATCCTTAACAAGCCTTAACCTAAGCTTTGCCCAAAAAGGGACAATCTTCTTCCGAGACCTCCCAAGGTCATCGAACACGTAACTACCTTCCCCCAGTGCCTAACTTTGGATTCTCCTAGCTCAACACTTTGCACAAGTTTATAATAACAAAGAATTTAACAAGCAAAACTTAATCAAACTTGACCTAATCACATAATATACCAACATGCTCACAACAACAAGAACTAGCTAACCAAAGTAACTAAACCTACACACCCTGCCTAACGCGCCGCCACGCGCCACCACCGGCAGCGGCGAGTGGGCCCCACGCGCCACCCTACAACTTCACAATCTCAACAAACTTCCAACATCAAACTTGAAGATTACTACAAGGGGGACACTTTTCATACCTGAAGGTCTAACCAGTTCAGCCGAAAATGGCTGGAAATCACCGAAAACCCGTCGGAAAAGTTGGAATTCACCACCACCACTCCACACCGAGAGTCGAGCTTCAAGACCATCGGAAAACGAACCAGGACGCCAAGGAGCTCCTATCCCGACCGTTTCCAAGCTGCGTCGCCGCCGCCGGAGGTGGGAAACCCGACCGGTCTCCAAGCCAGACTTCCAAGCTTCGGGTCACCACTTCAGGACTGAATCGGTGCAAGTCACCACCACAGGGCAGCTCGGACGGAGGAGAGGAAGAGAACCCGACCGGTGCGGTTGTTTGGGTCGGCCGGAGTTGGCCGGAAAAGTCGGGTCGGGTCGTCGGGTCCGGGTCGGGTCGGCTGGAAAACTCAGATACCGAAAGTGAGGCACGGGAGAGAAAGAGAAGAGGGAAGAAATGGTTCCGGAAAAATGAAAAGAAACCTAACACTTTTCTTAGTTATACTAAAAATTCCCGAAAATCACGAACTTCTGCTGACCATAACTTTCACATACGAAGTCCGTTTTACGCGTGCCACGTGTCTACGAACTCGTATCGTCGTGCTCTACAACTTCCGTGAAGGAAGTTTTCCGAGAAACCCAACAGATTAAAAAGTCAACTCTTGACCCTTCAAAAATCATAAAACCCTTTTGGGTAAATTACGCGTCCGAACACTTCCGCTCTTTCTTCGAACCTCAAAAACACACTAACTTCTAACTCGAAAACTCCCAAATAATATTAGAAACTAATATTATTTTTTCCGGGGTATTACAAATATAATCAAGTAACCAAATCAAGTAAGCATGTAATATAAACATAAATAATATAAAAGAAGAAGGGGATTGGAAAGTTTCTCATGGGATCTATAAGGGAGGCACGTGGACGCACTACCAGAAGAAAGACTTTAGCCGACGAAAAAAAAAAAAACAGGCCGACGAAACAATTTTTTTTCGGCTAAATTATATTTTCGTCGGCTAAATTATATTTTCGTCGGCCAAATTATATTTTCGTCGGCTAAAGAATTTTTTTTCGTCGGCTAAAGTCTGTGACTTTAGCCGACGACTTTAAACTTTCTTTAGCCGACGAAATTTTAATTTCGTCGGCTAAAGTTGACTATAGCCGACGAAAATATAATTTCGTCGGCTAAAGTTCTTTATATTCGCAGATCTGGACAGCAGCTCATCTGAGAAAAGAAAACGGGAGAAGAAAAAACGGGAGAAAAAGTTTGGGTGTTGTTGAAATCTGTCCATTATTAAGAAGTGGAGCTATATATAGGTACGTACATGTGTATATATGTTGATTTTGAGTTTTATTTTGAGTTATTGATCGATTTTGAGTGTGATTAAATTGATAGATTTTTGAGTATACGTTTTGATGTATATATATATATATGTGTGTTGATCGATTTGGTTGATGATTTGATAATATATATATGAAGTTGTTGTTAATTATAAGTAGCTAATAGATATATATATATATATATAT
>NC_020491.1:43081-88252 GCF_000184155.1 Fragaria vesca subsp. vesca
GGCTAAAGTCACCACAGACGAGCTTTTCCCGACGAAATCTTAGCCGACGAAAGGTCGTCGGCTAAGATCTTAGCCGACGAATTAAGCTGACAGGCCGACGAAAAATTTTCGTCGGCTAAAGTGCTTGTCCTGGTAGTGACGTTGTTCTTAAGCCGTAGACGCCTCCCCACGTGTGGGTTATGATGGTCGTCTACAAACTCCAAGATACAACCCGTGTAGTCACATATAATGTCTAATCCGCTTTGCACGACAAATGGTACACGGGGTGTCAAATGTTTATTGAATTGCCCAAACGATAAGAAATAAGAATAGAATGAAGAAGATGAAGATGAAGAGTATGAGAGCAATATATAATACCATTACTCTTTGACTTAAGAGTAGAGTATTTATAGAACTCATCATAACGTACCCTTATAAAGACAAAACTCTTCAATTTGAATAAATAATATTTAAAATGAAAATATGAGTTTTGAATCTTATTTTTAATTTAAAAACCAACAATCCCCTACAAGATTCAAAACTTCATAGACTCAAAAAATTTGGAAAGATTAAGATAAGAATATTTGGGCAACTTTAATACCATGTAATAGGTATAGGTGTTTTCCGGACTTGAACCTACACTTGGTGTAAACAACTTTCATTCGAAGGAATCATAGTAAACTATGTCTTGAACTAGACGCTTTTTAGCCGAATTACTAATTGTCACGCACACGATACCGATACGAAAACTTTGACGTGGGTAGTGTTATTTATAGCCTTGCGCTTGATCTTGATTATCATGAGAGTTACTAGAGAGAAGAATATCTCTCATAGTTGCGGCCTCACAACTACTCTCACTTAGGTGAATTTCTCCAAGAGTACATGTGACAATACTCCGCAGGAGATTGCCCACCTTGAAACTCATTGAAGATAAATACATTTCCTTAATTTCACATTAATATAGCACTATGCCTCAAGAATGTGCTAGAGGATCTCTTGTGGATATCTCCCTAAAATATGTGTTGTGTAATGAGTCACGTAATATGGATTGTTTGTACCACATTGAACTTTATTTATGGGATCTCCAATCACAAAAGTTGGGTTGCCTCCCTAAGTGACTCCCTTACGGGCTTAAGAACATTCTCCTCGACAAATTAAATATAATATAGTCTTCTCTTCGAGGCTATAATCTTCTTGAGACATGAATGATTTTTGTCATTATTTTGCCATATCATTTTGATGCGCACAATCCACACGTACTTTAATTTTCTGCATGCTCAAAGTAGATAATCAAACACAATTTCTCATAAGAGTATATGTCACCCCAAATGAGAATAAAAAATGTATAACAATTAGTGAAAAATAGATAAAATACGTCTTGTAGAGTGTAACCCCCATATAACCAAGATATAGAATTATATTGCATGAAATATTGATATTTGATAGTAATGGATCTTACCCCCACATTACTATGATATGTAATGCTCTTCACAAATGCTCAAAAAACTCATTATAGATAATATATGAGTACTTGTGCTCTCATAAGCATTGTGTGGAATTCAACAGAGTATATTTGTAAAATGTCATTGTTGGAGGAGAAAACAAACTGCTATAAAGAGAAGTCTCCTTTGTACCATTTTTTTTTTTTTGTGTCGAGATTGAAGAGGTCGGACTCCTTCACGAAAGCAAGGTTATTAGTGCTTCTCTATGTGCTTCGTTTACTATGAAATGGTATCATCATCATTACCTGCAGATTCTTATGTAGAGCACAATAGCACGGCTACTTATACATCAGAATGGTCTCATGCATATCAAATGTATACGAGGCTCACCAACTAGAAAATATACTATCGGCATTTAAATATATATCAATGGCAAGGTAGGTCAGACAACTTAATTAGAATTTCATTCCACTCACTTTATCATGCATGCTTAGAACTCGCAGATCACAGAATGCACACAAACATGATGCTGACCATATAATAGAATTCAAAACCTGGAACTTGATCTCTCAATTTCTGTAACATATATATATATATATATATATATATTCATAAAACTTAACTTTGAATAGAGAAGCTACTCATTTATTTGAAAGTATATATCCTGTAATTTCCAGAATTATCAACAAGAAGCTGTATTTCCTCTTGCTTAATTGTCCTCAAAGACAGCAGTTAATTTCATGTCTTCTTGTACGTTATGACCAGTCTCAGTAACACCTGTATCTTTATTTTTGAACTTGAATCTGAGAAAAGTAGCAGTTAATTAGTTCTGACAATAAAACATTCATTGAGAATGCATAAACTATATAATGTATGACTCTTGAGTCTTAATATACACAAAGAAATATAATTGTTATAGCAGATATGTACCCATTATACATAAGTGCTCAGTACACACTGGAAAAGGAAATAAACTTACCCAGATTGATGTATGATCAGATATACTTACCCAGATTGACCTGAATAAATATATATAGACAAGTATTCCGGATAATAAATTGGTCTCGCCTTCAGAAAATAACCCATATATTAGTAGCTTTATTGGCCAATGTTCACTTTTCTCAATATAGTATTATGATATGTGTGCGAAGATGGACATCTTTGATCTGGGTTTTAGATAAACACGACCAAGAGATCAATTCAAAAGAATTCAGATTTCAGACAAAATTGCATACTTCTCTTGAGACAAAAAACCATATCAGAATGATTAAAGTGTCCATAAAACAAACACATAACTTAAACATAAAGAAAAGAACAGAAGGTTGCAATTGACATGAACAGACACCATTTGAAATTCAAACCTAAACTGAAATCATGAAAGGTTATGATCCTTCGCAGAGTCAAAGAATGGCAGACACTTATCAGTTATCATCATACAAATTATAACGAGTATTGTGCTACATATGAATTTAAAGAGAGAAGTATATATATATGAATGATCAGAGATGCAAAATCGAACCAATACACCGGTTCATATGCATGGTGAGAGAGGTCTCTCTTAAATGAGAGATGATCTCACTTAAAAGGGAATCCCGAATCCGAGATATGCAATATTTTGGTCTAGTCATATGCATGTAACTAACTCATGGCCAATCATAAACAAAATGAATATAAACTTGATAGCATATACAACTCGTAGTTCTTAGTAATTATGAAAGCATATGATGATCAGGTATGTACACTCTTACTCATCATGGATTCTTAATACGACAATCGATCAAAATATATAGATCAAAGCAAATCAATAAATTGTATCAGATTGTCAAAGGGACACAATTTCCCTATCACAATATAGATGCATACGTTAATAAGAAACTAGAGTATCAAAACAAGACATCAAGTTTACCCAAGTATAATGACGAATACAAACTTATGCACAAAATCATAGGAAGTCATTTTGCTCTATAGAGATGTCACTTAAGTATCAAACTCACAGATGTGAAGCACAAGATCATGACATTATTACCTTGTTATGCACTTAGAGATGTCAATTACGGCTTAAGATTGTTAGAAATATTGTGTTAGAAAACATATATGATAAATATAATCAAGTAACCAAATCAAGTAAGCATGTAATATAAATATAAATAATATAAAAGAAGAAGGCCTACAAGGGAGGCACGTGGACGTTGTCCTTAAGCCGTAGACGCCTCCCCACATGCAGGTTATGACGGTTGTACGTCTACTAATTAACTCCAAGATACAACCCTTGTAGTCACACATAATGTCTAATCCGCTTTGCATGACTAACGGTAGACGGGGTGTCAAGTGTTAATCGAATTGCCCAAACGATAGGAAATAAGAATATAATGAAAAAGATGAAGATGAAGAGTATGAGAGCAAGATATATATAATTCCATTACTCTTTGATCGAGTAGAGTATTTATAGAACTCATCATAACCCTTAGAAAAGACATGACTTTTCAATTTGAATAAAAAATATTTAAAATGAAAATATGAGTTTTGAATCTTATTTTTAATTAAAAAACCAACATACCGGACTTTTCAAGTGTGTTTCACTAACCAGTGTGAAGACATTTTAGCACAGATTTTAGCTAAATGAACATAAATTAAAGTGCATCTCATCTTCGAAGTGTAGCTTGCTTAATGTTTTAAGCTAATCCCTTGAGCTTTCCTTTATTTATAGGGTAAAAGTTATAAATGGTCCTCATACTTTGGGGTCATGGTTACGTTCGCCACCGTGGTTTAAAAATAATTAATTTTGGTCCTCGTGTTTTATGTATCGACTAATCATAGTCCAATGATAACATTTTATCTAACACCTCTAGTGAGGCAGGTATGTGCGCGTCACATGTTGAGGCAATTTGTCCAGAAAATTATGAATGAAAATAACCATTAATTCTAATGAGTAGTGTTCACATGGTCAGTCACCATTAGATTAACATTCAAAGGTTGAAAACAAAACAACTCTACTAAAAAATAATTTTCCACACCCTTAGATTTAAATTTAATGGTGACTGATCACGAATCTTTTAGTGAGTCACTGACTAGGTGAACATGACTGAAATTCTAACACCCACAATCAGAATAAAGTTAATCGGCGACATGATTTATTCCAGATATTTGCATTGGAACTCAATCCTTGGTGCGATTAAGATGTAAAATTTAAAACCATTCTTCATCTATCAAAGTGCAAAAATGACATTAGATTTAAAATTTTATATGGTTTGATTCTAGTATTCGATATTCTTTTTCTCCATCAATTTCATACAAAACTTTGACAATTTGTAAAAGGGTCAAAACTATTATGGGGAAGTGAAAGGAAGTGAGAATTAGGAAGATTAATTTGATCAATAAGACAAAGAAACAAGGACAAGATGAAGAAAGAAATTCTTTTAATATGTCATGGCAATTATGCCTAGGTTTTCAGGACTTATTCATTATTTTTAGTAATTTGCTTTTTCATTTTCCTATAATTCTATTTAATTTTTATTTTTTCTGTTTGATAAGGAATGTATAAGACATAATTATCTCATCATATGATGTTGGCGTGAGAACCTTATTAACGGTGTTAGACAAAATGTTATCATTGGACTATGATCAGTCGATATATAAAACACAAAGATAAAAAATTAATCATTTTTAAGCCATGGTGGCAAACATAACCATGACCTCAAGTCACGAGGACCATTTATAACTTTTACCCTTATTTATATAATTTTTTGGGTACTTAGCACTAATGAACAAGTAAAATGTAATCGTTGTTAACCACAGAAAATAAGTATTCTTGTGTGACGACTCCTTTTGACTTTGTTGAGGACAATTAAGTAGGAAAATAACAATGACAGTTGATTAGGATAATAATTTGCAAGGTGACAAATTCTCATGCATCCTATTTGACACATTGCAGCCCTGTTTCCCTAAAGCTGTCAGTTCAAAAGCTGCTTGCTAATAACTGATGCCGGGGACCGGTGGCCTCTACCATCATATATATAATTAACTTGTTAGGGTCTTCTTCATCTTCTCCAACTTGCTCAGCTTATTGCATTGAGAGACTATCATGTCTTTGGTTTCTAGTTTGGTTTTGGTCTTTTTAGTTGTTGGTAGCATTTGTTTGTCGGAGGGCCAGTTTAACCGGCTTACAGTCGGTTTCTACGACCAAACATGCCCCAATGCCGAGGCCATTGTTCGTGCCGTTGTCCGGGAAGCTGCTCTCTCGGATTCCAATATGCCGGCCGTCTTGCTCAGGCTCCATTTTCACGACTGCTTCGTTGAGGTACTGAGTTCTAGCTATGTCCTTCTCCTTAGCTTTTTGATTGATCATATAATCACACGACTGTTAAGTCCATTGTGTTATGTTATACGTAGGGCTGTGATGGTTCAATCCTGATAGACAATGGTAAAAACGCAGAGAAAAATGCGTTTGGTCACGAAGGGGTTAGAGGGTTTGAAGTGATAGACAAGGCAAAAGCACAGTTGGAGGCTACATGCCATGGTGTCGTTTCCTGTGCAGACATTGTGGCCTTGGCTGCTAGAGATGCCATATCCTTGGTACTTCCATAAACCTGCTTTTGAGTTGATTGATCTATGTATGATGCTAACATTTTTGTTGTGAAATTTGGAGGCGGGTGGGCCGAGTTATGAGGTGCCTACAGGGCGGATAGACGGTGTCGTTTCAAATCTGTCCCTGGCCGGTGATATGCCAGATGTTAGTGATTCGATTCAGCAACTCAAGGCTAAGTTCAGGAGGAAGGGACTCTCGGAGAAGGACCTTGTCACTCTCAGTGGTATGCGTAGTACTGTTTTGTTCTCTCACTAATTCTGTCCATGCAAGTTGAGTGATGGTAAAGGTTGGTTGTGCATGCAATTAAACATGGCAAGATTCACATTATGGCATTAACTAGTTATTTCAAGACAGAAAAGACTAGCAAAGATGTAAGTAATTTTCCATGATTTATTTGGTAACATGGATTATATGCTCACCAAATTGGTTAAAAACTTATGCCAACTGAAGTGATCGAAACCGTGTTATTTTACTCATTTATGAACAAATCTGAAAATTTCTCACTAAGTTTTGGACAGTATAAACATATTTGGATGCCTCATACATTTCTTAGCCATTTTGTGATAAAGCTTCCTTTAGTTCAAAATTGATGTCGATTATGCTACCTTCAGTGATCACTATTCTTACCATTATGCAGCTGCTCATACAATTGGGACAACAGCTTGCTTCTTCATGACCAAAAGGCTCTACAACTTTTTTCCAGGAGGGGGATCTGATCCAACAATCAACCCCATTCTACTCCAAGAGCTCAAAGCGAAGTGTCCTCAAAATGGTGATGTTAATGTACGGGTGCCGATTGACCGAGGAAGCGAGGAAGCATTTGACATTCACATTTTGCAAAATATTAGAAATGGTTTTGGTGTGTTAGAATCCGATGCCAAGCTCAATGGAGATGAAACAACCAGTAGTATAATAGACTCTTACTTTGGGTTTTTCCCTCCACCTTTCGGACCTTCGTTCGAGGCCGATTTTGTCGAATCGATTATAAAGATGGGCCAGATTGGTATCAAGACAAGTTTGCAAGGTGGGGTTAGACGAATTTGTTCTAGTTTCTCTTAGTAGAATCATATGGGGGGGACTGATGTCTGATGATATGCATATATAGAACTGAGGTGAAGGATGATATACATGTCTGAAGAAAATTTTGCTTCTTAGATACTCAGATCCTTTTCACCATTTGTCTTGGCATGAATTTCATACCATTCATTTCTACAACTCCTTATTGTAAATGGCCACTAGTAGAGATTCCATAAAGCTATAAGAATAAAGAGTGGTCCTTCGGTCCCTGTACTGTTTGAAAGGGTATGTTGTTTTGCTACATATCCGACATGTTATGTAATGAACTAACGATCAGTTGTTTTGCTCTTTATTCTGAACTGCATATTTAACTTGATTTCGATCCTTCTGAACTCGAAGATTCAACAAGATCTTCAAGCTCTGCGTTAGGCCTTTCGAGGTTGAGAATCGAGATACGCAATCGATCAGTTTCAACATGAAAATTTTGCAAGCTATTGAAATGCGAACTTGTCTAAGTCTTGTTCATCAGGAATCAGGTTCACCATCCATGGCAGGAAGCCTTATACGCAGAATCATTCATGACGAGGCCTATGTTTTTTATCCTAAGAAGTACAGTTTTCCTTAATAGTGATGAAAATAAGTTCCAAGTTTGCACCAAATGTAGAAGTCATACTGGACAAGAGTAACATTTCACTATGAAGCACTATGAAGACTAGCTTCTCGTACATGAAAGATGCAACCCAAGGACATTGTTATCCTCTTCTACAGGAGTAAGTGCTTTACATGAGAAAAAAGCGAAATGACGAAACTCTATCAAATCTGCAGCTTCAGATGGCTAAAAAAAATAAAAAATCAAATTTGGTGTACTAGACAGAACTCCTACAAAGAGTGCAGTTGAGTCAAAACTAGAGATAGGAACCTGTTGCGAACTTTGTGAGTGCTAAAAAAATAAAATTACATTGTTTCTGTCTGATCATGAGATAAAGTAACACAGCAAGATGGTAGAAACTTTACTAGCTAGTCTGATGGTGTTAAATATCCTGCAACTAGTAATCCTGTGTTTTAGATCAGTGTTCCTTGGTGTTAGTTTACATTTTTGTGTTCTTTGACCTCTCTTGTTTTTTTGACAGGGTATCCCTCTGATTATAAGAGATGCCAATCAAAACAACCTTCTAGACGTCTTGCCAACTTATATCCAAGCTTCTGGCAAGGCCATTAATGCTCTCAAGGTCTACCAGCAGATGATCGCCTATGGTGTCATCCACGCTGCATACACTTACATTGCTTTGCTAGAGGAGGGAAATGTCAATGTAGCTATGGAGTTATTTTATATAATTCAACACACAGGCACATACACCTTGTTCATAACACACTCCTTGGTTATTGAAGCCTACCTCAAGTGTGGCAAAGACCAAGAGTGCTCTGTTAGCTGCTGGGTACGTTTGTCCCCATCTCCTACACTGCTGATCCCAACTTCTTTGAAGAAGAAGTACTTGCTTGAGATGATGGATTAGGGGAAGCTGGCTAAGAAGGTCAAAGAGTTTGTAGTGGTTATGAATTTATGATGGCCACGGGTCATGAATATTGTTCTTTCCAAGTTGAAGGGCTGATTCTTTGCTACATTAAGGTTTTGCTAGCAGCTACATGAAGTTGAAACTGGGAGGTTTTCCGCACTTACCAAAAGTGTGAAATATTAAATGAAAGATATCAGGTTTATCACATAAGAACATGGTGAATTTAGAGGGAATAATAAGATCTCATTCATGAAGTAGATTAGTGTACCTAGTATGTGAGCAAATTAACATGATGACATGCTGGAGTAGTAGGTACTAATGACATCAAATTCAATGACATGCTGGTTAGTCTTTACTTAAATCTAATAGCAAGTGCTGCAGAAAAGTATTTGTCAAATGAAATTGATTAATACTTTTTTGGTTTTCTGCACATTAGATGGTAGATGAAGCAGAACCATCACTTAAGAACATCAAATATATTTATGCAGAAGGAAGGTTGAGGAGCTGAGATGAATGCTAGCTTGCAAATGTTTTGTCCACTACTAGATCATATATCAAAAACTCCTGAAGATAAGGTGGATTTTGAGTTAGAAATTGTGGTGGTGTGTTTAGGAATCCATATGTGCAGGTTGTAAACAAAAAGCTAGACTCTTAAATCTTCAATTCTCAATCCCCAGAAGAATAGTTGCAAACCAACACTACAGTTAGGTTGAAGGATCAGAAGGTGTCATATATTTATCTGGAGGAATTTCAAGGTCTCATTGTCTTTTATTGTAGACTACACTTTGTCTTTTGTGGTACTAAAATTATAAACTGTTACCATATTTAGAAACCTTAACCAGTACCATTCGAAACACAAACCAATTGTGAATCTTTTGCCATTTGAAATAGAATTGTTCATTACTGACTTTCATAGTATCTAAAAGAAATGAAGTCCAGGCAAGTAGAGTTTTTATTTAGTTTGCTTTTCGATAGCGATCAAGTACGTAAATAATCGATATAATCAAAACTGGTTAATCCTCTACTTTCAATCAGTGTGCATTTTGCTTCACACCCGCATAAGGAATAAATTTTTCTTTTATTTTCATGCCGCACAAAAGTAGGACTTAAGTAACCAATTCTTAACAAATTTGAAAGATCAAGTGCAATAACTAAAGAGATGAAAAGGAACAATGAAAACTTGATTTCTATGAGCATATATTGATTTACAATAATGTAGTGTATTAGCGATCTTGATATCAGTACATCTACCTGAATAAAAAAGAAAAACAGCGAGAGATGTTGGAGTTGAAGCCAAAAGTTGGGATTCAGGTTGTCTATCTTATGCCTACAGTACGCTTAGAATCAAAATCATGTCTTGCAAAAATAGTAGTAACACCACCAAATATTAAGAAAACAAGTATGAGCTTTATTGATTTAGTTTGCTGCTGCAGCTGATACAATTGCCATCAGAAGTAGATGACATCAAAATTTAAATAATCAAAGAACTAGGCAGCTTTTACAGTGACATGATCGAACTAATTTAACTAAGGATCTCTATCTATCTAGGCAGCTAGGCAGCTATACTTGATGATGCTGATCTTCAAGCAGGTCTGAAAATGATGATGAGCCTTGTAGTATATCTGCTGTACCAATGTCATCCCCTCCTGACAAGAACTCATCCCCAAAGATGTAGTTGCTGAATTCAAAAGAGTTAATGTAGGCGTCATCCATAGGAAGTTTATTGAAATCATCACAAGCAATACTGAATTCTTCATCATTGGTACTGACTTGTAGCTTGCTAATAACCAAAGCATTTTGATCTGCTGCAGGTTGTTGCCTTTCGGGAATGGCCTCCAGTTCAATACCATGCCAATCGGTATCCTCTAACCGTGCATGTCCACTCTCATTTTCTTCCGAATGAATGGCCTGCATCTGTGACATGAATGATGTTTGTTGTTCTGAGAGGGCAGGAAATAGTGTATCCCCTTGTGCTACCTCCAATGGAACACCAAGGCAATCATCAGTACCCTCTGAGTGTGCATTTTCAGACACGAACACATCAACGACAGTAGTTTTTGGTTGCGCAAATGATGACGAACATGTGTGTTGTTGTTGGTGTTCTGAAACGGCATCCCTTTGTAGTTGCTCCAATGCATAATCAACATGACCAGCATTAGTATTACCCTGTAACAACAAATGTTCCTGATCATGAGTGTCGAATTGCCTGTCAGGATTAGGCCCCCTCCTCCTCTGGTTCAAAGACAGAGCAGCCTCATTAGTTGTAATTGAATCATCAGAAAGTCTCAAAGACTTGGGGTTTCGGCCATCTTGACACTTTTGACTTGGTGATGGTCTCTTGCTGGGTCATCCATTAGCCAACAACCGCTTTGCCATTCACAACTTTGGACTCATACCTCAACTTGGTCTTTTTCCCAATTGGGGTTTCTTGGTTGTTCTTGGCAAAAATGGGTTTGGGGAGTTCGCCTTGGCTCCAAGTACCGGATCCAATTCTTCGACAAATACGGTGGCCCTGCTTGTTCTTCTTAAGCTTAGTGAAGAAGATGAGATCTTCATCGTCAAGAAGCGGTCCGCCGTGGTCTTCCCAAATCGTCCAAGGTTCTGCCTCCCCGTACAAATCAATGTTTGAAACCCAGGGGTCCGAATTGGGGTTGGTTTTGGTGGAAAGGTAGTGGCCGATCAGCTCTTGATCGGTCGGGTGGAATCTGAAACCCACAGGCATACCACGACCCATGAATTCCTTCCTTCTGGGTTTCGGAAATTAAGGTTTCGAGAATTCTGGGAGAGAGAGAAAGAAAGAAAGAGAGAGAAAATGAATGGAATTGTGAACTGTGTGAGTGAAGTGCGAATCATTAGTGGATGGTTTTATAGAAGAAGAGGGGAAATATTACCGTTGCTCTGCGGCCAAGGGCGGTTCACTGCCAACTGTCGCTGCCGGGTCAAATTGTCAACGCACTCTCTGTCTTAATTGGGTAAGTTTTAGAGAATTCGACCGTTGGGGACTGACGTCATCACTTCCCATCCTTCTTTTAGTACACTACATAAAAACTACGTATTAGTTACTAACCAAATTTCAGTTTACAAATACATCTTTTACACATTATCTTATATATTTAAAGACAAAAAATAACAAATTAGAACAAACTAATGTCCACATGTCATCTATCACTACATATTTTATCAAACTACCCTTCACTACGTGTTCTACTGCTACTATAGACGTGTTACTGCTGTGTCGACGAGAGACATGCTACTGTCGTTGTTGACATGAGACGTGCTATTGCCGTGTCGACCGGAGACGTGCTACTACCGTGTCGACGCGAGACGTGCTACTGCTGTGTCATTTTGAGTAAATTTATTTGAAAAAATGGGTATTTTAGTCATTTTGCCTATGAAAGTCTAGATCTGATCTGGTACAATTAGTTTGGGCCTGGCCTTATGTCCTAAAACATAATGAAAGTGGGGTTTTTGTGTTTTTAAATTTAGTCATGTGCTATTATGTAATTTTCTTAGTAAACTACATATTAGTTACTAACCAAATTTCAGTTTATAAATATATTCTTTACATATTATATTCTACATTTAAGGACAAAAATTAACAAATTAGGACAAACTAATGTCCACATGTCATCTGTCACTACATATTCTACTGCTACTATGGACGTGCTACTACCGTGTCGACGAAAGACATGCTACTGTCGTTGTCGACATGAGACCAAAGACCTGCTACTACCGTGTAGGAAGGTGCTACTACCGTGTCGATGAGAGACATGCTTCTGTCATGTCGACATGAGACGTGTTACTGTTGTGTCGACCGAAGACGTGCTACTACCGTGTTAACGAGTGACCTACTACTACCGTTGTCAACATGAGACGTGTTACTACCGTGTCGACCAGAGACGTGCTACTGCTATGTAGGAAGGTGCTACTACCGTGTCGATGAGAGACGTGCTACTGCCGTGTCGACATGAAACGTGCTACTGTCGTGTCGACATGAAACGTGCTACTGTCATGTCGACATGAAACGTGCTACTGTCGTGTCGACGAGAGACGTGCTACTGTCTTGTCGACCGGAGAGGTGCTACTGCCGTGTCGACGAGAGACGTGCTACTGCCGTGTCGACCAGGAAGGTGCTACTGCCGTGTAGGAAGGTGCTACTGCCGTGTCGACAAGAGACATGCTACTAGTTTGCAGCAAAGGTATTTCATTAACTGATTTTAGTTGTTATTACAAAACACATTCTTTGCTCTTAGTTGATAGGTTTCATGTTATTATTGTAGGATAAAACAGATGCAAAGAGGGTAGCAGCAAAGGCAGCATCAAAGGCAGCAGGTAGAGGTCCTCCAACTAGGGGTAGACCACCAAAAGCTGCTACCAGCACTATCAGAAATGTTTATGCAAATACACAGCCTTCTCAAGCTTCCTCAAGATCATCAGTGAGGATCTGAGCAAATGCAAACAAGGGAGGAAAATAGAGGATGAGAAAAGGGGGATAAGCAACCGAGGTCAGGATTGATAGATGCAAAGTTGCATTTTTATGCAACCACTACGTCACATGGTTGCTAGGTTTAATCTTTTGCTTAGATGATTAGGGCTAGAGTTTTATGCAACTTAATCCAAACATTTGTGTTTTGTTAGTTTGGATGTAAACTCACATTATGCATCTATAATATTTGGTTGCTAACTATGAACAAGTTTCTGAAAATTTTATGTTTTGCTGCAATGTTCGAAATGGATTCCTATTAATTGTTTGCTAGTGTTTTTCTTATTAATTGTTTGGTGTGTCTTGATCCATTTTTTGAATTTTTTTGGGAAATTTTGGAGGTAGTTGTTTAATTGACGATTCTGCCCTTTTTTGGGTTTTAGCTGAAATGTGGGCCAACTTTGTCTGCTCCACATCAGAGCATGACGTCATGTTTAGCGCAAGATTCAAATTTTGGTCGAGATTGATGTCATTTTGAAAGTTTAGGGATGAAACTGATTAAAAAAAAAAAGAATGAGGTATCAAACTGATTTTAGACCTACAGTTCAGGGGAGTAAACTGAATTTTTTCCTTAAAATAATTTGTGTATGCTTTTAGCTGAGTAAAAAATTATTGTACTTTAGATTTTTTTTTTGTCTTCCATTACTTGTTTTTATAAGCACATATAATATATCAATAAAATTTATGACAATGATTCTCCAACAAACCAACAATCTATAAACCAAATAGATACTTTGAAAGTTTAATACTCAATAATTTCGAAAGTATTGAGAATTGACCACACTAGCACACCATGAAACCATAATTTTAAAAATTCTAAGTTCATCTTGAACACAAAATATAGACTTCATAGTTTAAAGTCCATGTAAATAAATTCCGAATTTTAAAGTTTAAAAATCATAAATTTGAATAAAGAAGAAAAAATAAATTAAATTAGAGTCCATAATCTAAAGCTTGCAAGAATAAGGTCTTCGATTTTAAAGGTAACATATCACTCCATATATTTCGCATACACGACACCTAGAACATTTCTATATGTACATAAAACGAAAATAAAAAGCAAAATATTAGAAAAGATAAACATATAATTATATAGAACATAAAACCTAAAATCATATTCTTCAAATCAAATACTCAATAAGAAAATAAAGACAAAAAAGACGTCTTTTAGAGGGATTCGGTTTTTTGGTTTGATTCGGTTTTTCAAGGGCCGAAACCAAAAACCAAACCAAACTAATTAGGTTCGGTTCGTTTTTTTTAATTCGGTTTGGTTTTTTACGGTTTGCTTTTTTCTTGTTTCGGTTCGGTTTTTTCCGTTTTCGGTTTCAAAATTCCACCCCTTAAACCTGAGTCACCCTTTGTCAGTTGATGACTTCCCACTATTACGACACTCTTCCAGTTAGAAATGGACTTTTTGGAATCGAAAACCAACAAATTGCACCAAACAGAATGTATGATTGTAATGGTTCTTTCGTCTTTACTGTATTTATGGTAGACAGACAAAACCGCACCAAATCTCAATAAAATAATTAGTTTGTTTTTGGAATAGTAGTAAAACAATAAGGGATAACAATAAAAACAAATGCAGCTAGAATGAAGGATAATCATATGCTTGATGCCGAACGACATCGTTGCAATGCATATGTCTTGAATGCAGTGTAAGTGTAGTAGTAGTAACTATAACGAGGATCTCTTAATTGTAGGTAGCTAGGGAAATACATTCTGCTAGAAGAACGAGATGTGACTCCCGAGAGAGCGTAGGGGACCAAGGGTGTCAAAACATGGATTAGGAAATCAAACTTTCAAGAACAAGAACCAGGAACTGGGTCTCCAATCTAAGAATGAATAAGAGCCCAAATTAGCTAACACCAACCTCCTGAATCCCATATCCGAGCCCAAGAAGTGTGTGGGGCTTGTGGTTAAAGCCAACGCATAGCAACATGGCCAAAAACAATCGAGCCCATGACTAGGTGACCAGATTACTATGACTAACATCCACCAACAACCGCTTCCGCCGGATGACACAATAGGAGCGAATCATCCTTTGGGCACCAACATTAAACACCAAAGCCAACAGGCGAAGAACTATGTAACAATCCGCATAGCAAGATATTGTCCATTTTTGCCTTGCCCTTACCATTTTGTTCTTGGGTTCCAAGCCTAAAACACATCTCATTATGGGGAGGAATGTTTGCACGTATAAGACACATCACCTCTTCCTCGTGCGATGTGGGATCTCACAGTCCATCCCATTTAGGGACTTGACGTATTCGTTCCACATTTTCAACCTAAAGCGACTTTAATACCATTTGTAATAGCCCGATATTGTCCATTTTGGGCCTCACTCTCACGGTTTTGTCTTTTAGGTGCCTAACATAAAACACATCTCAATAGTAAGGGGGGGGGGGGGGGGGGGGGTTGGGGGGGGTTATGTTTGCACATTACCTTCCCCCCTCCATCGATGTGGGTTCTCACAAGCAGCGCTCGATGGATTATAGTGATATTTGCATTATGTTTTAGAGTACAAATCCACCTAGCTTCAAATTAGAGCAGCTTGACTATGAGGAGACAAATCTTGAGAAGACGATGATAAAATCGCTGATGGACAGCAATAAGAGGAGTCGTAACCCTCTACCTTGAAACCAAACAAGTAAACAAGGAGATGACATGAAATGAATTGTACTAGCTTTGCCATACACTAAATGTGCTAAAATAGACCTCCATCGGGTTTGATAGTATATGAAAAAGCACTGACCCATGGGGAATGCGTTCTCTCTTGTTTTTTGATTTTGAAATATCGCAAAAGTAATTGTTTTGTGAATTATATAATTTTTCATATCGTGTGTTATTGGTATCTAGATGTGTATTATTCATTGTACATTATACTTGTGGATATTGTTGTTGTTTACAAAGAAGTCAAAAATGTAGAAGATCTACATACGTGTATCTACACATACCATGTGGACGACTAATGTTAAATGATACAGGTATAGAGCATGATGGTCCCTACATATAAATGTGACACATGTATCTACACCGTATATAATTGTAGTAGTATACATATTTTTTTGGTTTACACCATACAATTTTTTATTTTTTTTTGCAAAATGTGTCCGTATCAATCAATATCGGGTAAAAATGACATTGTCTCACCTCGGGGGTCCCATGGTGCACACGCCCTCGACCCAAACCCAATTCACGATCGAATAAAAACAAAAGTAGGGAGAAAAAGTCATCTCTTTCTGTTATTAATTCTGAGAAAGAAAGAGAATCCAGCACCATTCTCATTTTATTGTCAAGACTGGACTGGAATCTCCTATACATACTCACGCTTCCCATTTCCCACTTGGAACAAAACAAATTCTAATTCACACACTTTGACTCTCTCTGAAAACCAAGAATGGGGCAGGGAAGCTCCAGAGAAGACTCTTCTTCGGCTTCAGAGTCGTCGTCCGCATCATCCTCCCGTCGCTCTCGCATGAAGCAGCGTCTCCACCGTCGTCGTCACCGGAGCCGCTCCAATTCCTCCTCCCATCACAAACACCTCGCCGCCGAGGATTTCGTCGGAATTGCGCTCCTCTCCCTCCTCCGAGTACGTGACCTCTTTCTTCTTCTTCTTCCGATTCTATTTGTGCAGAATTGAAATTGAGCGAGAATAATTGTGCAGGCGGAGATGAAGTTCAAGGACAAATGGCTGGCATGTCTCTCGTTCGGAGAGCAAACCTTTCGGACGCACACCTCTGATCAGTACTGCTTCTTCTTCTTTTGTCTTCTCTTGTTTGATTCTTACATGGAGTTTCTTATTTTTTATTTTAATTTTAATTTTTTATTGCTTCATTCTATCCTTGTCTCATAAGCACAGCGAACTCTGAAAAACAAGTAACAATCACAAAAACAGTAAAATCACTAGAAAACAAACGGCTTCAGCTACTCAGAGTTTTAAGAATGACACATATTTGTCATAGAGTAAATAACTTGTGTATCACATTGTTTGATAGGGGCAATAGATTTGTCACCGTTTCAACACATAGTTAGTTGTACTCCAAGAGTTTAGGTGAAAAGTAGGATTTCTTTGAGAATATACTGCACCAGACTTGTTGAAAAGTTATGCTTCGGCTCTGTATTGAATCATTTTTGTTTTCTTCTTCTGTTTTTTTGGTGTTGCAGAACAGACAAACCTGTTTGGAATGCTGTAAGTACTCTAAACGACATTTATATTATTCTGTGTGTGCGCATATGCATTATGGCAATTACATCAACGTTTCACTTCTTCTTTGCTTTCATGTATTAACTTAGTGCCATCGATGCATTATGGCATACTCATAACCTGGGTGATACTTTGTATACCAGTGTGGGATTACTTCTCGTGTCATTATTAGTTGGCGACTGTAGTGCATGGGTTTCCATTATGGAGAAATCTAGAGGCCGTTTTGAAACCAAGAGAATTGGTACTGATGGTAGACAGCTTTGGGAATAAGGACCGGGTTATTTACATTGCTACAGTCAAGTCTGGCAACTATGCCAATCTATTATATGACTCAACCTCCTTCTCGTTCTTTCTGAGAATTCCAAGTAAGAAGCAATCAGACTTGATGAACTCGGTGTTATGGTCTCAAATTTGAGATAAAGGACCTTTTCAGGGTGGGCAATATTCTTAAAATAGATATGGCTCTCTTTAGGGTACATGAAACTTTAAAGTTGTGGTGGCAGCCACCGTAAGTTAAGATGCTGGCTTGGTTATTGGCTTCTGAAGGGTTAATACATGTATGCATTGTGGTAGAATCCTGGAACTCTCAATACACTATTTGAAATTTAGGGAAAACTCATCTGTGTATTTTCCCTTTATTTTGCAGGAAAAGAAGCTTCTTTTGGACAAAAATGGGCCTCGTGTTGCAAGGATCTCAGTGTTTGAGGTGTGTAATGAAGTCAATTTATTTAGTTTATCTGTACAGTACTTTTGTGGAAGAGGTATTCTTTTGTGAAAATAAACTAGTCATAGTCTTGCCATGTGGAAAGAACCTAAGCTTGTAGGTCTCCTTATTTAGGCATGACTGTGGCGTTTGACATAGCTACTAATGCATCGTGACCAGGAACAACACACGATAAGACCTTGAAAATGATTAGTTTCTTGTATTTCATGTGCACAAGTTTTCTTAAATTGTAGCCTTCTGCAGCCATCTTGACTTTCAGCTTCAATTATTAGTCTTAGTTTGCTTAACAGGTATAATGTGTGGGGCTGAAATCCACCACTGCTTATTCTATTATCCATATTCCGAGTCATCAAAGACAGAAGATTTTGAAAGTTTAAAAGAAAGAGTGAGTGTGAACCGTAAAATGTGGGGTTGGGTGTCTTGGGGTATAAATTTTATTCACTTTCATATATATGATGGTCTTGTTTAATTCTATGAGAAGGAGTCTGTATGTCAGCTTTTTTCCTGCAATATTTCTATTTTCTTGGAAATGTAGAAAACTTTAATCATTGCTGTAACTTTTGTATGTTTTCAACCTGATTAAATATGTTACATGATGCAGACGAATAAAATGCACAAAAACACTCTGATAGGATATTGTGAGATTGATCTACTTGAATTTCTAACCAGGGTAAGTCACGTTCTTCATATATTACTATTCAATATTTAACATGTTACAATTGTTTAACGGGGACATCATATCTACTTTGCTGCAACAATGACACAATATGTACAATATATGTATATACTTCAAGAAGTATTGAAATCTATCCATTTTGGTAATTTCTATATCTGCGGAGTGTTTACGTAAACTTCCTTGAACAATAACGAAAAGTCTAGGTGGATTATATCTATATAAAGTGGCTTTGATATTCACAGAATACATAGAAGTGTGGGAAATAATTTTTGGTATGTAGCTCCAATTCCTAGTTTCGATTTTGTATGGCTTACTGCATTATGCCTTTTTATTTGTCGGGCAAAGTTGATGCTCGCAATCATTATTGATAAATTGACATAAACAAACATGTGTTAGAGTTGCAGTGGAGATTGTTGAGTGAAACTGATTTGAGGTTAGCTGTTTTTCCACCAAGTTCTGAGAAGTTCAAAGGTTTTTGGGGATGGAAATAGGGGAGTTAAATGATTAATTCTTATCAGTAATATGTTTATGTTTATTTATTACTGTTCAAGATATTTGTCTCTCTAACTCGTAGCAGCTGCTGTAGGAATTAGAATCCGATTCCAGTCCCGAGTGTGAGACATTGAACCTGTTAGATCCATCATCACCAGACAAAGTTGTGGGAGAAATATCTGTTTCAATATCTGTTGAGGTGTGCTATTTATAACTTCCAATTTTACATAAGTTAAGTAAACTGGTATATATAACATGTCTTTTGGAAAATTGACAGGACCCAATTGAAACAGAAAAGAGCTTTGCAAGACGCATCTTATCCATAGTGGTATGTCCAGACTTTTGTGTGTACAAGAAAAGAATTTTGACATAGTTTGATTTTCACATGGACAAATCTATGTCGTTCTACTTCAATTTTCCAAAGCAATTGCCTTTTGTTTACTGTTGATGCTTACTAATGAAAATTCTGGATGTTTGTACAACACACAGGACTACAATGAAGATGGACACCTTTCATTATCTGAATTTTCTGACTTAATTACTGCTTTTGGGAATCAAGTGGCAGCGAACAAGGTTTGAATTATGTGTTATTATATAGGAAGATTGGTACCCAATCCCCATGTAGGTTCTGATTTTTGTTGCCTACGATCCAGTTAGATTTCTGGTTCTTGATTTGTGCCGACTCTTCAGCATTTTACAAAATTTGCCACTCATGTTAAGTTCCCAGTCCCCTCTGTTTCAGCCTATAAGTCGGTATTCAACTTGCACCAACAAATGTGCAGTGTAACATTTCATTCTTAGAAGTTTTATCAAATTTGAAGCTTTCTAACAGTAGGATCCTTTGTATTGCACACCCTTGTTGTGACCTCTTTGCATTTCCTCATCTTCACGATGAAGGGCATGAAAATCTCCATTCCCCCCACTCGGGGTATATAAATAAAAGAATGATTCTTGGACAAAAAGAAAAAAAACATTAAAAACAAATTATGGTACCCTGAGTATGTATTATTGTCTACATGCCCAAATTTGAAATTGCATTTGCATTTTGTATAGGTTTCGGGATTCAATACTATCAAGTATGTTGCTCCATTATCAGATATGAGGGCTACTGTGTGATATTTGTTTGTTTGTTGGTCTGTGTTATCTTTTTATTTTTGGTTCCATGCCTGAATTTTTTTTTCCTTGTTTGCTAGAAAGAGGAGATGTTTAAAGCAGCTGACAAGAATGGGGATGGTGTTGTTAGCATGGATGAATTGGCTGACCTTCTTGCCATTCAACAAGAAAAGTAATGATATCTATTCTTTATTTCCATATTTATTTCTTATGTATATTGTTGAGAATTTAATATTCACCTTTTCCCTTTAAATTTATTATTGGGGCAATATGTCATTGTATTTGTAGATATAGTGTTTTCTTTCTCTGCTCAAATCATGAAAGTATTCTCTGTTTCATGCTTTCTGTAAGTTTTGCAATATGGAGAAGTTCTCTTGTAAATGGTTTGATAGAAAAGCTTTCTTCGGTTTATCCTTTGTTTGTGTTTCGATTGTTGTTTGGTTGTGGCTTCATTTCAACAAATATTTTCTTATATTATTCTTTTATAAGTTTAGGCAAAAGATTAGCAAAGTAGGTCTTTAAAAAGGTTGAGCAATAGCTATTAGAAAACTTTCCTTTTCCAGAAACTATTTTCCATCCCAGATGTCGTTTCGATCTATCTGTGATGTTTTAATTCTTCACAATCTTGTTAAACCATAAAGTGACCCCAAGTTAGCTCAACCCATCAATATGCACTTTTCTAGCTGTTTACAGTTGCAGGCTCTAGACAAAACCATTTTTTTTATATGGCAAATCTGAATTTTTCTGTGCACTGTTTGAGTTTTGTATAGTTGCAGCGTGTTTGAATTTAGAATGGATTTCCCTTTAGGTCTCATATTAAAAACCTGTGTGATTTACAGGGAACCACTAATCAATTGCTGTCCTGTTTGTGGTGAGACTCTTGAGGTTCCTGATAAACTGAACCACATGATTCATTTGAGCCTGTGTTTTGATGAAGGAACTGGAAAACAGGTTATGACCGGAGGATTTTTGACAGATAAACAGGCTAACTATGGGTGAGAATGCTGCGATATCATGTTTGAGAGAGATGATGAGAGTTTACTTTCAGTTTTGTGGTTATGACTAATATGTTTCTGTCATACTAAGATCAATTTATATCTGTAGGTGGATGTTTAAGCTTAGTGAATGGGCTCATTTTTCATCCTACGACGTTGGTTTAAACTCTGGATCAAGTGGTTCTCATATTCTGGTACTTTGTTAGATTTTGATTTTCTTGAAATTTCTGGGTTGTTCTTATGAAAAAAAATGTTGGGTGATGCTTTGGTCTGTTAGAGTCTGGTTTTCATGATTGTATTTTACAATAAAAGTCTATAGTTGCAACCCTTGTCAAGCTCTTTTCCTTGTATGTTTTCTAGTATTAAGAAATGTTTTAATGACATAATATCTCTGGTCAATAATCTTTTTCTCGGAACCAAAATACTCTTCTAATGTATTCTTAACTATTTTTTGCTAAGGTATTTGATCGGAGGACAAAGAGACTTGTGGAAGAATTGATAGACGGAAAGATTGCCTTGTCAATGAGAGCTATTTACCAGTCAAAGCTAGGGCTTGGCCTTATGGATACAGGTATGCATTAATTATTAAGTGGTTTATGACAATACATGTGATATGGAACGGAAATTGCAGAGAAGCTGTTATAAATCGCTGAATCTTTCTTTGTTTATTGTTGCTAATATAGGGGCTAAGGAGCTCTTGCAGAGCATTTCTGAAAAGCAGGGGAGAAAAATGAACTCAGTGGAATCTGCTAAAGATATACCAACATTCATCGAATTTTTTAAGGTATGCTTGTTTCTTCTAGTTAGCATCATGTCGTGACTATGTTTTTATGACTTTCTTAAAATGATTTCGTACAAAAACGTACATTGAAAAGCTAGAACGCGTCTGGGTATATGCTGAACACTTATCCTACTTAAAAAAAACATGGAGAAGCCATGTAGATGCGTATTTTTTCAAAAAATGGACACACTTAGGCAGTTAACCTACAATGAACATTGAAAAGGCACAGATGTTTCAGTATGTGTGTGTCTGTGATGCAGTGGCTGCAGCCTTCCACTTTATGAGAATGCTTGATTCCAAGGAGTGTGTCCTACTGGCCTTCCGTAATTGAACTACCTTGGTCTTGTTTTATTAATGCATCAGCATGTCCATTGTGCAGACACAAACACATCCCCTCCTAATTCTTTCACCCCATGGACTAGGATGCGCTTAGAATCTAACTATATTGACTATTCTATGGCTTCTTTTATGCAATTTGGTTTAAAAGTGCTTTCAGTAGTACCACAACATGGAAAAATTACTTGGGCTCACCATCTTCCTCTTCACAATGTCTGTGCATAGTTGTTTTCCATAGGTGCTATGATTATATTTAAGCATATAACTATGGTGTTTTAGGGTTAATTCAATTTGGCTGAAGTCGAGTACCCTTTGATATAATTACATATTGATGTAAATATAAATTTGGAAGTGTAATTAGCTATCTATGTGTATGTAAAATTGTAAGATGTTTGTTTGTGTGTCTAAGCATGTGATTTGACTGTTTTGCGATGGGGACTTTGATTATATATAACTATGGTATTGTAGGATCAACTCAATTTGGCTGAAGTCAAGCACCCTTTGGAACATTTTAAGGTAAACTCATACTTTAAGTCTACGAAATTCATGTTGTTCATTCAAATCTAACTTTATTTAAATCTTCTGTGGCTTATCAGTACTTCTGCTACTCTGATGGTTTATGTTACATGTCCCCAATGTCTTAATGGGGTTGAGTATAATCATATTATATTTCATAATTGTACAAACTAAAAATAAAGTATGAATTTCTGCATATATATGCCAAAATAGTTTAGTTATACATTCCTGAAAGGATTGAGGGTATCATCTGAAAGGATTTAGAGGGACTTCTCATTCATCTGATTTGAATACAATTTCATTTTAGGATTGAGGGTATCATCTGAAAGGATTTAGATGGACTTCTCATTCATTTGCCCTGTATCGTTCTTCCTTTTGGCTTTAAATTGAGACTTGTAGTTATTGGTCAAAACTGATCCTTAAAAGATCTATGTTTCTTATCCAGAAATAGAAAAGAAGAAAGCCCTGCACATGCTTTTCTATACCTTTTACATTCCAATCTAAAATCATATATCTTTCAAGTTTGACAAGCTTATTACACAATATCTTACAAAGCTTGTGACCATGCTTCTGCCTTGCGTCATTCTCTCTTTGAATATTTGGGTTGGCAGTTCCTCTCTGGACTTGATGTCCACCTTGCTGTATTATGTTTTTCTCGAGGATTGAATAAATGCTGTTTTTATAGACATTAAATTAAAAAATTAAAAGGAGTTCGGTGTAATTTTAACGAACTGGACAAAACAATTTTTGACTTTTGTGATGTTAATTCGTATCCATCAAGTAGATTTGTATCGTTTTTCATTGGCTGTGCGTGGATTGAGAAAGGGGAGGTTTGTACTTGGAGGGGGAAAAAGTCTTGGGTTTAGACATAGATAGTAGTCCAATGCATAATTTGAGCTGACGCCATGGTCATAATTTTCACTTTGACAAGTGTTCGATAATGAAACCAAGAGAGGTGAGGAGTATCATCATGTCTGTTAAGATAAAGATAGTAGTCAGATGCAGAATTCGAGCTGAAGATATGGTCATAATTTAAACTTTAGTACCAAGAGAGGTGAGGACCTGAAAATGGGGAAGATTAGGTCTCAGGAGCAATGAAAATAAAAATTCAATCAAGAAACATTGAAGGGGTATCTATATTGCACATAATACCAGTGGTCTGCTATTTAGTATTTACAGAACATTTAAACATAAATACTGTCATGTAATCAACTGTATAAATAAGTTTAATCCGGTAATTGGTCTTTAAATGGCCAAAGAGCCTTAATTTCTAGATTTGTGTTGTTTTCTTTATTGAGAAAATCTTCTCTCGGTTAGATAATTTGATAATTGAAAAAGTCACCAAGCGGAAAGTCTTCTCTAATCAGGCTCATGTGTTAATACTGCATGTTTATGTTTCCTCTGGAATTTTGGCTCTTTAGAATGTCTAGATGTATACGTACCCTCTCCCAAACCTACTTTATCATCTGTACTTCCGGTGGAATAATATTCTTGACACTGGTTTTGGCAACACAGTTAAGTCCTTGATCTCTTTGGTATCCTCTATTAATACTATAAAGCATCAGTTAATCCTTGACCTTATTTTTTTGGTTGTATTTTTTCGTTGTGATTGAAAAGAGCTGTCTTTGGCCTTTGGATCTAGTGTAGATACGCTCTTGGTTGGTTGATCATATACTCGCTTTTCTGGAGCATTTTACTTGTAACAGTCCTCGCATTCCCAAGAGTATAATATCTTTATTTTATTTTATTTGTGTATGTAGACATTCAATCAATTTTTTGTGAGAGAGTTAAAGCCTGGTGCAAGACCAGTTGCCTGCCCAGAACGTGATGACGTTGCCGTCTGTGGTGCGGATTGCCGTCTCACAGCATTCAGATCTGTTGACGACAGTCTAAGATTTTGGATTAAGGTAATTTTTTACTACTGCACTTGGAACGATTTTGTGCCAGGCATACAAATTATTTGAAAGCAATCTTTTGTGCTTTGCCCGGATGAAATTGGGAGAATTTTGAGTTCCCATTTGAACCCATTTAACTTGAATCATAGTCCAGGGAAAAGAATTTCTGCTTTCGTTTGATGCTGAAAAATAGATAAAGTTAAATGATGAACATAAGATTGAAACTTTAAAAGAATAAATCATGCTATGCCATTAAACACTAAATTAGATTCACTTATTTCTCCTTTTGGCTAGGTACTCGTCATAGACAAGCTGCTTGTCCATAATTTTCTATGGCAGATAAAGCATTCTTTTGTGCTCGCCCCCATAATAGTTCAGGGAAAAGAACTGCAGCTTCTTAAATGATGCTTAAAATACATGAAAGTTAAATGATGAATATGATTGAAGATGATAAATCAGTTTATGCCATATATTTCAAAATTTAGATTCAACTGACACTTGATCAATCCCAACCTTCTTGACTAGGTACTGAGTAAAAATATATGAGTTGATTGTCTATTTTGTACTATATTAATATATCAGTTTGCATGGACTTTGCTGAATTCATACTAGATATGATCTAATGTGCTGATGTGACTGCTGAGCTGTTTAGCAGACTAAACTGTTGTTTGAATGTTGCAATCGAGAGCTGGCAGTATGTACACTCTCAGAGAAACTAGAGTCATATGTATTATATTTCCTAGAACAAAATAGTTAAAGAGATAAACGCAAACTATGATAAGCTTGGTCTGGTTGGCACATTTCTTTTGTAGTTAATATGTCTCCAATTCAGCCATATTATTTATTATTTATTCTTACTGATCAATATTTTGAATGTCTTTGATCATTTGTTGTTACTTTTAGGGTCGGAAGTTTTCAGTTCAAGGACTTCTGGGGAAAGATATTTGTTCTAGTACTTTTATTGATGGAACCTTGGTTATCTTTCGTTTGGCACCACAGGTATCTGTCATTTTATGCGCTGTATTACCTTGTAGCATGAAGTGAACATTATATTCTCTGACTGAGACTAAAATCTAACATTGTTTCAGGATTATCATCGTTTTCATAGTCCTGTTTCTGGAACTGTTGAGCAGTTTGTAAAAGTACCTGGATGCTTATATACAGTATGTGATTGTCGATATGGTATTTTCTGGCTTTTCTTGAAATTTTTGGTATTGCCCTTATTGTTTTTCCATTTCCCTTGTTCAGGTTAACCCTATAGCTGTTAATAGCAAGTATTGTAATGTCTTCACTGAGAATAAGCGAGTAGTATCAATTATATCAACAGCGGAGTTTGGAAAGGTAAATTACTGCAATCATTTTGTCTTTTCAAAATGTTAAAAGTCGTTTCTATTATCATTTACCTTTTAGCTTGCATTCCAAAATTGAATAAAGTATGCATGTTCTGAACTCCTAAATGGAGTGGCACTAACATGATCTGTTTCATCAACTTTCTCTCTACAGGTGGCTTTTGTTGCAATCGGTGCAACTATGGTTGGCAGCATCACCTTTCTAAAGAAGGAGGGAGACCATGTTAAGAAAGGAGATGAGGTTAAAATTCTTTGTTTGATGTAATTTGTGTTTTAATATTATATAGAATAATGTATATGTGGTAATATGCTGATGTTATACTTAATCTGTTTTTAACTTGCATTATGTTAATCTAATGTGCAGTTTGGATATTTCTCGTTTGGCGGAAGCACTGTGATCTGTGTTTTCGAAAAGGTTGGTATTGGAATGAATTGTTCCTGAATGCACATAAGATATAACTATGTTGGGAATCTTGTTGGCTTGTTATATCTTGAAAAGAAGCAACATTCCATTTTCTGATTTTAACTGCTATAAATATAACCGGGTCCTTTGGCTTATTGTTTGTGCTGTCATGCAGGATGCGATTGAGATAGACGAGGATCTGTTAGCCAACAGTGCCCGGTCACTGGAGACCTTGGTTTATGTTGGGATGAAGTTGGGTGTGTCAAAGAAACAAGCCAACGTTGGGTTGCCAAACTTACAGAACTGTGTGTTGCAAGATTGAGAGAGGTCACTATAGGTCATTCTTTGTACAATGTTCAACACTTTAAATCAATAGTTACTGACACCCTAGAGTTTTCTCGTGTACTTTGTTTTTGAGTGGAATGAATAACTTCATTGAGCTTAATAAATGTCATCACAATCAAGATGCATAAACTCCTCCACACTTGGAGGAGAGATATTGAAAACATTCAAATAACAAACTCCCAGCTTAGCCTCCTGAGCAAGGGTATGTGACTGCTACTATATTAGCACCATTCCACATCAGATGTCAAAACCAAATTAGGCAAATGAGCTAAATGTAAAAATGTTAGGATGAGCACAATCCGTCAAGGCATGCAAAGACGGGCATTGGGTGTCTGTCCACACCTCATTCACTTGGCCTACTCGATCTGCGTCGGAATAATGTTGCTAGAAGCAACATTCCTTACACAAATTTTCACTTTCCTCTAAACTGGAGTCTTCCGAAGTTGGTTCCATAGGATTGTTGGGTCCTTCAAAATTCGTGGGCGTGCTACACTGTATGGTATACCGACTTAACTGTGAACCTACCTTTCTTGTCCTCGCTCCAAATCCTCTCTATCACTACTATTATAAAGCTAGACCAATAAAAGCTTTTACCAAATTAACGACTTATGCTTATTTTTAGGTAATCGTAATTCTGTGCAAACATTTAATCCTCTATCTTTAACAAACATTTAAATCCTCTAAAAATAAGCAGAATCACGATCACCTATAAATCCTCTTCTTTGTATTATAATTTAACAAACATTTTTTTTTGTTGAAATGAATTTTGACATCTTCTCTATCTCTATTAATTAAACCAATTTTACTCAAGGAACCGTTTTTGGTTAAACTTTCAAAAACCCTGAAAATACCCTTTTTTGGTTAAACTGTTTTAATAAGAAGTTGGTCCATTGCATGGACAAAATGGTAAAAATAAAACGGAAATATAATAAAAATCTCTATCAATTAAAGATCATGAGATAATCTGGCGCGCGGGTAAAAGTGGATAACTCCCACAATTTGAGTTTTGATTAAACGACGGTTGAGGTTATCCCACTAATCAAAAACTGCATAAAACTGCAGATCAGTTTTGATTATGAAGCATTTGCAATACAACTAAAATAAAAAGGGGAATTTAATTTACATATGAACACAAAACGTAGGAAACTGTATCATCAAGTCAACCATAAAACCAACATTTTAGGGAACACCTAAAGTTTAGGGAAATCAATCTCACTCAAGAGAACGTGATAGAATCAAAATGGGATGTGAGACCCCTAATTGATGACTGTCTTTACTTACTGATATATTATCGGTGACTCTGTGCTACCATCGTCCACGAACCCACTCAAGCAAGGCCCTGCTACTACCTCATCTCCATTCCCATTTTCTCTCTCCATCTCTCTCTTTCTCTGATTTCTTCTCACCTTTTCTCCTTGATATAATACGTATAGTAACATATATATCCTAGCTACTTCTATCTATCTATATATCTTAGAGCATTTAGGGTTTAGTACATACAGTATGGAGAACAAGGGAGACAAAGCAGGTCGCCGGAGAGGACCTCCCGTCGTGGGAAGAAAACGGAAGTTCCGATCACTACGTAAGATAATGGGGAACACTGCAGGAAGAAGAAAGTGGGTCGACTTACAGACGGACTGCTTAATCAATGTGTTTAAAAGAATCGGAATGGAATCACTTGTTTTGAGCGTCCCTTTTGTCTGCAAATCATGGCACGAAGCAACCCTCGATCCTCTGTGCTGGCAAAACCTCTCGTTTCCAGACTTCTTACCACTGCTCGAACCACCCAAGAGTACTAGTCTCGTCGCCCTAGACCCATTTTACTACAAGTTTGTTGATGAATGCCGAGTTAACAACACCACTAGTTTCTCCATCACTGCTTTTGTGAGGATGGTGGTGGATCGTAGTCATGGGAAGGCTGTTGAGATCAAACTTCCTGGCTTTATTGATGAGGAAACATTGAGGTATGTTTCGGATTCATGTCCCGGGATTAGGGTTTTGTGCTTGCCAGATGATCTAGTCCTTTTTAAGCATTCTAGGGTTGTTTCAGAACTGATTGGCAAGTGGAAGTTGTTGGAGCAGTTGCATTTGGGTGGCAACCTCAAGAAGATCGACACATTCCGTGCAGATTTGGATAAGCAAAGGATGAATGAGTTATTTGCAATGGGAGATGTTTGGCTTTATGAAACTATTATGGACGATGTCCTTAAGCAGATTGGGATTCACTGCAAGCATTTTGTAGGTCTCGGAATTGCTCATGCTTATAAACTAAACGCATCCAATATTGTGGAATCATTGCCGAATCTCAAGTACTTGTGGTTCGAGGAGTCTCACCTTGAAATGAAGAGTCTCCAGACGCTAGTGAAAGGCTGCAAACAGCTTGAGGTTTTGGATGTCGGCAAGTCTCATGTAGACAGTGTTGTTGGTTGCCTGGGAGTGTTTATTGCAGACCGTGCTAAGGATTATGGGGTTGAATTTCTATGGCAGAGAAGTGGAGATGAAGATGGTGAGGATTATTATAGTCTTGATGCTCAGATGCTGGCAAGGAAGTTGCTTTTAAACAGGGCTCGTGGTCCGCGGATGAGCACTGGTGGAATGGCACCACGGTGGGTACTAGCTCATCGTAGAGTATAATGCATTTGTATTCCTCTCTTTGCATGTCTTTTTTCTTTTGTAGCTGCTGGCATTCTCATTTCAAATTAGCCAAACTTGATCACAACAACTTTTGTTGAAGTTTTCTCGTACTTCTGCCAACAAATCTTTAAAAAAAAAATAGATGATCATATACGAATAAATGAAATGCCATTAGTTAGCATCTGATTCTGATGTAGAAATACCATTGAAATCATTTCTTATACTTATTTCTCAAACGTATACAACAAATTGTACTCTTAGTTATTACATATATACAAAAAAGTGGTATATATAGAATCATTTAAAGGAAACGGTTTGAAATTTGTTCAGTATGCGACGCTCTTGGTTCGCCCGTCTGAGAAATGTCTGCCTGCATGAGTTAAAAGGCTCCGATGGTCTCTTCATTTGCGATTCTGATATATTAAAAATGTTGGATTGCTTACTTTCATTTTTGATAAGACTGTTTTGTTTGCTTGGGGCATAATAGATCAGACTCGAGTGCTGAAAACTCTTTCAATCAAGAGGACCCTAGAATGTCTCCTTCACAAACAGTAATTTATCCTCCGGGCAGAACAACAACAATTGACAAAGGTTCTGAAAGAAATTAAAATAATCGCATTTACGCTCATAACCCACATTCTGTTTCATAATTATGTTCCTAGGTATATCTCTTCCACTACCTTCTTTGGCTGATGCTGGTTTCAGGTCTATAATTTATATCACATGTGTTCCTGGAGGCAATGCCTATGTAATTGAAGTGGCTGTACTTCATTTCCCTGGTATATGTAACCCCTCTGTTGCTCCCATCCAGTGTGTCCAACGTTTGATTCAGAACCAAGATGACGTGATCAAGCGCATTGGTGAGTGCTTCTCCATAACAATCGAGGAAGACAAATTTGATTCATTGTGGAGAGGACACACTGCCAACATCTAATAGTCACTTTTTCCGGATATGTTGCTTTGTCCCAAGCATTAGAAGGTAGAATCATTTTCAAAAAAAAAATAAAGAAGGTAGAATTACACCGCAGACTGTTGCCATTCTGCAAGTTTGAAGCTTTGTTTGGTATTAAACCATTAGGAATTTGCAATTTGTCTTTGCTTGAATCTATATGAACCTGAATATGAAATTATAATCAAAATTATGGAGCTCCCTCTTTTCCTAGGGTTGAAGTACTAGTTTTAAAGATTGGTGCTCCCTCTTTTTTAAGGGTTGAAGTACCAATTTTAGAGATCGGTGTTCCCTCTTTACTTATTATTTTTTGTTGTTGTCTGCTACAACATACATCTCTCTCCTTACGAATGCGCCTCAGCTAGACATCACTCAGGCCTTCCTTATGGACATACAATTGTCAAAAGGGCTCCCTTTCAGATGATCAAGAGACAGAAATAAAACCCCAAGATGGAACAATGAAAGACCATCTTTACCTTAAAAAAGGTAAACCATCTTTTCACTTTGGATTGTTATCTGTTTCAGCTGTACTCTATCGCCCACTGTTTCATGGGTTTCGTTCTGGTGGTCATCTACTTGGCATCAATATAACAGCTTTTGATACCATAGAAAAGGGGGTTAACTTTCATTTTTCATTGTTCCTAATAAGAAAATGAAACATGTATTCATGTCAAAATCGCCAAGAGAGCAAAAACTGCAAGTAAAATGACTGCTACTATCACAGGACATGATGGTCATCATCATTTCCAGAAGGAAAACTACGATTTTGGACCACTAAACTAAACAAACGATTCTTTCTCTACTTTGTGGACCTAAAAGTGACCATGAAAACTATTGAGATACAAGTCAATGTGGACTTCTAGGTTACAACAGATCAAAGTGTATCGAACCAAGAATCAAAATCATCCACTTTGGACTTTGATCCAGTTTGGGAAGATTGAAAATCATGAACAGCCATTTTTTCTTGGGGGCGAGATGGACCACCTTGGTTAATCGGAATAGATATTTCATTCATCAAGTCATCAAGCGCATCATCAAGGTTGGCAGCCACCAGGATTGATGAATCTGTACCTTTTCTAGGAACTTGAAGTGGAGGCACAGAGGCTTCATCCTGTAAAGACCTCAAAGCAGATGGATCATTTCTCTTGGTCTCACTAAATGAGTCGAGAAGCATATCCAATTCTTCCTCTGCAGTTGCTGCCTCAAATGTGGCAAGATTCTTGATCGGAATGTCTGCAAAAGGTTTCATACTCGATTGTCTGGTGGATTTTCCAAGTTTACTCGGATCAACATCGATTTGCTTGAGTGAAATTGATCCCAGGTTTGAATCGAGACAATCACTGTCAGGAGAACTTGATAACATAATCTCAATATCTTGATCTGCAACGTTGATCTTGTCGGGAAACTCACCACTGATTGATGCTTCAGGTATTACTCTTGCTCCTTTGTTAACGAATGTTCCTTGCGCCTGATCAGCAGATTGGCTGCTAGTTGACTCTAGACCCTCCAGATTCTGTTGCATAAACAAGGTCATGTGTGTCACTTTTTTTGTAGTACACAATCAAAATCCTATGAATAGACATTTCATGAGAATCTGAACAGTACTCCCTCAGAAAAAGAAAGAAAAAGAAAAAGAAAAAGGGAATGAGCATCTAAGACATGTTCTAATTAATAAGAGGATGTGTCCTAGTAAGTCTCTAAATACTACCTCTGATACATCAAGAATAAAAACACTCTCATATCCATTGGTCACTTACTTGAAAATAGTACTTGCATACATAAATCCAGGCATTTCCAATTGTCCAATTCTGACCACCATCTTAACATCAATTCCATATCCCTCCGAATGCTTTTATCAGTATTACTCGTGATACATATACCCAATTTAAACCCCGGAAAATATGAACGAAGTCCACAGTAGTCTACAATTATCTACTTATTCAATTATTATTGTCAGCTACCAAGTGCAGATGACATATTAAATAATACAGAATTTCATATAGAAGACCAAAATACTATTTCAGTAATAATCCAAAAAACCCCGGAAGGCAATCATACCAGTTCTGGAGGCAATAAGTCAGCCTCAATGAAAAGCCTCTCTGATAAGTCTACTTTCTCCAGTTGTTCTGCAAGGGAATGCAAATTCAACGATAGAAAGGATACCTGCATGAGGTATAAATAAATAAAAGCTCAGTCCCTCAGTGTAACTCCAGCCAGAAATTATAAGAAAAGGAAATCTAAGTGCATATCTTAAAAGTTCTTTCACAGCAAAAGTTTCATGTAGCAAAAAGCAACATGCTATTACATTTATACTTTGCTCCTTATTATTTCATTCAAACTAATTATAAGTTTTATGACAACGCAACCCAATGTATTTATTCGCCATAATTTCTTACTTCAAGACTGGTTGTCGTCCTTGTACCTATATTTTTGTGACCTTGGTTTAGAATAGTACTGATATCGAATAAATAGGAAATGGTATGATATGCTGGAGAGAGTGAGTTTGGTTCTACCAGGTTCAGTGCAAGAAAATAGATATTTGAATCATTTGGGATAGGGGATAATTCTACTTCAACATCCACTACAACAGTAAAAAGGAAAGGTGACAGGGGATCACCTTGTCTTAATCCCCTAGAAGCACTGAACTTGGGCTTCCATCACTATAGAGAATTTCCCAGACCTCAAACAACCCCCTGCTACAAATTCTCAATCTAGCTCCAAAACCTTTATATTTCAGCATTTGTTGTTGGTGCTAAAATTTGTTTCCAAATAAGATTGATGTCTGATGAAGATTAGAATTCTCAGGGGTCTCCATGCAATTTGTCATGGAGATCTATTAGTGTGACAACTCCTATAATGCTCTAACAATTCATGTGGGAGAAGGAGAAGGTCTTATAGTTTGTTCCAACATAAACAACAAAACAAACAATAAAATGAAATAGAAATAACAGACTGATTGTCATCTGTGTGTCTGTATGCACCCATTAACAATTTAACACTGATTGTCTACTAAATACGAATCTGCTTTCTTAGTCTTTACCATCAGATATAAACTACCACAAACAGCACATACTCTCTAATAATCTCTCTTTCACATCGGCTTAACTTCATATTAACAATAACAACGTCATGTGCATTACCTCATGATGTGCAGCTGCTGTCTTATCATCCACAACAAAATTATCATCCCCAATCCACGACAGAATGCTCTCCCCCCGTGCTGAAAGCATAGACATAATCCCCTTATTCCACTCCACTGCATTTTACAACGTTGTCAGAAACAAATCAGAAAAAACACACATGCTTTATCTACGAAGCAAAGAACATACCAGACAGAACATCGTCGTCGAACTGAGACAGGGACTGGGACTGTGCCTCGGCAATCAGATGAGTATAGTCTGCGCCTTTGCTCTTGGGCAAAACAATGTCGGAGGCAGCATCTTGAGAACCCGAATCGAGTTCTTCATCGTAACGATCCCAATTTGTGGGGATTTGCTTTCCCGAGGCTTTGTTTGGCTTGGCTCCATCCTTTGCTTTCTGATTTGGGGAGTGGTACTTTTTGGAGTGGTGTTGAGAGTGAGCCCTCTTTGATTTTGCTAGAGCCTTGGAATCCATTGCTACCCAACCCAAATGATATCTAACCCTCAGCGAGACGGGTCTTGCTTTGGTATCTCTCGTCTTTTATACTCGATTTAGATTTTTATTTTTTTATTTTATTTTAAATTCAGGAGTGAGATAGCCACCTGTTTCGGATGTTAGTTACACATCTATCTAATCAGTATTTGGATCGAGGTTCATGAGATTATCTTGTCAAAAACGCACGAACTTGAACTTGGAAACCTCTTAAACCTGCTGGCCATAGACTAGTAAGAGTTAGTACACGAGCTCTTAACGTAATGCAGCTTGACCAACTTTATGTCTATGTCATAACAAGTGGTTAAAATCGAGTTGTTTATAAACCTCCCTTTAAAGAACAAAACAAAAGTTAACTTTGTTTGCCTTTGATTTTGGATTTGCAATGGGTTGGTTTTTGTCTTCTAGTTGGTTTACCTTTTGCAACACAATGGTGTTACGCTTTTGGTCTCGTTTGGTTTGCCGAAATCAAACTTTAATTTTTTGTGATTGGTAATTACATGTAAATTGAAGCATTTGCATTACTAGGAGTTATTAACCAAATCTCCTCAAACCTGAAGATTTTTGGCATTCTGACTGAACACCTTACTTGAATTGATCTCGATTGTGATTCGACCTACTCAAAACGCAGCGCCTACAGTACTGAAAGTTGTCTCTCCATGTTGAAGTGTGACAAGCATAGTCCGATCTTTCCTTCCTTAAACAGTTTGCGCCCAAGTGAATCTAGGTCTCGAGAATTTGAATTTCATGTCCACAAGCACTCGTCTAAATCGTTACATGTCCGAATCGAAGCAAAATAACCAAATTAATCATGCATAAAGATGAGAAGATTGCTCGAGTCATTCGTTTGACCAATTCATATTCAAATGGAATGTTGCAGCTTGTTGGGGTTGACACGATCAATTAAAATTCATATCAAAGCAATCTTTGATTCAATTTTTCCAATGCATGGAGAATTAGCTGACCTAATCACTGCTGAGTTGGACAACGGGAACCAGTTTGTGCTTCTGGAACTTGGTCTCTCAAGCTACTTGTGATCAGGCTAGAGTTTCAAAGAAGTGTCTTTGGTATGTTCTGGGAGCTCTCTGGGGTCAAGAGGTTAGTCACACTAGATCTGTGCTTTTTTATTCTTCTAGGACTGACTAGATGCTTGCCAGAATGGCAGTTCCATTTTGTGGTTATGTTCTTACAACAAACCTTGGCAAATACTTGAGATGTCACTGCTTCACTCTTTCAGTCTCCAAGCATCATCGATAGATTTCAGGGTATATCGGCAGGATAAGAAGGTAAATTGTCAAATCTTGCACAGGTAGATTTGCTTGATTATGCTATTTGTGAAACTGAGTGAGTAGAGATCTTCTATGGAGATAATGATGGAAACAGAAGGGTTCACCTTGCTATTTGGGGTTAAATTGTAAACTGACGAGGTAAAACATAATAATTCATAACTTCAGATAATACCTCCAGTCAGAATTCAAACTACAAGGGCAATCTGAATTCAATGAATTCTAACAATGGGCTTCTTTTATTGATAACTCAAGTTCTGAAAAAATTCACCAAACATCAGAATGCTTCCAGTAATAAAACACAGCGTTCTTGAAACGTTTAAACGTTTCAGTATCAGAAAGGAAAAATGCTCTCAGTGTACTACAGTACGCCACATCACTTCAGCTTAGTAAAGAGCTTTGGTGCGACCTGCATTGAAGAATGTTTCAGAGGAAGATACAAAAGTATAAATAAATCAGTTTCAATATAATTTCAAAGCAATACTTACACATTTGTCGACACAAGACCAGTAATCAAAATATTGTCCAGTACAATGCTTGTGGCCGCTTTCATCACCTTGGATCCTCTTCACACAATCCTGTTGCAAATTATGGAGAAATCAGTATACATGAGGTGTACTCATTATGGTTGATTGTGTAATAACAGCATCTAGTTTACTAATCCATATCTATTTCTCTTATGTTTTGGGTTAAGTATATTTCACAACCTTCAAGTTTGCCATCTAGAGTCAACCACCAGTCATTTTCCAGTAAACAGAGAAAGACACTATATAAAGTGAAAGAAAACAAAAACAACAAAATTCCAATAAATTGTTTCAGAATAATACTCATGCCTCAGAATTACCAATAGAAAAGTTAATTCAGCAATCACCTCAACCACCTCCAGTGACTCTTATCCCTTTTGTTTGTATATTACATTATGAGTGAATCTTATCATCTCCCTATGCTGAGTTGAATAGTCTTGAAAATTGCACTACTCGTTTGTATCCAAATAAAAGAACAAAAAAGAACAACGAAAACAAAAGAAAAAAATCATATGCTTTAGTCAGACAAAGATGACCAAACCTCCACGTTGCATTATGCAAAGGATCAATCATGAGTATTCCATGTCTTTCATGCCCACATGATATGGCATCATTTCATATTTTGGTTTAATTCTACAACTTAGACTATACTTATTGTCACCACCTAGGAGATGTAGGTCACAGTTGCAACCACATAAAAGCAATAGGAAAAGAACTTGCCTACTGGATCTGGTCTTAAGGTTTGTTTTTGACATGAAAATGGGACTGAACAGAGCTAGTTGCTCAAATAAAGAAGACTTATCATTTTATGTCATAATTCTAGAGGGTAAATGAAGAATTGAAGATAATCAAGCATTGAAACCATGGCTATCCTTTGTAGCCAGGTATACCTGCACCTCTGGTCCAGGTTATGTCCATCCCCAGTTCCATAGAAAAGAATCAAGAGACTTTTTAGACAGCAATGTGCTTGGAGGGACAGGTGAAAGAAACATAACACAAACATGACCCAATAACATTATTCTTTACTTTGAAGTGGTTTACAGAGACTGTTAGCAATATCGTATCAAACATAGGCAATCAAATAACTTTTAAAAGACACCAGCACAGAGATGCAGATGTACTTAAACAATAGTTTTTCCTCTAAAGTAGTTTTTATCTTTTACTGGCCAACAATATCAAGTAAAAATTTCCAAAATGCCGCAAAATACCTGATAGTGGAGAAATGGTTTCACACATTTCGGCTTGCAGGAGTCTTCAAGGTACTTCTTCTGATCAACAGGTTCCTCGTCCGCCCTACATGTTTTAAGATTAAAAAAGTGAGTGGAAAAAAGCTTACACCCATATAAGCATGCATGCTAACCTATGAGGCACAGACAAGGATGCAGGATGTGATATGACATGATCACAAAATAAAACATGATGATTCAACAAGCCCAACACACCAAAAAGATTCTGTGTGGACACCATACAAGTTTAACGAAGCAAATGTTCATGAATTCTACACATAATACATCACAAAATGTTTGAATAACAAGAATAAAGATGCAAGAATATATTATTAGCCCCCTCATCTTCTGTAGTACTTTGTCTTTAATGGGGGCTGAACCCTAGCTTCCTTCTTGATTTTCTTAATGTTGAACAAATGAAGAGTTTCTATTCTGTTTTAACAACACATGTTTTAGAAATATCTAGCATACCTCTGTTAACCAAAATGCATCCTGCTATCTTGAGCTTAAAGTCAAAATTACAGTAAACTCAAGAGACACTCTTTGGAGTATCTGATACATATCCATGTATATGTGCAGCACAGACAATGGATGAAAAAGTAAATAAACTTGGTTCGTCCATGAATCACATATGCCTATAAGACATATGTAATGCCATCCTATATGTCAGATGGAGCGTTATTTTCACTAAAGATAAAAACCTATCTACCAGTACAGATATGAAACAACACCATCATATGATATCAAAATCTAAAAATGATATTTCCAAATTTGAACTCTGCAAAAATTTCATATTATAAGTAAACTATAACATTGAAATCACAAAGTAAAGCAAATATGTCCACTCTTTTTCAGAAACAGCAGAGACAATTAGCATATCAACCGAATGGTTAAAAGAGTGTATATATGTAGCCGCATAAGCAGCTATCTGCTATTATGAGAGGTTAATGTTTGTAGGTAGAATTACGGAGTAGAACCTAAGTAGTCATCAATGCTTTGTAATCAGTATTGTCCGGTCATCAATCAGCAATGCCAAGTGCTAACTCTCATGTCACTTTGTATCACCCAATAACAAAAACAAATGTCACTTGAAAAATTGGGCTTGGCTCTACAGTTAACTGATTTGATGACCAAAGAGTTGAAACCCACTTCACAGTTACCTGATGAATTTGCATACCAAAGCTCGATGGATTACCTTATTCGATGGTAATTACTATTTATACAAAGAACCCACCTCTTCAGAAGATAAAACTTGGTTTCTTACTAAGAATATGATTATTAAATTTGGTTTGTTTTCCTATCTTACATTTCGAACTTCCTAGATCACTCTCTTTCTGACTTCTTTCATATGTACACAAGATCAAAATCATCACCTATCTTAGGCAAAACAAAAATAATGGTTGTGGAGGTGCTACCTTGTAGTATTCGCCTATGGTAAAACTGGGAGAGAATAGTCAGGTCTATCAAATCAATTTATGCTTAATCCCAATTTGTAGTGGAAAAGGGAAGCACTAATCTAAGGAAAGCAGTGAAAGCAATAATCTGGTGCATATTTGAGTTTCTATATATCCACAGGTGAAGGATATCCAAGCAGACCAGCAGAATCAGGGAGTTTCCTATATGATGCAGTGAAATGTAGCCGAGCTTTGGGTTTGGAGGTACCAGACATTAAACCAAAGCACACCTTAAAAATGAAGGATGATAGAAACCATAGAACAGTGTGAAGAACATTAATGTAGAAGCCTTATGGACGCTATTTTCATTCTTGCCACAAAATTAATCATGAATGGGGTGTGTGCATGCATATGCAAAGAAAACAAAACTCATATGCTTGTAAACCAAAGCCATTTATGACAAATATGTTAACAGTAAACCAAAACTACAAGACTTACATTAGCAAATATAGAGAGAGAAGCTTAGACAACACACAACTCGAGCACGGAGGAGCCTCCAATCCAGCTGACTACACCCATCAAACAACAACAACAACAAAAAAGTTACTACAAAAACCATAAATTGGAAAAGTAAAGAAAACAAAAAACTTAATACACATGATTCAGCAACAGAACACAAAACCCAAATATCAATAAAATAATATTAAAAAATAGATAAATAAAACCCTAGGACCAACCGATAATAACGAGAACTAGATCTCAAAGCAAGAATTAGCACAGTTTAGAATCTAGCATTTTCCTGATAAGATCAACAGAAACCCCAATAGAAACCGAAGTGAAAAACCAAAATATTTAAATCCATGATGGAAGCCAGGGTAGAACAAAACCCAACGAATAGATCAGAAATTTGAACCAATCAAAATCATAAGAACAAAACAATCGCAGATTCATAGTACTGGAACTGTGTTAACTGAACTAATCAACAGCTAAAAGCATGGGTAATCAAATTGAATAGAGAGGAGGAGAGGGCTTACTCGTGGACTTTGGGCGACAACCAAACTGTAGAGAGCGGACAATCTATACCTTCGCCAATGGTGGACTACAGCCTTTTTTATAGGTCGCGTACTCGGGGCTTTTTTACTGATATTGGCCAAAACGAAGTCGTTTTAGTAGGTCAGTTGAAGCATTAGACCAGAGCCAGAGGAAGTGAGAGATTGCGGTTCAACTAGAGCATTTGAGTTATTTCTCTAATAAAGAAATAAAAAATCTAATCTCAACCCAATACACGTTGTTACCAATAAAATATGTCGTCTGACGAGATACTTCTGTTTATAGAGAAATGCTTAGGTGCAACAGCCGCACCACCTGATATATGTGCATCCAACCACTCTTTGACACCTATTTTTTTTTTTCCCACCTAGCTCTTCTTCTACCTCCATGCCTTTTCTCTGACGAAACCGATCCCCTCCGGTCACAGGCGCGGCTCTGGTCATAGGTGAAACCGATCCCCTCCTCTCCGGTCACAGGCTAAACCGATCCCACCAGTCACAGGCGCGGCTCGACAGCGGCATCCCCTCCGGTCACAGGCGAAACCGATCCTGCACAGCTCGACGGCGGTAGGTTTCTACAAGGCTATGGTGGAGGCGGCGGAGGGTCTAGGTTTGAGGCGGCAGCTGGGCAGAGGGAAAGAACCTGCTATGCTTCGCCGGAGGGGATCGGTTTCGCCGGAGAAGAGGCAGGGAGGAAGAAGAAGAGGGGGGGGGGGGGCAAAAAAAAAAAAACACGCGTCGGCCTACGACTGGACGGTCGCACCGTCCACGTGGTACGACCGTCGCACATAAGATTTTCTCCTGTTTATGATAAATCAATAGGGTTGAATAATTGATATGACATGTTGACTTGTTATGTATCCCTTTTATCTATGACATATTGTAATAGAATATTATTTAAGGCAACAGAAAAATAGTCTGTCCCATTTAAAAAAATAATAATAGTCTGTCATGAATGATAACAATGTCACATAATTTTCTAGAATTGATGTTCTTTGGATCGAAGTTTTGGCTATATCTCGGTGATGTCCCCCTCGTTATACTTTTCTTTTACGAATAATGAAAACATAGGAAGGAGAACCCACCGCTCAAACCTAAAGGGCACCTTATCCCAATTTCAAACAAAAAGAAAAAAAAAATAAAGCCCAAAACTAAAACTAGAAACCAAAAAACAAACATTGAAATTATGATTAAATTCAGTGTACTGTCCTGTATTTTGGATTAGTTATCAGTTGTGTCCCTCTTCTTTTTTTTTTTTTAATTACGTGTATCTTTATACTCTTAAAATCCATCACGCTGGGACAAAAATTTAAATTTCCTCGAAACATGGCATCAGCGGAGACAAGGAGGGCCCAATGTTCATTTTTTTACCTTGACTGAAGGGCAGAAACGTCATTTTATTTCTTCCACTCTCTTCATTTTTTTTCTTTTTCTTCTCCTCTTCCTCTCTATGACTCCATTCGACCAGATCTTCCATTGAAGTGATTGAACCTAAAAACACCAAAATCAATCACACCCACCACCAAACCATGCCCAGAAATCAAAGACCCACAAACGTACCTCCCCAGAACCGGTTCCGGATTTAGGAAGAAGAATTCAAAATCAAATCCCACTGTTTCTCTTTGTCTCTAATTCTCTCTCTTTCTCTTCTCTCTATTGGGTTGTTGTGGGGTGTTAAGAAAACCTTTCTTCTTCTACAATCTGAATCAGGGGTTTGGTAGTGGAATACGAAAGAGGCAAACTTGGGTGGAGAAGAGTGCGTCAAGGTTCATAAAGTGTGTCATTGTTGGGGATGGAGAGGGAGGGAGGGCTATTGTGCCTAATTGATGCTAAGTCTGAAGGCTAGTTTTCAACCGAAAGACGGTGACGCCCTTTGAAACTCCATTGTGGCCGGAATTTAGGTCTCAGCAGTTGATCGGGGACATGGGTGTTTATTAAAGACCTGGGTTTTTTTTAGGCTTAATTAATGGAGAGAGAGAGAGGAAGAGGAGAAGAAGAAAAACAAAGGAAAACAGTGGAAAATAATAAAATAACGTTTCTGCCCATCGGTCAAGGTAAAAACTGAACATTGGGCCGTTCTTGTCCCCTCCACGTCAGACGTTGACGTCATGTTTTAAGGAAATTTGAATTTTTGTCCTGGCGTGATGAATTTTAAGAGTATAAAGATACATGTGATTAAAAAAAAAAAAAAAAAGAGAGGCACAATTGATAACTGATCCAAAATACAGGGTAGTACACTGAATTTAATCTTTAAAATTATTAAGGTACAAAATAATTAAAAAAAATCAGCTTAATATGTGTGTGACAATGGTCTAAGTTGCCATTATTTCAAATTCTAGCACCAACATTTTATTTGGTCCAAGTTGCGATCCTTGAAATGTGGAATATTAATTTTATATTACTGCATGCGTTGTGAAATGGATACCCCGGCCCCATCTATAGAATTAGTTCCTGTTTACACACCACTTTTACTCGATCCTTTTCATTTCCCTAGCTTCAGTCTCCTCTTGAAATCTGAGTTCTTTTGCTTCTTCATAGCTTCACTTAGCCACCTTATTCATTTACTTCGCTTAGCTTCTTCTCTTAGCCAACTTATTCATCTACTGATCATTCTGTCACTAGTAGAGGGTGAAGATGGATCATGCAGCCGAAGCTCATAGAACAGACTTGATGACCATCACTTGTCATGTTCTGAATGAGCAGTGCAAGCATCCTGAGGCACGCTACGATTTCACCATCTTACTAAACCACATTGTTCTTGGTTGCAAATTTGTCTGCTCCAGTGTTAGCAAGGTCATTCTTGTTCACTCCTTTGATTATCATATTATGTCTCATTATTGTCGATCTGCTGAGATTTTTTTTGTCTATTCTTTTTTGCTCTTGTGGTCAATATTTCTTTAACTGAGAGTTGAATGTCCATTTGAAAATTGAACAAACAAGCTCATGAGCTAGAGGATGAGAAATAACATCACATACCTAGCTGGGAATTTAAGTAATAGAAGACCAACTGACAAGACCCACCCCAAATTTTATCCTAAAACCAGGAGTAAATCCTGCGGGGACCACCTCCAAGGAAGATATTACCGAAAATTCGGCATAACCTCCCTTGAAAATAGATAACCCTTCCTAAGAAAACCTGCAAACACTTCCAAAATTTTCAATCCAACCTTAACTTCTAGAACCTACGTGCTCCCCAAACACAACCACCACCAACAACAACAACCAACATTATCCAAATATCAAAATATAATTATCCAAAGAAGATAACATAAATCCTCCGACAAATATTCTAAAATGTCAATAAGCCTTCGCCCACAACCGAAATAATATATATTAAACCAAAGTATTCAGAGCTACTAAACACTAGCGGAAATAAAGAAACACTTGTAGGTTAAACAGGTAACCTACTGGTGAAAAGTGGTGGAAATGCGGGTGACTATGCCTCGTCTCCTACTAGGTCCAACCTGTACTCTGCAGATTGGACATTTTAAAACGAAGGGCCCAGGGAAAAACATTTATTAACGTTAGAGTGAGTGGACAAAAATAAATTAATAACAATATTTATGCTTCCCCATTTTATTTTCCAAAGAAAAAAAATATACTGCATGCGGCAGCTCAAAAGCGCTCAACTCATAAACTGGCAATTTCATGACTAGCTCCGGCTAGTCACCAACTCAAATAAAATGGAGCCTCTCAGGCTAAATTATATATAATCATATATTCGTATGTATTTACACTCGTCAGACTCCTTGTATGAATCCTAGAAACAATTTAGAAAAATAGAAATTCATACAAGGCTACAACGCTGGCGTCTAACGCTCACGTTGCGCCATAATGGTATTCTTCCTCATTATGACCGAAGAGGACGGTGTATTTATATACGTGTGGACTCCTTATATGAAAACCTAAATAAACCAGAAAAGAAAGTAGTTTTCATATAGGGCTATGACGCTAGTGTCTAACACTCACGTCACGCCATAATGGCATTTTACCTCATTATGACGGACCAAGCACGTATGGCTAGCTAGCATTTATATACATACTATACTCATAATATCCATAAACATATCCACCGAAAATCTCATTTTCGGGATCTCTCCAAAGAAGGAAAATTGCCAAATATCCGAGAAAGAAATAAATCTCAGGAAAAGAAATAAATGATCAACAGATAATTCATCGCATGCTTTTCAATTAAAGCAAAGGTCCACTCACAAATTAGGCCTAAGCCTGATGACGCTCCGAGGCTTCTTCTGCTCGGGTCTCCTCTCGTCCTGAACCAAATATACAATTAATTTCCCAGCTAAAAATCCAATATTTAAACAAAATGGGCAAAATTAAACGTGAGCCTCCCACACACTCATCATGACCCAACTTCGCCATTCTTGACTCAAAATGGCTCAAACTTCACCGAACATACCGACAGCCCTAATTACAACTTCCCCCAGAAAATGACTTGAATCCTACGGCCGGATTCTACATTAATTAACCGCTAAAAATACCAAACTTCGGAAATTCACAAACCCATCCAAAACTCATCCAAAAATTCCATAATTCACATCAATATACTCCTCTTAATATTCCACATTTAAAACCCTAAAAATCTCCTAAACAGCGACGGCCGGAGGCCGATTCCGGCGACCTCCAATGCCCACCAAATTTTAACAGAATAATCATCTCATCATGCTCTACAACTTTCCTAACTAGCACAAACCCAAAATCCAAGCCTAGCTATGCTAATCGAACAAAAACATCAAAAACGCCCTAGAACTTCCACCTCAAATTTCTCCTTACCTGAAGCGAACCGGAGTGAGTCCTTTTAGGACAAGGCAGCTGGGTTGGAGACCTACAAAACCGTATATGGCTTGCCCGGAATGGTGGCCGGAGGAGGGAGCTCCGGCAAGAAGACAACCGGTCCTTCGGGACGAGTTTCCTTCCGCTCGGCAGAGAAGTGGCAGCGCTCACCGGCCAAGGAAGAGAGAGGAGGAGACGCCGGTGCGGCAGCCTGGCTAGGCCGGACGACAGCGGTGTGCGGAGGTTTTTCGGCAGAGGAAGAGAGAGCTCGGGAGGGAAGAACCGGGAGGAAGAGAGAAGAAAGAGAGAAGAAGAAATGCTTTGGGCCTCCACACCCGGTCCAAGTCCAAAAATATACCCAACTCCACCAACAATTTACACCCCAAAAAATAATACCCTAATAAAAATTACCTTTTACTAGCTAAAATTTACCATTTTTACCGTCGTCATATTTTTCTCCTACGAATAACTCTCCGAAATAATCGTCCCCCAAAAGCCCTCTAGGGACCAATTAAATTATAACTTCATTGACGGAGACGGTAAAATTTTTATTATAATCAAGCTAGTAAATAAGGTAAAAATTTAAGGGTCGGGATGTGACACCAACTCACCTACTTTGCATAATATCTAACCTAATGAATAAGGTCCCCATTTTGTGCCAGTCACTCTTAACTTTGAAGCTTGGCATCAGATTTTACAATAAAAGAACTAAGACATGGTTCAGTATATAGGTCCCTTTAAACCTACTGAGATGACCAAGAGCTCTGCTTGTGGGAATCAAATTTGCCAACAGCAAATTTGATAACCACCATGACCATCAAATCACAATCACC
>NC_020491.1:88476-91027 GCF_000184155.1 Fragaria vesca subsp. vesca
TTCTAAGACGGGCAGTACTAGTACATCCAACGATCCAACAACGACATGTTTCCTTATGAGAGCGGTGTATGCGCTCAAGAACAGTATATGTCTGACCCGATGCAGCCCTTCCCTAGAGTTGTCAACACTGCTGGTATTGAAAAGTACAACAAACTGCTTGCTTTCCAACAGACCCCTGTGTACCCCGGTTGTTAGAAGACCGTTCTTTAAAGTGTGATGGACGTAATGAAGATTAAAGTTGAGACAAAATCGACCGTGAAAGTTGTTGATAATTATCTACAGTACACTGCTTCGATGCTGCCCCACGGTCATCGTCTTCCTACCACTCATCGTAAGGTCCGATGTATCCTGAAAGATCTTGGGCTTTCCTACATCAAGATCCATGCGTGCAGATATGACTGCGTTCTCTTCTAGGGTAAAGATCCAGAAGGGAATGACCTTGGTGGGCTTGACGCATGTCCGGTATGTCACACTGACAAGTATAAGCTGACTCCTACAGGCAATAGGAAACCTGTGAAGGTACTTCGGTATTTCCCGTTGAGGGATAGGCTGGAGCGGCTGTACATGTCTTCACATACGGCCAAAGCTATGAGATGGCACGCTGATAGGGAATTGCATGACGAAGATACCCTTATACACCCTGCTGACGGGGAGGCTTGGAAGCATATAGACAAGGAGTTTCCTCATTTTGCGTCAGAGGTCCGAAATGTGAGGCTCGGGCTCTCATCTGACGGGTTCAACCCTTTTGGCAACATGAGTCTTCAATACAGTGTATGGCCGGTGATTTTGGTACCGTACAACCTTCCTCCATGGATGTGCATGAAGAAGGAATACAATATGTTGAGTTTGTTGATTTCGGGGCCCGGTTATCCAGGGAAGTGTGTCGATGTGTATTTGAGACCTTTGATTGAAGAGGTTCAGTTTTTGTGGGACGTTGGTCATCCCACTTATGACAAGTACATGCACGAGATGTTCCAGATGCATGTCATGGTTGTTGGTACCATCAATGATTTTCCTGCCCGTGGGATGTTGTCGGGCAACGTTGTTAGGGGATACAAGGCTTGTTCAGAGTGCCTTAGCGATGAGGGGAGCAGCAGTCATTGCAACAAGATATGCAGATTGGGTCACCGTGCTTTCCTTCCATATAATCATGAATGGCGGTTCGATGACAAGGCATTTGATGGGACCATAGAACACAGTGTGCCTCCTAGAAGATGGACGGGGGAAGAAATTTTAGCAGTGCTTAATGAGTATGATTTTGGGCAGCTCAGCAATCATCCCAACATTGTGGCGGCAATACCTAAAAGACCCGACAGGTACAAATTCTAGACACATAAGAGCATATTCTGGGAACTCCCATACTGGAGTAAGTTGTTGATCATGCACTACCTAGATGTGATGCACACAGAAAAGAATGTTTGCGACAGTGTGGTGGGCACATTGCTGAACTTGGACGGAAGACGAAAGACGGTCCTAAAACACGCATTGATCTAAAAAAAATGCAATTAAGAAGACATCTGTGGTTGAAAGAAGGGAAGAAAAAAATGCCTCAAGCTCCTTACACCGTGAAGCCTGACCAGAAGAACGTAATTTTCAGGTGGATGAGTTGTGTGAAGTATCCTTCAGGCTATGCAGGAAATATAACCCGGTGTGTGAACTTCCGGGACAATAAGATGTACGGGTTGAAGAGTCATGACTGTCATATCCTGCTACAACGTCTCTTCCCTGTTTTCATTCGACCGTTCCTTCCCCGTCAGGTGGTGGAGCCGTTAGTAGCGTTGGCAAGATTCTTTCAGAAGTTATGCACACGGGAAGTGAAAAAATCTAACCTCCGGGAAATGCAAGAGGACATCATTTATATCATGTGTAAATTTGAGAGGATATTTCCTCCAAATTTTTTGACATCATGCCTCACCTGATGATCCATCTTCCCGAGCAATTGTTGCTTACCGGTCCAATACACTACACTTGGATGTATCCCATGGAAATGTACATTTTTTACATCTGAATTCCTCAATATATATATATATATACATGTTGAATAATCATAACACTTTGCAACTTGATTTATAGGCAACTTAGAGAAGACAAAGATTATGTGGCTAATAAATCCGCGCCTGAAGGATGTATAGCTGAAGCATATATTGCGCACGAGTGCGTCACCTACATGAAGTTGTATTTAGGAGCGTTGAAGGAAACCGACGAAGCCATGCCGGTAGATGTACCGAAGTTCAATCTTTCCATACTCTCTAGTGATGTTGAAGTTTATGGAATTTTGCCAGACTCCTACAAGTTGCAACCACATGAGCTAGTCATTGCCCACTGGTGGGTATTGATTAACTGTCCAGAAGTTGAATACTGGAAAGACATCCATCTATATTGTCCAGACATTCATGGTGATCTCGAGTACCACAACAGGGAGTTCGCAAACTATTTTGGCGGCTGGGTACGTAATTCAATATTTCTGTACGTATTTATGTTTATTGCATAATTATCCATATTTACAATGTTGATGGTTGGTTGCAGATGAACCATATTCAATTTGATGGTC
>NC_020491.1:91832-102165 GCF_000184155.1 Fragaria vesca subsp. vesca
GAAGATGTTGCGTATCAAGAGCCCAACGCAATAGGTATTCCTAACTCCTCTACCGTTCGCCTTAATAATTTTAAAGCGGGTCGTTCGGTGCGAATTCGTGATGAAGAGCCAAGGCTTATTGATGTTGATCCAAATCAAGAAACAGACGAAGACTCTGGCGATGAGGAAAGGCATAGATTACCAGAAATTAATTCTGACACCGAAGAAGACTCATCGGATGATTCCGATTACGAGCCTTAGTTTTAATTTAGAGGACGTAATACATTAATTTGTAATAAAAAAGATTGTATTACCTTAATTTATAGTTTACATATGTTGAATTCATATTTCTGTTATTCTATATGAATTTTGGTGATATATGAACAGGAAATTAGTATGGTTTAAACCTTCTGTTTTAGGGTTTGTATTTTTTTACTTAAGCCGACGAAATACGTATTAATTCGTCGGGCTAAACATTAGAAGTCGTCGGCTAAAACCATCTTAGCCGACGAATACCCTACTATTTTGTCGGCTTTATTAATTTTTTTTATTTTTTATTACATACTATAGCCGACGAATGTATTAGGGTATTCGTCGGCTAAACCCTAAACTTTTTCTGTTACATACTGTAGCCCTATCTTCGGTGGTTATTTTGCGTAAAATTTTTATACGACTTGTTGCGTCTCATCGATTTGAAAATATTTTCAGTTGAAAGTCCGGCCAAAATACGAAATTTAGACGGTCCAACGACCTTTTCTGTGCATTTAGGGCTTTGACTTACGGGATTGACCGTCCGGATCGAGCACTTCACCTTGTCGGATCAAGTTGCATTTTTTCCCATACATGTATTTTATCATGATTGTCAGATCTGACCGTCGGATTTCCGTTTCTCAAGTTTGATTATCATAACCACAACATGTCTACTAATGTTGTATAACTTATTTACCAAGTGTTAGGTAAATGTTCCGTTTCAAAAACAAACTATACGTAAAACCTTCAAACGCAAAAAAGTCGTGAAATAAGATATGACCAGAATGGCGAAATACGTCCACGGTTGAAAAATCACAGTATTCCGGTAAAGTTTCGGTGCCGATAGTTGCGGTCAATGGAATTTTTCATTCTTTCTCCCTATGAGTAGCCGTATCTTCGGTGGTTATTTTACGTAAAATTTTTATACGACTTGTTGCGTCTCATCGGTTTGAAACTATTTTCAGTTGAAGGTCCGGCCAAAATACGTAATTTAGACAGTTCAATGACCTTTTCCGTGCGTTTAGGGGTTTGACTTAATGGATTGACCGTCCGGATCGAGCCCTTCACCTTGTCGGATTAAGTTCAAGTGTTTTCCCATACATGTATTTTATCATGATGGTCAGATCTGACGGTCGGATTTTCGTTTCTCAAATTTGATCATCACAATCACAATCACAGTTTGACGAATGTATAAAAAGTACTATAGCCGACGAATTTCAAAGGTTTAGCCGACGAATTTATTGTTTAGCCGACGAATTTCATAGGTTTACCCGACGAATTTCAAAGGTTTAGCCGACGAATTTTATCTTAGCCGACGAGATTATTATTTTAGCCGACGAAATTATTATCTTTAGTCGACGAAATAATAATTTCGTCGGCTAAAGTTTATTATTTCGTCGGCTAAAGTTTCGAGTATAACCCAGCGCTCGACTGGTTGAAAGCCCTAGCCTCCGCCTCCTCTCCCTCTCCGAATTTCCCCTCCTCCGCCTCCGCTCCCTCTCCCGGTCGCCGCCCTCTCCCTCTCCCTCTCCCGGTCTCCGCCTCCTCTCCCTCTCCCTCTCCCTCTCCCGGTCTTCGCCTCCGCTCCCTCTCCCTCTCCGGCCGGCCTCCTCCTCCTACTCTGTCCGGCCGATTAAGTCTTCCTGCTCCGGCCGGTCTCCTCCTCCTCCGGCCTTCTGCTCCTCCTGCTTCGGCCTCCTCCTCCTTCTGCTCCGGCCAGCCGGCCTCCTCCTGCTGCTGCTCCGGTCCTCCCTCCTCCTCCTCGAGTACATTTCTGAGCTTTAGTTTTATTTTGTGTTTGCTTTTATTTTCTGGTCAATTGCAATGTTGTGGTGTTGTTAGGAAGTGTATATTTGTATTTAGGAAGTGTATATTTTTATTTAATAAGTGAATATTTGTATTTGGTATTTAGGAAATGTATATATTTGTTTTGTATTTTGTGTTTGCTTTGATTTTCCGGTCAATTGCAATGTTGTGGTGTTGTTAGGAAGTATATATTTTTATTTATGAAATGTATATTTAGGAAGTGTATATTTGTATTTAGGAAGTGGAAATTTTTATTTAGGAAGTGTATATATTTTTTTTGACTAATTGAATGAGTTTACATTTTTTGATTTGTGGCCTTAATTCAAATTAATATTTTAAACAGGATGAGTGGTAAAATTAGATCGACGAAGGGTTCGAAGGGCCAAAGGTCTGAATCGTCTGAGGGAACCTCTAGCAACCCTCAGACGTCGTTTCAGGGCCTCATGACAGCTAGACATGCGAGCCTTCTGCAGACGGCGCAGAGGCAGCCGGAGGTGCCCCTTCATCGAGGCAGCGGGGCTTCCCTCATTCCTCGAGGCAGTTGTTTACTCAGCCCCAGACGGAGGTGTCTGCACCCCGTATGCCTGAGATACACCGGGCGCCCACTCCAGGTTCTACTTCTTCGGATAGTGGGTCATCTGGGGTACAGATGCCGCCGCCTCACCTATTCCTTCCGCGGATGATACCGGCCATACCTGCAGTCGATGACTCATGGACGCCGATTTATCCACTGCCCCCTCCAGTGGCTCCATCAGCGGCGTACCGGTTCGTGCCTTTTGATACGCCTCTTATTTCCGCGAGGGTATCATCATCGGAGACGGAATCCGTCGCGTCCGCCGCATCGCCGTCAGGTAATGAAAGATGAATGATTTGTTTTCTTATAATTCTCTGATTTTAATAATCAATTTGGTTTATCATGTGATAGGCACCGTCGGAGCGAAACCGGCAAAAAAGAAGAGAGGCCCCGTCACAGGGAAGGCTCTCGAGAAGATCGTCGGTACCTCAGGGAAGATCGTCATCGATACTGATGGAGATGGCCACATAGTATCGGGCGGGAAGTCGAGGAAGTACTCCGGCCGCGTGGGAGCGCTCATTAGGGATAGAGTCCCTATGTTGTGGTCAGATTAGGGCGAGGTCCCGCAGGAGGTTAAGGACATGGTCCACAACGCGATGTCGGTGAGTTTACAAAATGCCTCAATAATATTATGTATTACATTGTAGATTTCTCGAAAAACTAAACTAATAAACGGTTAAATACAGGTGTGGTTTGAGGTTGCCGAGCCCCTGAAGAGCAGCTGGGCGGACTTTGTGCGTGGGGGAAGGTACGTTGGGAAGTTAATAAAAAACAAAATTGTATGTGATATTAATAATATTTCTAATATTTTTGTTATATCTGTAGCTACAAGGAGTGGAAGAACGAGTTGCGGACCCATTGGACTACTCACAGGAACGCACGTTCTGGTACCCCTGCTGAGTTCTAGTACAGAGAGTACGAGTGGCGTTGGCTGCTGACATCAGAATTCAACAACCCTCGTAAACAGGTATTTAAAAAAATTAATTAGTTAATTTGTCATTAAGTACGTGCGTTTTTAAATATTTTACTAATAGTTAAGTTTTTTCTTTGAAGGCGGTTTCCCGGGCGAACGCTCAGAACCTGCAACGCAACACAAGGAACCATCATGCCGGTTCTAGACCGTTCGCTGTCTTCATGGACGAGGCGGCCAGGGAACATCCAGAGGTCAACCCGTACGTCTATACGTACGAGAAGACATATCCTGACTCCTAGGAGGATATTGTAAGTCATCTTACGTTTTTAAATTTTAAATTTTACTTATATATATATGTGAAAATGTTAATTAATTATTTTTTCCTATCCAATTAGGCGAAGGTGAGGGAGGCTAGTGACGAGGTGATGAGTGCTATAGTGAGGGAGACATGGCCGGACACGCAGGAGGAAGAGATGTCCGAAGCCATGTCCCGGATCGACACTTCGGATCCGACGGTTGGGGCGAGGATCATGGCAACAGCCTTCCCACCGCAAGCAAACAACTTCTACTGCCGGGGTCTAGGAAAGAAGGGCGAGGGGGTCCTGAAGACCACTCTAGGATTTCAACGAAAGGCAGCCTCGACCAGCAGCAGGACCACGACCATCAGGACGACTCAGCTGCTATAGTCGGAACTTCAGAGACTACGGGAACAGCAAGCTGCTCATGTTGCCTATAATGCAGCGCATGCAACCTATAATGCCACGCAGGCAGCCTATAATGCCGAGGTACATACCATCCATCAAGCCCAGCAGCGGCAGATGTTCCAGTACATGTAGGACTTTACAGCTGCCCAGCTCCAGGGACTTCCGGCTCCGCCCTTGCCTCCGCCCATACCGCTACCCCAGGCGCCGCAAGCTCCGCAGCAGCCCCCAGAACCGGATATTAATTTAGACGATCTAGATTTTGTGTAGTTGATGAATTATATACTTTTATGTGCTTGTTGTTGGTTATATGTAATTGTTTTTGTGTTTTTTGCAGCTTGCTTGGAATGGTAATTTAAAAATTTCGGGTTTTTTTTATACTGGAATGGACTTATAGCCGACGAAATACGCCATAATTCGTCGGCTATAGTATTTTTAATTATTTTTTAATAGGGTTTAGCCGAGGAATAATGGAATGTTTCGTCGGCTAAACCCTTAAAAGCCGACGAAATACGGTTTATTTCGTCGGCTTTAGTTATTTTTTATTTTTTTATTACATACTATAGCCGACGAATATATTAAGCATTTCGTCGGCTAAAGCTTAGAGAATAACCGACGAGTTGTTTCGTCGGCTATAGATAAGAAACTAGCTGACGAGTTGTTTCGTCGGCTAAAGTTTAGAGACTAGCCGACGAAACAACTCGTCGTCGGCTAAAATCTGTAAGACTCGTCGGCTAAAGTCTGAGAGACTAGCCGACGACGTCTTCTGTGGTCGGCTAGCTATGGGACAATAACCGACGACGGGCTATATTTTCGTCGGCTAAAGTCATTGCCGACGAGCCTTTCCCAACAAAACTATAGCCGACGAAGTCTCGTCGGCTAATATCTCAGCCGACGAATTAAGCTAACAGGCCGACGAAAAATTTTCGTCGGCTAAAGTGCTTGTCCCGGTAGTGTTGCATCTATTGTGCTCAATTTTTTGGGGGTAACACAGGAGAAAAAGAGATTACACTAGAGTTTGGAGATCATGAGAAAAGATGTGTTTAGCTGATAAGGGAGGTAAATGTTTTAGAAATTCAAATGTTGATAACTTAGCTATATATGTTAGCTCAACAAGGGTAGCAAATGTTTAAATTTTCTGCTAAAAAAAAAAAAAAAAAAAAAAAGAACAAACACAAACACAAACCCTTTTTTTAACACCAACATATTATGTAATTAGATAAAGAAAGCCATGAGAATCCTACCAATCTAGTAGGAAACCTACACCATCGAACTAATCTCAATACTATAACTTGTTCAAACAAGGGTAGCAAGAGAGCACAAAATGGAGATCACAACATGTATGCGTTGCACTAACAATGATTCAAATCATTTATTTTTCATATCTTTTAAACTTTTTTACTCAAGTGCTCAACGATCATGGCCTCCCGATGCCTCATTCTTTGGCTTTTCTTGTTTTGGTTGATCATTTGAAGCCTGTGCTCTCATTTCCTCAATCTGTGCATGTCATATATATAATCAGTAGGGAAATTTGAAGTAACTAATACTAGTTTCATGCTTCTATATCAATTGAAAAAGAAATTAAAACAGGATCGGAGCATAAAAGCAAAATCTTAAAAATTGTGACTTTGTAGTTTGTTTCTCAATCTCTCATCAAAAATAATATTTCATACTATAAGAATATTTCTTGACCATAATATCAATCGAATCATATGTAAGTTACTTATTAAATATGAGACTTGAAATTTCAATATTTACCGCACTAAGTAAGGTGTCGATAGACTTATCAGGGCCAGCCTGCACTTTAGGTAAATCATCGACTCCTTCTCTTGCTTCTCCTTCTTCTCGTTCTTTTGGCTTATTATTGTTCGGACCTTCTGCTGCTGTTGTTGTTTTGATTACATCGTCTCCATCGCTGCAACCACATCCCATATTATTCCCCATCACACAACAAAACAATCAAGCTCCAATTATATATGGAGATGATTGAATTGTATAATGATAATGATATAAAGGAAAGAGCTAGCTTTATATAGCAATTTTCTTCTAAATTTATGCAATTTCATAACTTCCTAAAATCAAGAATTACCTGCTTTACCTCTTTAGTCATCCTTGATTAATTAACCATTCTATATAGATATAACTACCTAAATTGTCTGTATTTCCTTTAACATGTTTGTGGTAAAATGCTCTGAATCAACTAATGTAGAAACCTAGATCTTTTTTCCTTCTTCTCTTTTTGTTTTTGTTTGAAATCAAATTTGATCTTTTTTATTTTAACCAATAAACAACTCAAATTTGAATATATCTATGTTCAGGGAATTGCATGTATAGAGATTCAAAAAAGAATTGATTTGATTCAAGCCATAATCTATATGGGATTCCTCAAGGTTATCAGTAGATCGAAAAGATTCGCAAAATTGAAGAATTATAGTTCAATGTACAAAAAGAACTCAATTGTGTAAACCGAAAACTCAATATTAACTAACTATTAGAATTGTAAACCCTTATGGTCGGCCGCCCCAATATTTTTGCGAAATTTATAGTGAGTCGAACTCGTAACCTCTCACTTGCTAAAATGAAAGTTTACTTTTTTTATTTATTTATAAACTTAAATAGAATATACTAAGAAAATTTACTAATTCTCTTTTAACGAAAATTATGCTCATGTTACATGCTTATCTCAGCCTACATATGTTTGGGTTAGGGTTCGGCTATTGCCACCCTATTGTCTTTTTTGTTCACCCTACAAACATTTCAATTATTGAAATACTATATTACTCAAGTGTTAAATAACTAATTAGTAATAAGTATATTTTATAAATTTCAAAATATATATTGAAGACTAAATACATACCAATAAATTAAACACAATGTTTTTTTAAGGGAAAAATGGAGTCGAGCTCCTTTGATTTCAATCATACGACCGTATTAGGTCAAGCTAGGAGAGTGTCTGAAAAACAAACTCCATATTACAATGCGATGCACATATTAATGTCTGCAATTTCAAAGAAAACTACTCAAAAGTCTAATGTTCAAATGAACTTATTGAAGCCTAGAAAGCATGTAACCTACCTCACTCAACCAAAGTACTCTGGCTTCATGCATCGAGGCCTAAACCCATTTTGGTGTACCTTTCCAAACATGAAGGGGGTATGCTCTATAGTCAAGTGAAGTAGGGATCTGTCCCACCAAGGGCTCGAAACTACTCGCCATTGGTTTCATCAATAGAAGGAGGCTCATGTCTGACAGTGTCTACCATGGAGCTTGACGTCTCACCAATAAATAGTTGCTTCTTGTTCTTACTTCCTCTAGGCCTGCCTCTCTTCTTTGGGGATTTTCCGGTCTTCTTGATCCCTAACTCCCCACCCATAGCCATGGAGAAACCGAGATCTTCCAGATTTAAGTCCAGTGGCACCATAGCCAACAAGAGCTTCAATCTCTTCCCACCCTCAGTTTCATTTTCCTCCCGATTGTTGATAACGCCAGTAACCTTAGCCGAGGAGGGGAATGGAACCACTTCCCTAATTTGAACCGGCCTCTTCTCTCTATATAGTGTCGGCATAGTCGACATCACTAAGGCAGCCTGTGAGTTTGCCCTAAAAACCATGGGTTGAACCGCCGGTGCTACAACTGGTCCAATAAGCTCCGGTCCCTCTTCAGCGTCTTGGGCGTTAGGGCAAGGCAATCCACCATGGTTTAGCATCATGCAATCCCTGCATAGACCAACAAACCTTTCATACATGTACTGCACCCTGATCACATCATCTAGTGACACGCACATTCTCATATCCATCCTCACTAGACTATTTAGAGGAAGCGTGACACGCACGCGAGTGGATCCCTTCCTCAGTCTCGCTTGGTCGACGTTGAGAACAGGTCTGATGGTCTCCCCTACCAGTCGGCAGCCGGAGTGTGGCATCTGTGGTGAGTGTCGTCGGTAAGTCACAAAGCTTCACCCAAATCTAAAAGAAGTCGAACGGCACCGCCATAATGTCGAAGAAGCTGTCGTAATCATTCAACAAGATCATGGCCCTTTGGTAACTCCAGGGGACTCCTTTCTTCACCCGGCCAAGATCACGTTGTTGTTGAACGTGAACAAAAAGCGATCCCCACGCTGCTGCACCTCCACCAGCATTGATAGTCTCCACATCGCTCGAATGACACTTTGAAAGGAATCGAATTGCATCGCACGGGTAGAGTTCAGTTTACCCACCAGATAAAACCTTGAAGCAACAAACTCGTTCCCGGACTTTTTAGGTTTCCGAGATCCACAGGTTCGTCCTCTTGACGAAGAGAGAGCTTTGATACAGAGAGAGCGGTCATGGAAGCCATCGCCACACCTCCACCAAAAATCCTAGCCGTTGCCATACCAAGATCATGCCGCACAACTAGTTTTCTCTCACTAAAACCCTAACCCTAGCCGCCCTAGTGAAAGAGAGAGACAAGAGGAAGTCGAGGTATATTTTTACTGTTAGTTTAAATTAAACACAATGTTATGAAAAAAGAAGACCACTTAATATCTCATTGGATAACATTAATTTTTATACTTCCCTACCTATATCTTAATTGACTCAGCAAAATATTTACAATACACTCTTTTTTTTTTAATAAAGATATATTAATATTAATAAAGATTGCAAGTACAATTGTCAGAATAGACAAATACTTATCATCCCTTACCAGCGTAGGGTAAGGTAGAGGAGTTGGTATGCTAGCACTATCCCATTTTACATTACGCTCATAGAACATAAGCCTAACAACTATGAAATATAGCATAGAATTAGGCAAAACTAAGTACCTAAGACTTCTAATACAATGAAGTATCAAGATACCAAGCTATATAGGCTCCTTACAAAAGCAAGAAAATTCAGGTTCCTTACAAAAGTAAAGAAATTTAGGCTCCTTACATATTCAAGAAAATGCATGGCGATACCTAGAGTTTTAACCCTAGGCCCCCGATACACTAGAGAGGAATAGAAATAAACATGAAAAAAGTAGAAAAAATTAAAAACAGACCTAGAAAGGCCCATTCACCAGCCCTGGTCCAAAAGCAAAGCCCAGACCAGATGGCTAGATCAACAAGGATCCGACCCGCAATCTCATCTCGACACCGCCTCTTTGACCGCACACCACCACGCCCGCCACCCACCACCGGGAAAAGGCCTTCACCATCGTTGTCGTCGTAGATCCACGAGCAAAAGCTACCAGCCACCACCACTGACCAACACTTAGCCTGCTCGACACCAAATCTTAAGCCTAAAACCGGATCTGAAGTTCGCCGCCGCGCCACCCAAGACCACCATTTCACCTACCCGTGATGGCTCCCTTTGTCATTCATCTGCTACGTCGTGGATCCATCCTTCTCCTATTCCACCCTGTGTCCACACATCTCCCATCACAGTCAAGCCATGAGCCTGAGACTGACGAGCCAAAGATCTTCCCGGCCCCAACCTCCAAGGGTTCAACCAACCTTCTTCCCTCTGGCTATAGTTATTCCATGGTAACCCATCCGATGCCGCCGCCATGAAGGCGAGTCGCCGGATGGGATTCGATTTTTGTTATCGCTTGCATAGGCGGCTCTTTCGTTTCTCTCTAGGGTCTATTACAAGAATATTTACAATACAGTCTTAAACATTGAAAATACCAATTTAAGACGCAATATATATAGGGAGCGCGTGGTTCTAATGAGGACCACTAAGTTGAGGATTTTTTTGTTTCATCCTCTTTTTGATCGCATATTCACATCTCGCCAATCTAGTTTTTAGATATATATGAGTAGATCATCTCTACAAATTTTCATCCAAATTAAAAATATTTAAGGCATTCATATATGTAATTTACCGATTATAAACTTGAACGGCTCATGTTTGACAAATTTGGATCGTCCATTGCGTTATTTTAGTTTGATTCCTTAATGATCATCAATTTGGCTGAAAATTTGTATAAATTATCTACTTAATAGACCTAAAAACTAATCGAACGGTTGAGATGAAAAAATGTGATTGAAAAGTGGGTGTAATAAACTATTAATAAGAAAGTCATCAACTAGTCCTCAACTTAATGGTCCTCATTAGAACCCTCTATACCTATATATATATATATATATTA
>NC_020491.1:102666-116005 GCF_000184155.1 Fragaria vesca subsp. vesca
ATAACTTTTTAATTGTATATGTCATATAAGGATATTTCTAGTAAAAGAAATAGGTGAAATAATTAAATTTAATATTAAAAATGTAGGGTGGAATGAGCAAGTAGGGTGAACAAAGAAGATGGTACGGTGAAAATAGATGCACTCTTGTGTTATTAGAAGTCTATATTTGTCCTAACAAAATGACATACCAGACAATTGCTAATTAAACACAATGATCAATATTACCAAGAAAAAAGCAAAAGAAATCAATAATTGAGAAAAATGATTTTGATCTTTTTTACCAAGGCATGTAGATCCTTTTTTTATTTATTTTTTATTAAAAGGCATTACGAACTATACTAGAAAACATTGAACCTACCACTCCAAATTCAGCAAAGGTCTAAACATATATCGACATGAGGCCTAAAAGCCATTAGTGCACCTTCCTTCGAAATAACAAAATTAACGAGATCAATACTAGGGTTTGGTAAGGGTCTTTCATGTACTTCCCAAGAAAGCTACTGTCTTTCACCCTCTGAACCGAGGCCTTTCTTTGACACCAATACTTGACGTCATCGAATCTTTCACCTCCCTCTACGCAACCTTCTTATTTCATGCATCTTTCTTTTGCTCGGCCTCTCTTTTTAAAAGATTTGCCAGTTTTAGCAATCTCAGTCCTCGTGCTTTATACAAAGTGAAACCTAGGTCATCCTCAGAGGGAGCGACATCATTTCCAGGTATGTTTTGAACGCTTACCACCCTCTGAATCCTTCTCCTCCCTACCTCGATGCACACTAATGACCTTAGCTGGAGATGAAAATTTTGGTACATATTTGTAATATCCCGGAATTTTAGATATTAGTTTCTTTTTTTTTATTCGGTTGACCTTTTGGTTGACTTTTTATTCATTGGATTTCTCAAGAAACTTCCCGAAAGTTGTAGAGCATGGTGATACAAGTTCGTAGACACGCGGCATGCGTAAAACGGACTTCGTATGAAGAAGTTATGGTCAACGGAAGTTCGTGACTTTATGGGATTTTTGGTTAAATAGAAAAAATGTGAGGGTTGTTTTTAGAAACCCTATTTTTCAGAAAAACCCCAACTCTTTCTCTCTCCTTCCTCTCGAGCCGCTCCTGCACCCTCACTGTCGCCGGCACGAAACTCGGCCGTCCGGCCACCGATTTGACTGCCGCGTGTCCCGTTTGACTCAGCCGGACGTCGCCTCCAAGTCTAGGGTGGTGTAGCACGGCGTCGTAGGCCTGAGACAGAGCTGTTGGCCGGAGAAGCTTCACATGGTTCGCCGAAGCAGAGGTCTACCGTCCAGCCACTGATTCAACCGCCGCCGGTCTCGTTCGGTGCGTACAGACCTCCTCTCCATTCCTAGGGCAACCCTGCTCGTCGTCTCGCAGCCCAGACGCCGTTTCTAGGCGGGGGAGTTGTGGCGGTCTTGCTGGATTTTCGTTGTGTTTGACAGCGTTTTAGGCCGAAGTTGGGTGAGTCTTGCTCTCCTCCTTCCTCTAGAGATGTTTATGCCTCTCTTGTGATCTAAAGTTTGAAGTTTGGGGCGCTAGTTTGCAGATTTGGGGGTGGAGCTTGTGGTGGTTGTTTGGGGCAGTTCAAGACTGAATCGAGCTTAGCCTCAGGTATAAGAAGTGTTCCTTTTGCTGTGCTCTATAAAGTTGTTGTTAGGAGTTTGTGCAGATTTTGAAGTTTTGGGGTGGCGTGTGGGGCCCACTCGCCGCCGCCTGTGGCGGCGCGTGGCAGCGCGTTCGGTAATTTCCTAGCTCTAGGTTTCGGTGTTAGCTAGCTCTTGTTATTGTGAGCTTGTTGAGTTGTGAAAATTTTAGGTTGTGAGCAAGGATTGCATGTTAGCACTTTAAGTTTAAGCTTAGACTTGTGTGAGGTTGTTAAGTTTGTGATTTGGAATGTAGGAGCAGTTTTTGGCAGTTGCAGGAGGTGTAGTTTTAGGTGATCGAGGACCTTGGGAGGTCTTGAAGAAGAGTTGCTCTCCTTGGGCGAACCTTCGGATTTAATTTTGGGTTGTTAAATTGGATGACCTTAGAAGGTTGTCATTCCTTGGACTAAGGTTTAGTTTAAGAGTGTTTGATATCCTATAGTACTTGGTTACTAATGTTATTATTTATGTAATTTTAGGTGATTGTGAGGTGTGATTGGCTTGGCTCTTTTGGTTGTGTTTTTGGTGAAGACGCAGCTGTAATATATAGGTGAGTAACATCTTACCAAAGTTCACTTGGAACCAATTATTTATGGGATTGTGATGATGATTATGATAATTATTGTGTTGATGATAATGATTATTATGATGATGATGGTGATGATGATAAGGTTTATGATGATAAAAAATGATTATGATAATTATTGTGTTGTTGATAATGATTATTATGATGATGGTGATGATGATAAGGTTTATGATGATAAAATGATAATGAATTATGATGATGATTTTGATGTTTTTAATTTAAAAATTTTATTTTTGTTTGTTTTAAAATATATGAGCTTGATCGTCAATGGCTCACAGATAAGATAAAACAAGTTTTCCTATTATATGATTATTTTTAAGGTTCATGAAATTATAATATTTTTGGTTCTTGATAGGTTATTCTTGTGGGAATAACTATGTCTTGTGCATATAAATATATTTATGTGGAAGGATATAATTTGATGATGTGTTATTGGGTTGTTGATGTTGATTTTATTATATTGTGATTTGTGGTTTAGATAGTCAAACCGGGTTCCAAGCCTTTAATCGGGTGATTGGTTACCGTTATGATGATTCTACTTTTTTGTGATTTGTTGTTTAAATAGTCAAACCGGGTTTCAAGCCTTTAATCGGGTGATTGGTTACGGTTATGATGTTATTATTATTTTGTGATTTGATATTGGACAGTCAAACTAGGTTTCAAGCCTTTGGCCAGGTGATTGGTTACGGTTAGGAACAGAGCTCTAGTCTGTCTGTCGGTGTAGGTCATGGGAGGTACCTTAAGGTATATGGGACCCATAGGTACATAAATTGTTGTTGTAGGTCATGAGATATATTTATTAATATCTGGGACTCATGGGTACATGTGTTTGTTGTAGGTCATGGGGGATACCTTATTGGTATCTGGGACTCATGGGTACATGTATTTTATAAAAGTATTGGTTATGTGATATAACTTTGTTCTTAATTGTTGTCATTTAACTTGTTTTGAGTATCTCTTGAACTATGCTTTAATGCAGGAGATTCTTCAATTCTTATTTGTGTGATTTTTTAGTGAAATTCATGAATTATCATTTTTTGCAAGATTCACTTATGATTGATTGTTTCGTGAATTGTTATGTTTTCTCATTTACTCTCTTTGAATTTTATTGATTGAGGCAATTCCTGAACTAAGTTCTAAACAGGAATTTCCGGTTTTATTTTGTGTGATGTTGGGTTGAGTTATTTTTTAGAGTTACTCATACGGGCTTTTTAACTTACCGGGTTTGTTATTTACAACCCGGGTGCACCAATTTTTGGTGTAGGGGTTAGACCTGCAAGTGATAATCAACAGGGTTGAGGCGGTGGCTTAACAGTTGGGTTTTAGACAATATACAATTTTTGTATATTTTGTTAATTTGTTTTTAAGCTCTTATGAGCAACGTTATTATTACTAGACTTTTGAAGTTGATGTAATTAAGAATATATAATGTTTAACTCAGTTGTTGAGTTTGTTGACATTTATATTTCCAGTATTTGTTTTTAGCTTGGAAGTTGTTGAGCAGGTTTTGGGATAATAAAATTTTAAGATATATCATGCCCAAATTTTTGAAAATTTATCCTTCGAAAATTGGGGTGTGACAATATTGAATTTGGACTCAAAGTTTCTTTAGGGAAAAACGATGACAATGAAGGTAGAGTTGGTGTAACAAGCCCAGGCGGTAGCCGGCCCTGAAGACCATAGTTGACACATTAGATGCCCAACGCTGCCAAAAAATCGGCCCCTCTTGCTCATAGGGACAAGCACAACAGCTACTATGATTAAACATCATACAATCACGGTAGCGTCGAAGAAGCTTCTCATAATGGTATTAAACCATAATGATGTGCACGGCGAAATCCTAATGTGCATTTCCAATCGCATTGGCTCGTTGACAAGCAAGGTGATTCTCACCCTTGTAACTCCAGAATGAAAATCTGCCTAATCAACTTCCATGATCAGGCCAATCGTCTCACCAACAAGAAATGATAGCCGAAAGACCCTATATCTCTACCTATATTTAGAAGAAATCCATACGAACAACCATGATATCCGAAAAACCGTCATAATCATTCAACAAAATCATCACATATTCCCACACACCTCCCTTCTTCATTCGATTCACATCCCTTTCATTGGTGAATTGAACAAGAAGTGATTGCCTTGTGCTTGAACATCCAAGTGTGTGGATAATCTCCAAATAGAACACACCTCACTCCGAAATGAATCAAAGTCGTTGCCTTTGCAATGTTCAGCCACCCAATCAAGTAGAACAACGACATGATAAAACCCCTATATACAGACACTGAAATTGATAGGAGCATAAAATGCAACGATTTTATAGTTTAACCTTTGCATTTAACTTAGCTATTTTCCTTTAAAAAGATTGTTTTAACTTTGTTATTTTCTTTGGTACTTCGTGGAGCAAGATAATGCAAATATGTGCTCAAGTGATTCAAGAAAGGCTTTCAATACGAAGTAGAGATGTCAAGGATGGAGTTTGATCACTCACATGGTCAAAAATATCAATGAAATGGAATCACTTCACCAAAATAGAAGCTGCAAACACAAAAAGCTGAAAACTGGTTTCTGTTTATTTTCTCAGGTTTTCAAGGCCTATTTCCTTGACGTTCCGAGAATGGATTCACCAAGGTGACTGCCCAGATTTGTAGAGGAGCATTTGTAGATCAATTTTAACTCAAGAATCATCCAAATCGGTGATGGCATCTAGGATTTATGAAGCATCGAAGTTGGACAGAAAATCAGCAGTTCCGGGAAAGCTGTGCAACAGTCAAGTTCGAGGCAGTGTTTGGGCTGGATTCTGAGAAGCTTTCTTGGGGGTTTTTGCACTTTGAAGAGTGACATCATTAATATAATTTGCCCAAAAGCCAAGCCCAGATATGTGGAAGACATTCAAAAGATAGCTCAAACATTGATCCTAGTCAAAGAAGGAAACATAGTCTGAAAAGGAAACTTTGAAGACTTGGAGACTACTTAAGGCAAAACCCTAATACCAAAAACGAGTTTAAGCCGTCATACTGCAAGAGAGCCTTCACGTTGCTGCATCACACAAGAATCCATCTAGGGGAAGTCGCCAAGATCATCGTCATTCCTTCTATTCATAGTTTTCTTCTTCCCTTTGTAATCTTTAACTTTCGAATTTATTTTCTCTGTGTGATTTCTATAACGATGTGTGGCTAGTTTATCTTAGTTAGGGGTGGAGGTTTGAAGCCCCGAATTATGCAATAAACTTTGTTTTACAACCTTGATTCCGTAATTTCTTAGTTATGGATTGTCTGTTTGGTTTTGATTTATAGGGAACTCTTGCTTGTTTATGTTCATGGATGCATACATAGAACATTATGAACTTGTAAGTGGGGCTAGAATTAGGTTGTTTAATCTCTTAAACTGTTAATACGGCTTAATTCAAGGTAGTAAAACCTATAAGACAATAGGTGAAACCAAATAGAGAGACTTGTATGCTAGGTAGGCGTTCCACACTAGTTTTGCATACTTGTTCAATCACTTCCATTGATCTTAATGATTAGAATAATTTGTTGATAGGATAACGTCTATACCTTGATTGGTTATTCTCAAGGCTTAGTAATGGTGCGTTCATCTTGCTTAAGTAGTTAAGGGGAAGTAGTAAGAATTTACGCAGTGCGTTCACGGTTTATTCTTGATTGAACATTTTCATAACATGGTAATTGAAATCTTGGTTGTGTGGACTTTGTTTTGAAGCATATTTGGTGGTGAATCTCCTAAATCCCTAACCTCTTCTCTATCATATTTCTCAAACCATAAAATCAGAACTGTTTTCTTATATATTCTTCTGTCTTCTGTTTTTCGTGATTTATTTAGTATAGTAAACAAACTCCAAATCCCCTCAAATTGTGTATGCGTGTTCTTCTGTGTGTCTAGTTTAGTTTTATAAATTTTCATAATTTTATAAATTTATAATTGTAGGTTAGGTAGTTAATTATATTTTAGTCTGCTGTTCATCAGGAACAGTAGACACTTTTGTGACATTATTTGTGTTGTGCAAAATTAAATACCTCAATCTCTGGTAGTGAACGATCCTTGCTTCTTCATACTATAATTGACAATCTTTTGTAGGGTTAAATTGTGAGGCTATTTTAGCCGTACTAGAAATCTCCAAGATCTACCCACTCCTCCTGATTACTAAGAGAGAGCTTAATAGTTCGTGTTATCATTGGTGCAACAAAAGTAGCTATAGGAAAGAACTTGCCACACATTTGGAACGCACAAACGCTCACCCTAGAACGGCGTTGTAAGGAGAGAAAATAGAGGAGTTGCGATATTTTTTCTTAATTGGTGTGCTCATGTTGATACTTATGGATAATTTGATATGCAATTTAATTCGAACTCTATAAAACATTGAAAGATGTAGAACTTAGGTCTAATTACAATTTAGTCTATGTGGTTTGAAGCCGACATTTGTTCAGTCTTTGTGGTTTTATTTTATTCTGAGGTCTTTAAAGTCACGATTTTTTCATCCATATGGTCTTTCCGTCAATTTTTTCTGTTAGAGCACTAACGTGGCCGTTAAAGACACATTAATTTTTAACGGCCACGTTAGCAATTTAATTGAAAAAATTGACGAAATGACCATTTGGATTTGGATGAAAAATCGTGACTTTAAGGACCATTCAGATTAAAATAAAACCACAAGAACTGAACAAATATCGACTTCAAACCACAAGAACTATACAATATTTTACCCACAATTAATTCATCGATCACTTATGGTGAGTAATTGGGATATTAAATTTAAATTTGATAGTGCTATAAAACTAAAATCTCCATCTCACTAGCCACACAATTAGAAATAAAATCGATCAGCACCACCGTCCTCTTCTTCGATCATTGAACTTAGTTTGCCTTATTATTAATCATTTGTTTTAGTTGAATATCAACGAACAATGAAATTGCAAGAGATAAGAAAAACAAAATGATGGTTAATATTTTATTTTTATTTTTTGTTGGATTAACGATCGTACATTGGAAAATAAAATGTGTGAGATAAGCAAATCCAATACCGAAAAAGAAAATGTTGGGTGAAATGAGAAAGTAGGGTATTGAGCAAATGTATGGTGGAATTGTGGCAATAGCCGCACCCTATATTATTAGAAGGAATTTAGTAGCTTCAACATAAATTTTCGGATCGACAAGAGAGAAGGGAAAATCGTACTTCGATGTACGATCACATCGGATCAAGAAATAAACTTTATTGTCATAATTTCTTCCATCTTTCGATCACCTTTAGCTACAACAAACTAAACTATAAAACTCAAATATATATATTCCACAACCAATGACATGCAAAAAGTTACATATCTTCTAGTAGAATTTAATTAAAAACCCACATGGACATGCATCCTTAATTGATTTAATTATCAGGTTTTTCCGACGTTTGCTCATTCATTTCTAGTTTTTTGATCTCCACACCATTTTCTTTGGGTTTATTTTCCTCATTGATCTCTTCGGGGTTCTTTATGTCACTGATCTGTTCAGTTTTCTTTATCTCGTTAATATCTTCGAGTTTCTTATCAGTCTCCTTAATCTCTTCAATTGGTTTCTTGATGATATGATGAATCGCTTCTGCCGGTTTCTCGATATCTTTGATTTCTTCGACTGGTTTCTTGATATCAACAATCTCATTCGTTGGTTTCTTAATTTCAACAATCTCTTCTACTGGTTTCTTGATATCATTAATCTCTTCTGCTGGTTTCTTGATATCATCGATCTCTTTTGCTGATGTCTTAATCTCGTTTGTCTCTTCTACTAGTTTCTTCTCCTCATCAAAAGTCTTGTCTTCTTGGGTAATTGCAGTTGTTGGTACCGATTTTATATCTGCTTCATGTGCTTTCACTTGCTCGACAACTATCTCCTCTTTCTTCTCAGTAGTAGTTTTAGGCTCTTCTTTTTCTTTTTTTTCTTTCGGTTGAATCGCTACCTTCGTTTCTTTTGGCACAACTACTACCTCTTTTTCTTTTGGTTTTAAGGGAACTAGGACCATCTTTTCTTCTTCCTGACATTACAATGCATGGATTTTCATTTGAGCACAGCAAATTAGTTGTGGTAATGAAAAGAGGTATGTGTGTGTATCGTATAATTTAAAATAAAGGGCTTCCTTCTTAAATTCGAAGAAATTCGTTCAGTAGCTAAGCAAGGACACATATCTACAATAAAGATTTATACGACTTTAATTAATCTCTAGGAATCCTTATTTTCCTATATAATAGAATTGATGTAATTCAACTAATTTAAATCGAAGTAATTGATATTCATAACGTACAACAAAAACATAAAATTAATCGCATAAGAAATTAGATCTAACTACTTGAGTGAAACCCTAAGGTTAGAGTCATGTGTACGTTAAAGTTAAGTGGTTATATCGTATAACTTAGCTCGATCACTTTTTGTCTTTTTTGTTTATTTCAAATGAGGAAGGCTCTTTAATGGATTATGTAGACTAGTAAGATTATCCAGCATGTTTTCTTGGACGATATGTTCCCTCATTCTATTCATGTTTCTAAGATATTACTTACTTAATGACCAAGAATTCCTCTTGAAAAAAGGGAAACAATATTGATTAAAATCATTAAATTTATACCTCCTTAAGCAAGGCCCCAAGAGAGGGTTGCTTATCCCCATTAGTCTCCTTAGTGTTCACCAATACATCACGATCATAATCAGGTTGTGCTGTTAACTCCTCATTCTTAAACACAGGTGCTGGTGATGCATAATCATTGGTCTTCGGTTCACTCGCGCAATTACCCATAGAGGCTAGCCAGAATGCGTTCTTAAAGACGGTCTTCTTTCTTTCTCTACGTTTTAGTGAGAGAAAGGTTGAAGAAGACCAACAAGATTTTTAGAGACTACCTTTATGTAATGGATTGATTTATAGTAAAGAGCATACATTCTTCCTGTGGTGCAGAAATATTTTAGGAAATCCAGTGGTTAGTTGATCATTTAAAAACAATATATGTTTAGCATGTAATATGCATCAAACTTAGCTAGCACTTAACAACTCTAAATTTTATTCATCAATCATTTACTTTGAAAAGTTTCTCTTAAATTAGTATTTACAGATCAATGTGTGTGCCTATGAATAGACACTACACAATGAAGAGAAAGAAAAAAAAAGACAAAAAAAATAGATAAGCTGGTTAGCAATCCGCTAGCCAACTAGATTGGTCAATTTTTGTTTTATCTAGTTTGTGATATATAAAAAGTTAAAAAATGCTTTAAATAATTTCATCAAAATGGAGTTACAATTGTTACAACCAAAAAAGGAAGTGCATCCTACAATCCTATAATGAGGAATCACTTGTAATATTTTACAACTGAGTTGTGTACGTAGGTTGATGTCAACTCGACGATTCCAATCACGATGTAATCCTTAAAAAAGATGGTGTATTTATATGGTACATGAACTATCCATATGTAAAACTAAAGAAAGAGATCCTAAGGTCGATGTTAACCTCAAACCTCAAGGGTAAACTGAAATTAATCCAAATAAGAGAAATTTTATTCACACATATCAAATTTCTTAATGCACACTCCTGTTTTTGGAACATATTTTTAATACAATTTTACCCTTTTAAGGAAATGAAAAAAAACTTAGTAAACAAAAAATAAAAATACAAATGAACAAAAACTTTCACCTTACATTCAATCAATATCAAGCTAGACAAGTAATTTATCCATCCATTTAACAAACTGCTTCTTCAAAAAAAAAAATTAGTTCATCCTCTTTTTTTTTTTAATTAATTTGATTGGTTGAAGTAACAAATTTAGTTTGAATGCTAAACTTTTGAATTTCTATACATATGTACGACTCTAAGAAATATGCATTCTGCAAACTTCTTACTGATATCAAATTTTCGTAGTATTTCGATTGATTAAAAATCTTGGAGGTTGTTTGAATGACAAAATAAAAAAGATAAAAGAAAATCTTTAATCACTTTGTCTCCAATTCGATTTCCTTACTAGTTCAATTTGATTTTAGTTGAAGAATTAATAGTATTGATTATAGTGATGATAAAATAGAGTGATAGATTATAAGAACAACTTACTTGGAATCAGGTTGGCAAAAGGAAAAAATGATGAATTAAAATTTAAAATGATGTGTATTGAGTAAAATAAAGAGGGCATAAGAGGAAGTTTGAGGAAAAAAATTAGAACAAAAAATAGAAGAAATGTGTATTAAGTATATAGGGGTGTCTGAATAAAATTTCTCTCCAAATAAATAAAGAATGAAACTATCCTTCTTGGTATTCACCAAGGTTGGACGAACATTGACATTGAAAGCGACTCTGCCATCCTTGTGGCTGCTCTTAAAAGTGAGGAGGAAGATCTCTCGGAGGTAAGTCGAGTTATAAGTGATTGTAAAAGTTACTTTAGTGTTTTTCAGTCTATTAGAATTCGGCATATTTACCGTGAAGCAAATGGTGTTGCTAATAGACTTGCGCACATTGCTAGTAATTGTTCCATTGATAATGTTTGGTTAGAGGAGACTCCTGACAATATTCAGGATGTTCTCTATGAGGATCATAGCTATTGTTTATCTGTAACGCGGGGTTTAGGTATTATCGTTACCCCCCCCCCCCCCCCCCCCTCCCCCGGTCGCAAAAATTTGATATTATTATAATAAATGGAACTGGGGGTGTAATACCTTAGATTTTCATATCAATTTTCCTTGTATTATTCCCTTAATTAGTGAAGGATTATTTATGGAAATTCTTTGGTTTGTGCGAAGTTAAAGTTTCAAGAGTTTATTTAAGGTGTTTTGACTTATAAGAGGCCAAAAGTTGACTTTATTTTCCGTAAGTTAACTTCAAAAACTTCCTTCACTGAAGTTGTAGAGTTTGTCGATACGAGTTCGTAGACATGCGGCACGCCTAAAACGGATGTCGTATGAAGAAGTTATGTTCAAAGGAAATTTGTTTCCGGGTTTGAAAAGAGTATAAGTAGAAAAATGTGTGTGGGATGTTTTTGGGAACCCTAAAAATAAGTCAGCCACTTTTTTTCTCTCTTCCCTCTCTTCTCTCTTCTCACTCTCTTCCTCTCCCGAGCTCCCAACGCCTCACGGTCGGCCGTTCGGCCACCTTTTTGGCTGTTGTCGGTCTCTTTTGGACCGCAAGACCACCCTCTTTCCACCTGTGGTGGTGCGGCGCCATGCCTAGGACTAGAGGAGGAGCGCTGGGCAGGTGAAGCTCCGGTTGGCATCGCCGGATTTTCTTCTTTCGACGGCGATTCCGGCTAGGTGTAGGTGAGTCTTACTCTCCTCTCTCTTCTAGAGGTGTTTATACCTCCTTGGTGACCTAAAGAACTAGTTTTGGCACCGGATTTGCAGGTTTTGAGGTTGATTTTGGGTGGCTGTTTTCGGGGCAGTTTTCGGCCGGTTCTGACCAAATTTGGTCGAAGTCTCAGGTATGAAAGTTGTTCCCCTTGCTTCAAGCTTCAACTTTGTTGTTGTGAGTTTCTCCTAAATCGGAAGTTTGGCGTGGCGCGTGGGGCCCACTCGCCACCGCATGTGGTGGCGCGTGGCGGCGCGTTCGGCTGAGTTGCGGCCTTAGTTTCCTGTGGTTAGCTAGTCCTTACTGCTGTGAGCTTGTTGAGTGGTAGTATGGCTAGTTTTTAAGCAATGTTGGCATGCTAGGACTTAAGTTTATTGGTGTTGGTTTGGTTGGGCTAGAGTTTAGGTTTTGAAGAGTTGAGGCAGCTCTATTGTGTCGTTGAGTTCAACGACTTTGGGAAGTTGTCCTCCCTTGAGCTAAGGGTTAGTTTAAGGGTATTGTGTTATCCTTTACTACTTTGGTTTCTAAGGTTTTTAATTGTGTGATTTTAGGTGATTTGTGATTTTGTGATTTTTTGATTGGCTTGCCTTCGTTAGGTTGGGGGTTTTGCAGCAGGATATCTAGGTGAGTAAATCTCACTAAGGTTCACTTTTGAACCGAATGTTATTATGGTCATGTGATGATGATATTGATGATAATGTTGGATTTAATAATATGCTTTTAATTGTTTTTTTTAAAAATATATGAGCTTGATCGTCAACGGCTTATAGGTAAGATAAAACAAGTTTTCTTTAAATGCTATTTTAAGATTCATGTGATCATAATTTTATTAATTTTTGATAGATTATTCTTGTGGAATATCTATAATTGTTCATGTAAATATATCCATGTGGTAGGATACAATTTATGATGTGATAATGTGTTGTTGAGAATAATGATGTGATATTGTGTTGTTGAGGATAATGTTGTGATATTATGATTGTTGGATAAATAGCCAAACCGGGTTCCAAGCCCTTAATTGGGTGATTGGTTGCGGTTAAGATGCTATTTATCATTTTTGTGTTTGATATTAGACAGTCAAACCGGGTTCCAAGCCTTTGGCCGGGTGATTGGTTGCAGTTAGGAATAGAGCTCTAGTCCGTCTGTCAGTGTAGGTCATGGGAGAAACCGTATGGTATCTGGGACCCATGGGTACACAGTGTGTTGTTGTAGGTCATGAGGGGTATTTATTAATACATGGGACTCATGGGTACATGTTAATTGCAAAAGTGTTGGATTTGTGGATTTAATTAGTGATATAATATTTCTTGTGTTATAATAGGTTGTTGGAGGTGTTGTGTTATTTGAGAATTACTCATACGGGCTTTTTAACTTACTGGATTTGTTTGTTTATAACCCGGTGCATCAATTCTTGGTGTAGGGGTTAGATCTGCAGGTGAGGATCAACAGGGTTGAGGTGGAGGCTTAGTGATAGTTTTTTTTGTTGGGTTTTGCTGTACTCTGTATATTTTATATTTGGGTTAAACAGTATTAAACTCATGTGAGTGTTTCATTTTCTTGACTTTCAAGTTTATGTAAATAAGGAAATGTAATATTTAACTCAGTGTTGAGTTGTGTGAATTACATTCCCGAATTAAATTTTAGTTTCCTGTGAAATTTGCTTTTGAAACAGGTTATGGGATTTTAATATTTTAGGATATATCATGCCAAAATTTTTGAAAAATTATCTTTCGAAAATTAAGGTGTGACAGGGCGTGGGGATGAGTCTTCCAGTTAGGCTGGGTTCCAAACCCC
>NC_020491.1:116025-146630 GCF_000184155.1 Fragaria vesca subsp. vesca
AAAANAAAAAAAAAAAAAAAAAAAAAAAAAAAAGAAATGAAACTATGAAAGTCGAGTGAAATACTGAAATGAGTCAAAATAACTGGCCTCATTTGTAATTTTGCAGTCAAAAGCAGCTTCAAATATCAGAGAGTTTCCCAACCAAAGAAACCCAGTTTTCCGACTACCAGCTCGCCGCCGATGGAGGAGGCGCCAAAATCCAGTCTGGCGCTACTCGGCGACTCCGAACAGCAGCGAAAGCCACAAGCGCCGAAGCGGTTCGTCCGGAGCCAAATCCCGGACTCCATACTCCACGACCCTTCTCTCAACGCCGCCATAAGCCTCCTCCCCTCCAACTACCACTTCGAGGTCCACAAATGCGTCTGGCGCGTCCGCTCCACGCACGCCTCGCGCGTCGCCCTCCAGCTCCCGGAGGGCCTCCTCATGTACTCCCTCGTCCTCTCCGACATCCTCTCCACCTTCGGCGGCGCCTCCCAGTGCTTCGTCCTCGGCGACGCCACGTACGGCGCGTGCTGCGTCGACGACCTCGCCGCCAAGGCCCTCAACGCCGACCTCCTCATCCACTTCGGCCACAGCTGCCTCGTCCCCCTCCACGTCACCTCCATCCCCTGCCTCTACGTCTTCGTCGAAATCTCTATCGACGTCGGCCGCTTAATCCAGACCGTCCATCTCAACCTCCAAAACCCTATCCCTAAAACCCTAGTCCTCGCCGGAACAATCCAGTTCGCTTCGGCGATCCGAGCCGCCAAACCGGAGCTGGAGGCCCGGGGGTTCAAGGTCTTAGTCCCACAGTCGAAGCCGTTGTCCGCCGGCGAGGTTTTGGGCTGTACCGCCCCGAAAATCTCGCGCGGTGAGGACGGTGACGCTGTACTGGTCTTCGTCGCCGACGGCCGGTTTCATCTGGAAGCTTTTATGATAGCTAATCCGGGGGTTAAGGCGTTTCGGTACGATCCGTATATGGGGAAGCTGTTTCTGGAGGAATATGATCACAAGGGGATGAGGGAGTCGAGGAAGAGTGCAGTTTTGAGAGCCAAAGAGGCTTCGAATTGGGGCATTGTGCTCGGGACCTTAGGGAGGCAAGGGAATCCGAGGATTCTTCAGAGATTGGAGAAGAAGATGAGGGAGAAGGGGTTTAATTATACTGTGGTTTTGATGTCGGAGATTAGTCCTGCAAGAATTGCTTTGTTTGAGGACTCTGTGGATGCTTGGATACAGATTGCGTGTCCTCGGCTGTCCATTGATTGGGGGGAAGCGTTTACGAAACCCCTTTTGAACCCTTTCGAGACTGACATTGCTCTCGGTTTTGTTCCTGGTTGGTGGGAGAGGGATAAGAAAAGTGATTCAGGTTGCTGTGCTTGTGGTAATGGCAATGGGACTACTGAAGATCTTGTGGGGGATTATCCTATGGATTACTATGCTGCGGATGGAGGGGAGTGGAACTCCTCTTATGTCAACAAGCCTACACGTCCTGTTCGCAGAGATTCTGCATTGGCTAGTGCTAAAAGTGAATAGGTTAGTTTTGCTTCTTGACTTTTTGTACAAGATAGTTAGTGTTGTTTTCAATCTCCATCGGTTAATTCTCTGTTACAAATTTTCATACACCTGGTTTGAAGTTGCTAAAGTTTACTGTACTATAATTTGCTTATTGTTTGTAGACTCTAATGTGTTTATGGTTTTACCTAGAGCTAATCACATATGAGTTTCTTTTTTCAATCTTTTGTACCAAGTTATAACTCTCTAACTTATAATTTAGGCTTTACAGTTTCTGTTTTGTTTGCATTCAATCTCAGATTTAGGCTTTTCCTTGATGTTAGTCTGTAATTTAGGCTTTTCCTTGATGTTAGTCTGTAGTTCCTTCCACGTCTGGCAGGAAGGCCTTAACCCTCTATTCAGTTAATAAAAGGAAAGAATTAGGATTATACGCTTATCTAGTTCTCATGTGATTAGGCTTTAAGAGCTATATAAGCTTTTTCAAAGTAAGAAATGTGGCAATTCACTGTTCCTTGAGTTAGCCTGAAAGAAAGTTAAAAGTAGTATTAAGATTACAGAAAGTGCACTATTCTCGTTTGGAAAGTATGTTGGAGTTAATAGGGTAGATTATAGACATAGTAGTCCGGGTATTATGTGGGAGTGTCTCCTTGGAATGGTTGTGGTTTTGCTAATGGCAATGCGACTGCTGAAGACCATATAGGTGATTATCGCATGCATACTACGTTCTGGATGGAGAGAAATGGAACTTCTGTCATGCCAGCAAACCAACATTCTGTCTGCGGGTGTGTTAGAATTTGGGGATGCTGCCACCGGAATAGGTATGTTTTGCTTCTTGGAGAGAGTTAGTTTTGTTTTCCATCTCTTTCGGTTCGCACCTTGAGTTAGAAACTCACACATTGACTTTTCAAAAAAGAAAAAACTTGCACCTTAATTGAAGTTATTACTTTTGCAATTTCTTATACTTTTACCCAGAATTTAGAATGCTTTAACCTTTGTTTCTGAAAAGGTTAATTGCATTACAACATCAACTGACCAAATTCATAATTGAGAAGCATAAGCCTAAAAACCTCCTGATCTTTTTAACTTCAGTTCTCATTTATATTACACTTGCCCTAATATGATTCACATCCTTTATAATTGACAACTGAAACAGTTGAAGTGTTGTCCCCTGGTTTTTATCTTTAGCTTTTGCCTATCTCGGGGTAGAGAAGTTATTCTGAAAATATCAACTCTCTTAGGCAGGTCTTAGTCTTGTATTCAGATGATAGACTAAAAGAAGAAAGTATTTTTCTTCTTTAATGCATATGCGTTCATTTATATTTGGACTTGTAGGCTTCCAAATAAACTTGTTGAAACAAGAAGTCATGGCTTCTTGAGTTAGCATGAAGCGCCAATTCATGGTTTCTTGGTTAGCATGAAAGTGCCAATTCATGGTCTCTTGAGTTAGCATGAAAGTGCCAATTCATGGTCTCTTGAGTTGGCATAAAAGCGCCACTTCAGTTCTCTATCATGAGAGTCAGTGACATCCTGTAAGAGTTTTGAGAGTCAGCAAGCTTACTGGTCTCTTGGAAAAGTTTGGGTATTGAAGGTGTAATATGGTAGATGATAAACATAAGCATATTGGTCTGTGGTAGTAGGGGTTGACTTTATGTTGAAAATGTCAAGTGCCTCCTTGTAGTGTATGAAATAGATATTCTGCGACAGGTTAAACTTTAATGAACTGAATGAAGTTCAGCTATAAGGAATTTTTGGTAGAAACTACGAGCCCAACTGAACATGGGTGATAGCGCTGTCTCTGGTAGCATATAAGACTATAAGAGAAGAGAAAAATAGCTCACATGCACATAGACGTTGATTTATTTGCTGTATAGTATCCATCCTCAACATGAGGACTGCTTAATGAGTTTATCGAATTCAACTACATCCTACCTGCATTGACACTTTAAAAAGGGAACCATTAAACACAGACATTTAGATATCCAAAGGGACTTATCATCAGTTTCTTAGCATCCCTTATTTCAGACGGGACAGTGTGTCGAGTCATGCAACACCTTATCTGTATGTTCAGAAATACAGAGATTCTTACTTTTGGAATGAACTCCATTAACAATCCTCTTTATGAAATTGGAAGATGTTACTTTGAAGTACCTTCTTCCATAATGTATGATGGTTATTAGTCTGTCTGTCATTACATTAATGCTAAGCCTGTGCAAATGGATTTGTTATATTCATACATTCATGTTCAAGCTTTAGTTCTCACTTTTGTGGATGTTAGCACCTAATCATCTCTTAGAATTACAATGAAACTATGTATTTTATACACTTCCAACAGATTAGTGTGAGCTGATTCTTCAAGGACTGTTTTCCATTTTTTTGTTTGTTACTGCAAGTAGTTTAGGGAGACACGAGGTGCCAGGATCCCCAAGATAGTTAAAATCGGTTTGCTTCCATTTTCTACGAGCAATGCCAGAAATGACACTGGAAGTGTTGCTCTCTGTTTGGTATAACCATGTGATGCGCCTACATATGTTGAGTTGAATCAATGTAATATCTTATGACCTTTACTGGTAGCAATTCTCTTCTCTTTACAATTACTGCAACTTATAAAGTTCCTCACACAACATGGTGATCATGAGAACGATGTAATGTGATTGCTTCATTTCTTGATGGTCTTTCTTCCTTTCCTGCGTGGAAATTGTTGTTTATATCAATTCTATTTTTCTGGTAATTGTCTTTGTCTTTGTTGTATGATTCTCCTAGTAACGGTTTTGCCCGACTCTTTTTTATCTCCTGGGACATACTGAAGAGTTTGGACCATTTGTATCTTAAGCGACTGGATACTGAACACTGAAGACATTGTTCTGAATTCACAAGTTCACATTTACATACAGAAATAGTACCTGGATTTTTCATGAGACTAGAATACTCGTTGATGCCTCTTTGATCTCCAGGAATAGTGTAGTCCTTGTTCGTAATAGGTATGAATTATGCAGTTGGTGGCACTTGGACAGGGACGATTTACATTAAGAATGTATTTTACACATACCATTTGATCTTGAGCTTGAATTCCCAAACTACTTGAAAATTGAAATATTACCGACTGATTGATGCAAGGTAGCTAAAATGCTTTAAATCATAAGCAGGACATGATAGAGACTTGAGCATTATGAAAACTTGCAGAATTTGTTCCACCGTATATAGGAAAGCCTAAATGGTGATCTGATATGTCACAGCCAATTGAATTGTTTGCACTATTCTGTCTTTACAACTCGTTAAACACTGCAGTTCAAATCAACTCAGAAATTAAAGGACAGTATACCCATCATGACCTACCATGAAACCAAAGGTTTAGCATATCATCACTGCTGAGTTAACTTCCCAATTTTGTTCCATGGCTTCTACTACTTCATTCCCATCTCTCTTCTCCATCACTACCATTCACCTCCATGAGAGATGCCTTCGCGAGAGCGGAGATGAAGGTGTTATACAACAGCTCCAGACGATGCATGAGAATCACTGAAAATCATTGTTTACATCGATTCCCATCATCCCATGTATATATGAATTCTTTCCGGTACAGTGTTTTGCCAACACGAGTACATTCATATCAACTATTTCATAAGTCATTTTGGCCTTTCCTCTAACCATAGATTCTGTGATTATAAGCCATTGCAAACTTTTCTATGGCAACTTTGCTGAGCAACCTTGTTGTCTTACACGTACATTACCTCCCACCATTGTCCAGCGGGTTTAGGAGCATTGATCAGGTGGACAGCTTTAGATGAAACCACTTGAATAATGATGGAAGAGAAGGCTAGTAGTGGTTCAACTTCAAGCTAGAGAACCACGACCAAAGCAAACTGTTTCACAGGAAACACCCCATCTATTGCCCCAAGTGGTTTCCGACAACACCACCAAGGCCTCTGCACCCGCCAACTCCATCAACAGCAGCATCCAAGTTTAGCTTCAACATGCATCGACTCGAGTGGTCATATAATGGACTCCAGTTCAGGGAACACAAAGAGGTCTAAAATTCTTCCAATATTTCTTCAGGTTTGCCAACATGAGCCTCATGGATGCAATTGTTTCTTACCTTCCATAGCAGACAGAAAATTTAAACAAATATTGCAAAATGTTCTGGTAGTTCTTGTGTGTGTGTGTGTGTTGTTTTTTTTTTTTTTCACATAGATAAGATAAATAACGAGGTAGTTTTATCAAAAACCAATACAACAAGTATCTGGCGCATGAAACATAACATAATGAAGTTCAAGGAGATCCTGACATACCAGAAAGGCTTTGAAATCTGAAAATTACAGAACAGTTTATCAACTAGATTGAACTTGCGACATTAGGATTAACTAGTTTAACAGCAGATGCTTTGCCTCTCACTCTTCCTGCTCTGACAATATGAATTTTCATTATTTTTAGCTTGACAAGCTCAAAAATAATTGTGTCCCCAGGTGAAATCTTGTTTGCAACACGAACTTGTGACCAACCTTTGCCCACATCTATACGTTCATATACCTTGCCGTCTTGTTTGTAATTTTTAGAAACACACAGACCAACAGTCCATGATCTCCCAGTTGGATCTTCAAGTTTCATGGTCGTCTTATTCATAAGATCTTTAGCTACACCTAGTTCTTTTGGAAACCCCTGCAAGAACAACGAAATCATTTGGAAAAATTCGTTAGTGCTGACAGCTGAGCAAATCCATGATATGCTACTAGCTAGAAACTAGTCATTCAGTTCTTGCTTGCTTAATATTTAAATGCTATGATCAGAACTCAGAAGTTCAGAATACATCTAATAATTCAGTCCACTCCTATAAATTAACTTACAAGATTTCTTAATAATGTTATTCCATTACTTGGGTACTGCAGCTCTATTGCAATTAATCTTGAACATGATAGAAATGCTCAGATAGCTTCTGTGTCACATAAATCAAAAACATATTTGGCTTAAGAGTTGTGTTCAAAGTATACTCACAATGTGATATTTTGAATGCTTGGTTAAAATTCTTTGAAAACATGAATTCTCAGACTTGAACAAGAATGATCCATCTGATGTTTCTTCCAAGTAACCGTTAGCAGGTCTCTTTCCCAGCTTGACATCATTGCCTATATGGAGCCAAATTGAGACATATTTAAGAAGAAAAGAGTAAACAAGGTATAGAGAGGTAGAGTGTAATACTATACAACTTACAACATTCTTCATCGGAAACAACTGTTTCGTCTTCACTGTTTATGTTCTTGAAGCTTTCAGCTACAAGGTCATCAAGAACTTCAACTTTTACTCGAGCTTGATTTCTGGTATTCTTCAAAGAAACAGAAGAGCCACTTCTCCTCTTAGCTATCTCTACATCTTTCTCACATGCACTTCTATCATAGATTGTGACACTAAACTTTGATTCACCATCATATCTGAAGATCAAAAAATCCCCAAGTTCTAAATGATGATCCTTCACAAAGCATTCCCATCCATTGTGGAAGAACATGCCATTTTCTGTGCTTTCCACTTCCGCAGCACAAAGTAGTCCGCTAGGACCTCTAAGAGCACATTTGTGAGGAAATATCCCATTCCAAACAAGGTTCTTGGTAAACTCTGGTGGTATGAGCTACAAATCAAAAGCAAAAGCCTAGATTATTGAACAGAATTTCCATCATATGACAGCATGGTATATTCTAACAGATGACTGAAATCAAATACTTGAACATAACATCTCTTCAGATCATTAACCTTTCCACTCATTGAACATTGGCTTGTTTCTTAAAACTTGCCATTATATCCTCGACCAGTTATACAGGACACACGTACAATTTTCACAAGAACAGTTAATAAGATCAAACGTAGACAAGTCTTTAACTCATCAAACATGATGCATGACGGGGTATTAACCCTAAGCTCTAACCGAATACGCAAATGAACCAGGACAAAAGCAAAGAGGAAATCATAGTTTTCTTATTGGAATATTGGTCGACCTAGCATAGATATGACTGTTCTAGTTTTGTTCTGGAAACGAATCTAGGCATGCAGGATTAGGGTCATACCAGACGCTTAGAGAAGTCACCAATCAGCACCTTGAAAAACGATGGTTTCCTACACTTGTTCATCATCGGTTTCCTCGTCATTGGGAACAAGTCTGGTATGCTTCAAATCCTACGCTGTTGAGTGAGCAAGTTTATCTACTTTTGACATCTCAGTAAGTAACAATTCTTTTTCGCCCAAAAAAAAAAAAAAACTTGTTTACCTAAAATGCCCTTGAATTTAACGCAAAATACAAAAATGTCCATGTATAAGAAAAGGCTTCACCTAAGAAACGTGGTAGTAGTATAACAGAAGGAGCTTCTCAGAAATTTTGGGTCATACATACAGAGACGAAGAGATTTCTGAATCTGTTGAGTAGTGTTACGGCATAACCCTAATAGTTGAATCCACTCTTCCAAGGCCTCCAGATTCTCCAATCAACCTCCTCATCTTCACAGTTGAGCAGATATGGATCTGAGCCAGGTGAGTTCAACTCGTCTCTCCTCTTTTCTTGCTTGCTTAAATCAGATGCTAGAGCTAGAGCTAATGCTACACATATAATTTGTAATGGCTTTGGGGATGTGGGGTTGATTTGGGATCTGGATTTGTGTTTCTGAGTGGTTTTGAGAAAATTAACATTTGATAATCTGCTCTGCTAATTTGTATTGTTCTGTGTATTATATTTCTTGTGCTTTAGTACTGCCCTGATTTTCGTTAGCGTCGAATGTTAGATCTTTGGGAGTTCATATTTTTTAGGTGAATGTAGTTGTTCAAGTGTTCTTGAGCTTTGTGATTTGTTTGGTCAGGGAGAAAGAGTTCCTCAATTGACTAAACTATGCGAGACTCTCGAAGATTCATTATGATTAATATTGTCTTTTAGATGTTTAGAATGTGGGTGGTGTTTAATTTTGATTCAATGGCTGAATATGAATATGAAGAGAAACAATCAATGTGAACAGAATTTGGGGCTCCAGAAGAAAAAGTTGAACTCAAATTGTTCAGTTCATGTCAAAGGTTTGCATAATATCACTGAGAAAGAGAAATGGTTTTCGTATCAGTGTTGGAATAAGGACACGTTACAGTTTCCCACTTGATTTTCGCCAATTGACATGAATTGTGGCCATATTATATTGCTGATGTCTGAGAGCGATGATTTCTTTTTGAGTTAATTCTTGTGTGAAAATGAGTTGCGGTAAACACTTGGCTGCATTTTTGACTTGTTTTTACATCTAACCAATTGTACTCTACTTTTCATGTCCAGCCACAGGGAGAAAACTACGCCAACCCAAAGACATGTTTCTTTCATGTTCTTTTCAAGGTTTAGTATCTGGAACTTTGTTATTCAATGTTTTTTTTATAAAAAAAGGAAGAAAAATTAAAGATTTCTATTTACAGAACACCATGTTCCTTCTCTTCCACAGGCTGCAGCATTGGCGTTTTACATACTATCAGCCCTATTCTTTGATAACTTTGTTATCATTTTTGTTGTGACTGTTCTTCTTTCTGCTCTTGATTTCTGGGTGGTGAAGAATGTGAGTGGACGCATTTTAGTTGGTTTGAGGTGGTGGAATGAAATAAATGATCTTGGGGAGAGTGTGTGGAAATTTGAGTGCCTTGACCAAGAGGTTAGTATTTATTTCAAAAGCTTTCTGAATCAGCTTATCTTCTCTATGCTCTTGTTTTCTGTGCTCAGTTGGTTCCATCATCAGTGGATTCTAACCCATATGATCTGCTTTTTGCTGTAGTCATTGGCGAGGATGAACAAAAAGGATTCATGGCTTTTTTGGTGGACGCTTTACATCACGGTAAGCATATATATAAACATTTAGGGAAACACTAAATTACAATTCATTATTCATAAATATCTAGGACACACATCAGCAAGCTAAACGAATACACTTGGCTTTATTATATTCATTATTTATGAAAATCGATCACACCAATTAATCATATACAAAAGGCATTATGTTGCTGACTTGTTTTATGATAAGCTGTATGGGTATACTTGGGAGTTGAACACAATAATAATATGCTTTATATTCTGCCATTGCAAACAATCAAACATGGTTTATGGGTACAAAAAGTTATCCAATGATCTGGTATAAAGTTATGTGAGACACTTCCCTAATTCTTTCAACTGCATTCCGTCATCTTTCTTACTTGTAAACTCCTCTTTGGAATAGAAAGAATAAATAAAATTCACAGATTTATTAAGTTCATAAAATTTTACTCTAAATAAAAACATTGGTAACCATTAGCTTTAAATTAAACTCATTAGTGACTACATTAAGAAGATTCTGAAGTTCATATATGGTTGAGATCTTATGGAGGGTGTTGGATAAGATAGTACCAAATTTAGTCAATAAAAGATCAAAATCACGTGCTCATCTCTGTGGGTTTGCCAGCATTGATGTGATGAGCTCATTGAATTGTTGAATTGATTGGATCTCCATCGCAGCCTTCACAGTGCATGAAGAGAAAAGAAATGAAAAACAAAAACAAAAGATACAATATCAGTTGGGATGGTTTTATATTCTAGGACCATTAAATTAAAACCAATTAGAGGACATTTAAGAGATTAGGGGATCATGAAGTTCTCAGTGATGTTCTTAAGGAAGGAGTTGGGTATGAAATATCAATGCCACATTTAAGCAATAAAATCTCAAAAATGTACTCATCATCGTGGCTTTGCCAGCATTGATGTGATGAGTACACTGTAAGTTGTTGGATTGGAGTGGATTAGGTGGTCAGTAAAGATTATAGTGCACAATTGATACTTAAATTGAATTATGGCTTTATCTCTAGAGAATCTAATCACGTAGACTATACTTAAGTTTATCTCTTTTCCTATGGTTTTTGCTGTACTATTTTTTATCGCTGATATTTAGAGAAAATTGGTTGAATCATGTATTAGCCGGATTGGGTACTGAACTCTTGTGGAAATGGCCAGATAGAGTTTGCTTGCTTGTATTGTGTTTGAAATGGTGGACTAAAAGGGTTCTTTTTCCCCGATTAAAGACTAAAAGGGGGTTGAATTTCTTGTATTTGGGGGGAAGAAGCATATGATGATATAAAGTGAAAAGCTGATGGAGATTTTCTTTTCTTCTTTTTCCTGAAAATAAGAAATGAGTGCGGAGATTAGTTTTGAAATTTATAAACAAAAAAAGCCATGGTTAAAGGAAGATTCTGAAAACCTATGATTTAAAATTTACTTGTAGTATGTAGTTGCTCGTTTTCTTATCATTGGCCCTGTTGTGTGAAGCACTTAGCATCCCTGAAGTTTCTTTTGTTTGGATGTCTTGTCTTCTACTTTGTGAGACAATTATTGTTGTCTTGGCATTGCTTAGGGAAAGAAATGCACATATATTGTTGAACATTTTATTTAGATTTCAAACTTGGAAGTAAGTGAGAATCTGTGGCCTGTGCTTTTTAATTATATGTATTACAATGTTCTGTTTGGTTTCATCTTTCATGTACATATTTGAATATCTGTATTTTTTATGTATGTAGTGAGTTTCAAACTGTTTTAAGTTCTTTTTTGTTTTCTTTGTAGGCTGTCTTTTGGATTGTGCTAGGAATTTTTTCTCTGATTCGGTTTCAAGCTGATTATCTGCTCGTTGTTGGAGTTTGTTTGACTCTCAGCATTGCAAATATAGTTGGATTCACCAAATGCCGTAAAGGTAATTGAAGTAGTTCCCAAATATGAAGTTGTTCAGTTTACTTTATCTATATACTTTTATCATTAAATGGTTGGTTTATTACTTCAAGAGTCAGCACATCTAGCTAGGGGTTCTGTCATTGTAATGTATCAGATATCAGTCTAGGTAAAGGTGTGTTTTTAAAATATACTTTTGATGGATTACACTGAAGTAGATATAAAGGATACATGCCTTCTACAAAAAAAAATATATTAATAATAATAATAATAAATAAATAAATAAAAGATATAAAGGGTATATGAAGCCAAGGTAATGCTAGAAGCAAATGATGCAGCGACATTGACGTTAAAATATTTTCCGTGATACAGTGCATTATAAATGCACTCACTGGTCTGTCTCCTTGTAGTATAATGCACTCACTGGTCTGTCTCCTTATAGTTCCTCATTGGTATATGATGTTTTCATATTTAATGAGAAAATACCCCTGATCTTTCTTTCAGATGCCAAAAAGCAAATCCAGCAATTTGCCTCCCAAACCATTGCATCCCGGATGTCATCCACGATCCAATCAGCATTCAGTGTCGTCTGAATCATTCTTACAGGAATTATGAAATAGTTTGGATAAAGAAAACATCTTTAAGAACGTGTACATGATCACCATATTGTCCAGGCATTAGCCTGGGCTTCTTGTTGAGCTTTTGTAGGGTTACAAAGAAAGTTTTTGTATGGAATCTTTTGATTAATACTGGTATGTATGATAAAAGCAGTGATATTCCAAGTACATTACTATCAAGGCTACTATCAATCATCTGATGTTAGAAAATGTGTAATTTTCCACTTCAAGCATTGCCGTGATTGAGAGAAATCAGAGAATGGTGGTTTCACTATGCATGTATTTGGCCGTGGTAGATAGCCGGTCATTTTAGGACCTACACCTTTTGCCGGTATAAAATCGCCACACATGGTGCAATATCGGCTCAACATAGACTGGTGATGGCTGCAACACCGGGTTCAACCTACATTCTAAAAGCCAACACCTCTCTAACTCAGTAAGTTATATATTGCTTTCATGTCTACAATTTAAAAAGAAAACCAACACAAAAGACTAATAGGTGTACGGAGTTGGAGTTGCAGGGACGGAGATGAGACTTGGAATGTTGATGGCGCCCAATCTCACCTTAGGGGGTCTTAACTTTCATCAGTCATCACCGTTGAAAACACAGAAATGGAAGAGTTAAGTTAATTTCAGAGCACAGTGAATAGATCACCTCCATCTATTGGATTCTCTACACAAGTGAAAGTATTCAATCTACACGAAAGAGAGGTGTTTCACTGGAAACTCACAGAATTAACTTGATTCATCAAGGATTATTAGTTAATATTGGATTGATGTGTACATGCATGAACACAATAAATAAAAATGAATACGTACCCAGCCAGCAAAATGCAAGGATTTAGTGTTTGTAAATCATGGTGCTTGATCACATTAGTAACACAGTAAGCAATTTTCAATAGCAAACCAACCAACCAACCAAATTGAATGCATGCCAACCAAATTCAGTAACTGCATCAATATACTTTTTAAGAACATTTTGATTTTTTTTTTTTTAATTTAGAGGCTAAACTGGCAGCCCTCACATCATAATCATTAATGAAACTAAAGAATATACGAGGGATGGACATTAAGCCTGAACTCCATAATATAACATCTTGAAATAATACCAGAAGTGACTACCATACAATCTATCAAGCACCATTTAGTAAATTTTGTGTATCAGGAGTAAGACCATATTTTTTTGTTACAAAATGGTAGTCGAGTGAGCTACCGACCCTGGAGCAATTTGTAGATATGACCCCTCCTCAAGGGATGTTTTTCACAAGCTGAGGTTCGAACCAAGGACCTCCTATTATCAGGAGAATTCTTGCAGGCCCGGACCTGAGATTTTGAGGCCTGAGTCGAACTTCCAGAGTTGGGCCCCTAATTTTTTTTTTATATATAAAATAACATATAACATCCAAAAATATATAGGATTTTTATGCAAAATACTTATTATGCAAATAAGATTCCAAAACCTTGATGGTTTAGTAATCCTAATTGTACTATAAATCCTATCTATATAACAATATCTTACCTAATCGTGTTTGGCTGCTTCTATTTAATATTTTAACTTTTTTTTATGAGTACAAATTTAAAGTAGTAAACAGTAATTGATGGTTTGGACCCCTCATCATGTGTAATTGTCTTTGTTTTAGAATAGTTGTCTTTAATTCATGTCAGATTGCATAGCCAAAAAACTATAATTTTTTTTTTAAGACAACTAATATTTTTGGGCCCTTTAAATTTTTGGGCCCTGAGTCCCAAACCTCTTGTGCCTCTATTCAAATCCGGGCCTGAATTCTTGCAGTGTCCGCCTCACTTGCAGCCTAACATGTTTTTACTGGACCAACCCTATTAAGTTAGTAAGTCCATTTTTTTTTTTGGACATGGAGTAATATCATTTTAAAGTTGATAAAAAAATTGAAAAAAGTCTGTCCTAACTTTTTTCTCTGCCTATTAATAGCTTGGCACGCGTGACACGCTTGAGCTACTACTACTTAGCCGCCGAGAGTCGCCCCAATTCAGCGAGACAGTCAGAGCTTCGCTTCCCCCAGTCTTCTTGGTCTCTCTAGCTTCAGCTTCAATGGGGTTCTTCTCCTTCTTCGGCCGCGTCCTCTTCTCCACCATCTTCATCCTCTCCGCTTGGCAAGCGTAAGCTCCTCTCTCTCTCTCTCTCTCAGATCTACCGGAGATTAGGGCTTCTCTTTGACTAGTCTTGAAAGCCTAATCTTTCCGATTTGATTCAGCTGTGATCTTGAAAGCTTCAATCTTTCCGATTTGATTCAGCTGATCTAGTTTGTTTTTGCGATTTGATGGTTAGTGTTATGGATATGCATGTTTCAAGCTTTGTAATGGTTTCTTGGATCTTTGATGATTTTACTGAAATTAGCATGGGAATTTTTAGATGGTTGTTGGTGCTTGAGGGTTGATATTCAATTCAGTAACGTACTTAGATCTAGTTAATTGGGGTGAATTTTTGTTGTTTGATGCGTGATTTTATTATCAAGTTTCGAAAGTAATCTCGGTTAAGTATCGCGGAAGATCTACTCATCTTTTGTGTGTGTGTTAAGTAAGTAATCTCGGTTAAGAATATCTTTGCAGTTAAGTAAAGAGTTGGACTTGTTTGCATATGTGTAAAGTGTTGTCCGGTTGTTGATTAGTGAACTTTTCAAAGATATTCTGTGATACCGTTTTCTCTTTCTTTATTGGCCAATTTTCTTTTTGGGTTCGTTGATTAATAACAGCTATCAGTGTATCGGTTACATCTATCCTTGATTGGAACTACTTTTCTTTTGCTTCAACGAAACATTTGAACTGTGAATATTCATTGCGTCTTAATGTGATTTTGATTTGATTGAGTGCGATTTAAGGCTAATGGATAGGTGTAAGGTTCGGATATAGTCTCTTTAGTTTGTTTTCACTAATGACATAGTATAGATTTTAAAAAATATTGCACTACATTTTTTATCCAAAAAAATAGAAATATATTGCACCATTTGTTGGGCTTTACTTTTCTATCTATTACTAATTTATGCATGACGGCCGTTAGAAAATAATCTCTTGCACTTGTAACTTATCATTTGTTGATATCGTGTTTGTATACTTAGGTTCAATGAATTTGGTACTGATGGAGGACCTGCTGCAAAGGAGTTGGCTCCCAAATTTTCTGTTTTGAAAGATCACCTGTCTTCCAAACTCGGGTTTGCATTACCAGATGTCAATGTAAGTTTTTTTTTTTTGGTTCTTTATCTGCAGCTTCTTGCCTGTATTTGTCACGTTGCTCATGTGTAGTATGGCTTTTGAATGTTGTATGCAGCCTATTCATTTGGCTGGAACTGTGATAGCTCTAAAAGGTCTGGGAGGCATTCTATTTGTACTTAACAGTAATATTGGAGCTCTTCTTCTGGTTAGTATTACTATCATTTGGATTTGTGATCACTTTCCTTTTCTATGAGTGCACTTGTTAGAAAGCTATCAGACGTATATTCCTGAATTAAGCTGACATTTTTCTTTCTGGTTGTAGATATTTCAATTGGTTTTGACCACTCCCCTCATCTATGATTTCTACAACTTCAGTCCAGACACCCCCAAATTTGGTGTACTCTTGAATGATTTCTTGCAGGTTTGTAATTCAAATGCCTATTGCTTTATGTGCTTTCCAGTATGCGCTCATGTTCCTTTGAGTTGGAAACTTAGTTTTTGTGCTTGTATTTTTTTCTTTTTGCAGCAAGCGGCACTTGTTGGTGCACTGTTTTTCTTCATAGGGATGAAGAACTCTATTACTAAGAGGGGGCAAGTCACCAAGAGGAAGATCCACAAAACGAAAACTGGTTAGATGTATATCGACAAAGCAATAGATTTTGAAGAGGGACTTAAGTTTAGGGTATCAAAGTGGCTGCTACTCATCATCAGATTGCGGATGTGAACCTTCTTATTGTTGCTCTTGTAATTTTTTAAGATTTTCCTTTTAGGATATATTGCTTTCATTATCCCTTTGACAGGGTGAAATTTATTGTTACTTTCAACTGATGATTGATTGCAGCCAAAGTTTCTTCTGAGTCTTAAAATCTACTTGGCTTAAATTCAAATTTAATCTAATGATGTGGACAAATCGCATTGCTTTGGAGTTGTGGATGTTCTGAAGAGCGTTAAAGATTGTTATTGAAATGGTAAGTCCTGGAACTCCCAATTCCTTCAAGCACAGTCAATGTATTACATTAATTCATAAAACTGAGAGCAACTGCCTCTGAACACAATCGAAGGTTGCAAGGGGTCAGGGCGTCGCACTGCTCCTTCATCCACCAAGCTAGTAGCAATACAGTCAAAAGCTTTAGTTGTTATCTGTATTTGAGAGACCCTGATGTCCCTTATTTGTAAAAACTTCAGCTTAGCTAGGCACTTGAGTGGTTGAAAAGGAAATATAGGTAACTGCATCCCACATCGAGGATAAGTAAATGGAACAAGAGATGGGTTGGTATAAATATAAGCTGATGGTTTCGTTTACAAATTAAAAGGGTCGGTTGGCTAAATATGCCATGCTCACCCTTGATTGGTGAGCGCCGTATGGACATCAAGACATATGGCCGACAAAATTTGTGGAACTCCCATAGGGTTGGCTCGCTTGGCCGACCCTCCTATTCTCACTTCCAAAATTTCCGATCAGATTTTCGATCAAACTATCTACTCTACATCGTTATTTGATCAAAACGGTGTGATGTGGATGAAGCTGTCAAACAAAACAAAAATGTATTTGATCAAAACAATGTGATGTGGATGAAGCTGTTAAATAAAATGAGACGAAGCGGCCAACAGTATACATGAGAAAAAAGAGACGAAGCGATTTCAGAGTCTTCTCTAAATAACATTGCTGGTGCTGCAGATCTTGCAACTTGAAGGTTTATACTAATCTTAGGCACGCAGAGATGCAAATATTGTATTGCCTCCAGGTATTCTCCATCGACGCCATGTGGTTGGAAGTATTTTCTCGTACCTGGCCAGATTTTACTTCCAACCACAGACCAACTTCATGTTCACAAGACATATCACTTTATCTTTTCATTGACAGACAAATTAGATAGTTATTTGCCTCTCAAGTTAAACTCAAACTATCAAGTCACCATGTAATTCCCCGATGAATACTTGGATGAGCTATTTTAGATAGAGCAAGTGAGCAACTATGATCATAGATCTTATTATACGAGACTAATACGTCCTTAAATATTTAACAATATGGCCCGAAAATTCAACTCCACACGCCATGACGAGACGACTGAACAAGTGAATAACGGAATTTCACAATGAATTGCATCAACTCAAAAGCAACAGAGGGTAGCACATTTAGTTAGATAAGAACTCAAAGTAAGGAGCTAAAAGTTTGATACCTCAAACAAACCATAGAAGAGAATACCGTGTTCAAAATCTAACAAACTAGCTAAAAGGGATGAATTGATAAGTGAGAAAATGCAAATATTTCATCCGCGTTCCCGCATAAGTAATATGAATATGTCAACTATTTAATAATTGGATTAAATTCAGTTTGCCCCCTCGTGCTTTAGGTCAATAATCAGTTTGGTCTCATATCTTTTTTTTAATAACGTTGGTCCTTGTACTCTCAAATGACATCATCTAAGTCCAAAATTTTAATTTTAGTGCAAAAATGGGTAAGTGTGGTCCTTGAAAAATGACTTTTTTTCATCGTTAGAATGTTTATTTGCCCTATTTGTAGGTTAAAAAGCTTAAATGTGGATCCCCATGTCAGTTTCAAGTCATCAAATAATATTATTCTTGAAGCCATATTAAAATTTTGGACTTAGTTGATGATGTTTGAGAGTACAAGGACCAACGTTATTAAAAAAAAAGATACGGGACCAAACTGATTATTGACCTAAAGTACGAAGGGGCAAACTAAATTTATCCTTTAATAATTTGCAGCGACTTTCTTTTGCTCTGTATGACCAACTTCATCGATCCCCTTCTTGCCTTTTCTAAATGATCAAATGGTTTCATTACATTCATAGTCAAGTGCTGCATATGATAATTCATCGTTTCCCAACCATGGCTAAGTGCTACCGTAAAAGTTATAATGGGCACAAAGGTTGATTTCTTATGTATTTTCATAATATAAAGTATAAACTGATGTAATATGGGAAACTGAAATTTGACGAAGAAATGGCTACAACTTTTTTTTTTTTTGTTTAATATAAAGGCTAGAAAAGCCGCCCTCACAAAGTAACGGCTATAACTATAGTAACTCTAATTTGTGCATATATTTTTGTTAGCTTATTAATGTTTAACTTGTACCTCCATGTTGCGTTACATGCCTCTGAATTCTAGCAATCTAGGAGTAGGTATTTGCTTTTAATATGAACCGGTTATCAGGGACTTGATAATCTTTATGGTGCAGGGAGATATCAACATCAGTTGCATTCTGTCTTGTTAATTTGCTTGCAAGATAAAGTTACTCGGCTGAATTCTTATGTCTGCTCTATGGTTCCTTTGGAGTCTGGAGTATACACGTACAAGAATATTTCATTCTTATGTCTTTGCTTTTCCCATTTCTGCTCACAGATGTTTAACTTTCAGACATCTGCATGTAATTTTTATGATACTGAGAACAGTTAACGCATTTGCTCGGAACAAGTAAACAAATTTGTGTTACAAGATTCAGCTTCCAATAATTAAAGAGCAGTAGTGTCATTTTAAATGGAAATGACAGTATAATATAACCAATGCATGCTTTCTATTTGTATTGCAGATCGACGAGGAACAATGAAAATGCATCTGTCTTAAGTTATCAAATTTTACATCCTGTTCTATCCTCATCCTATATATTGGTCAGATATTGTATTTATATGCGAAGGAGACAGAAAAATTTTTGTAACAAGGGCTGGAACCCAGTCTAGCTGGGGGGTTAGGCCCTCACACCCATGACCCATATTATTAGTTGAAGATACAATAGGGGACTTAACCCCATGTAATTTACATGAATAGAATTCTCTTCGATATTGATGTAAAAGAGAATGAGAATAACTGTTAACTATAATGCTAAGTAAAATCTGCATAACCAGAATTCCACTCTCCCACTTCCATGGTACGTTTTTGGCTGCTCATCATAAATTGGCTCCTCAATAACCGATTCAAGATCAGTGTCAACTTTGTTATCGTCCTCGACAGTCTTTATGCATCGATCTCCTCTTCTTCTTGACTTTTTCTCTTCTTTTCTGGCAGAACATAGAAGATATATATAGAATACCATTCCATTTCTATATGGCACGCCTTATGCTCAGTTCACTGCTAGAACTCCACCCCAAGAGGCAGCATCAAATCCGGGCAAGGATTGAAGTTGGGTGAGGATGCTGCACCAACTCGGTTCCAAATCAAGAACTGGTTTCATACGATAAAGGGCAAGTTTGGTTTCTTGTCGATCTTTCTCCCTTTTTTCCTTTTCTTGCTTCTCTTGTTCAAGCTTAGCAGCCTTTTCCTTCTCTTCTTGAAGTCTTTTTTGGATTTGTTGCTGCTTCTTTTGTTGGGAGATCCAACTTTGAAGCTCTTGATAACATCTGGTTTTGCTGACCTCACTGAGAACCTCCTTCATTGTTTTCTTTGACTCGGATTTGATGTCAGGCTCTCCAAGTAGTGCAACCCTCTTGGTGTCCTCTCCCTTAAAGTGCTTGCTGGCGGGTTGTGAAGGAGGAGGACTAACTAAGACCCTCTTCTTCATCTGCCCACAACTAGAAACCACCATCTTGTTTTCCTTAGGGGCTTGTTTCTTTGTTGCAGTAGACATGATCTTCTTTTTGATTTGTCCACTACTAGCGTTTGCTGCTTTCTCTGAAGAACAAGACGAGCTCTTGATCATTGTTGATGAGCAAACTCGGACAGGACCCCGGCTACTTTTGGCGACCATCATCGTCGTCGCAACTCAAGACAATACAAGATCGATCTCAATCGGCTTCTTTCCCGATTCAACTAGGGTATTCCAAGTTGGTTAGGTTTTTCAGAATCGAAACAGATGGATCGAACATCGAACTAGCTAGTGTTTTTGGGTTTTGTTTCTGGGAAAGCGAAGGAATGAAGAACTGAGAGGAGAGATCGAGAATTGAAAGAGATCAGGAGAATTGCAATTTGCAAGAAATTAGAGAGTGAAGTGGGTGCCAAGGCATATATATACACACTCAAACCGCCTTACCACAACGCTCACTACCAGGTAGGTATTCTCCTTTTGAAATCGGGAAACTTGTGACGCAAGTAACAATTCCCAATCTTTGGGGGAAACAAAAAAGGCCCAATCTTTTTTAGTTTTCCTTGGTAATAATGGAAAAGAACCCTAAACTTCCATTGAAACTGATCAGCAGCAGTTTGGATTTGTATTTGCTTCTGTCAACAGGTACGTTTCTTTCTTCCCTAGCTAGCTTGTGACCATAATTTGTGCTCTTTCTTTACGATACATTTCATTTCTATGGAGAATTAACCAAATCTGTAACACATGATTAAGTGGACAAGTTAGGTTTGTCTAACTATTGATATTGATTTTACTATTTCTTGATCATGAAGTAAAGAAACAGTTGCACACTGTGTTTAACCTATTTGGGTGAGGCTAGTAACAAACTTCCAATTAATTTACTCCCTTTTACGTCTTTAGAAATAAAAAAAAAAAAAAAAAGGGAAAGCCAAATGTCTTTTAATATATGGAAGCCAGATGTTGGACTTGGAGCACATTCCCAGGAACACCAGGAATCCTTCTATCTACCCAAGTAGTTCATAGCATATTCATCAAACTCCAAGCCTTCATCAACATAAAACAAATATTGGTAATTATGAGTGGAAGGAGAAACATTATTCCGTCTAGTGTGTTGTTAGTCACCCTCACCAGCTCAACTTATGTACTATACCTAATCATGGTATGTTTTCTTTCAAGTGCCCCCCAAAGTAACAAATGCCTTGTGAAGGAGATTTAACTGAAGAACTTCTTCTGGGGTTCTCAAGTTCAAAGAGCTGGTAGCCTCGAAAAATAAATCCACCCCAAAATCGATGGCTGGATTTGGGAATTCATTTCAATATTGCAGCTGCATGTAGCTAAACTATGGAGATTTCACTGAATACAAATCTACATTCATCCAGATATATAAAATAAAATTAAAATAAAACTTGGGAGAACAAAAATCGACTTTTGATATATTATGGTATACATCAAATTATACATTGTCATTTAATACAATAAGGCCATATAAACAACAACAGATATGTTCAGATAAACAACAACAGATATGTTCAGATATTGTCCCTAAATTGGTTACATTGCACAACCCCTGAATAAAATGGAGAAAGATGGGGGTATAGTGGATTTTCGGTTAGAAAGCACCACATATCAGATCCCTTCTTTGAATTTTGACTCTCATATGAGACCTTAAAGGGGCCAGAAGAGCCAAATGGACCTGTTTCATCGAAAGAGTATGGAGTTGAATCTTGTGAGGCCATGACTTAGGCCAAAGTCTCTGCTGCTGCTTATGGAATCAAACCTTGAGTGGTCAAATCTCTAGTGCTATTTATGGAATCGAACCTTATGAACCTCTCAGTTTGAGAAGAAAAAAAACTGTTGTCTGCTGCTGCATGAATCAGCAAACCTTGAGAAACTGTCAAAGTTCTGATCCCCGGCCTCACTGTATCTTGGTGAGTTGGCAAACCTTTGCTAGGAGCAGACACTTTAAAGAAAATGCTCGTTTTGTGAAAGGTTGTACATGTGTGGGGAATCCAGTTTTTACTGGGTTTTCACCAAAGTCATCAATCCATGAAATCGCTCGGTGCTTCCCAAATTCTGAGCCCTGCATGTTGACATCAAATATGGAATCATCAATGCATTTGCTGTTGTCTCATGGATACAAAGTCTGCTCAGAAAACAATTGCATTCCAACAACCTCATAATCAAGGCCTGAATTATTCTTGTGTCCATCTTTATAAATCAGCATATATACATATGAACCTTTGTACAAAGAGAATTATAAACAGCATGCCACTAATGTCAAGAAGGCCAGGAAAAAAGTGAAAGACAGAAGCTACTTGATTTACAAGTTCTCGCAATATTGGAAGCCGTCTCCCAGGTCGTAGCGTAAGCACAAGGCTGGGCCAGTTTGATAAAAATTATAACTTCAATGATTCAGATAAGAGAAGGTCATCCCGGTCAATATGCACAAGTGAAAGCCATAGTAACGAGGCCAATCCAACGCCAACTTAAGCAAACACATGGCCAAATGGCCAATACAATGTGAAGAGCAAGGCAAATCGTTCATCTACAATTTTTACTAATATCTTGAATAATATGCCAAATAAAGGGTATAGCAGGAGACTCAACTCATTAACTTTCCTGTTATATATATTTAGTTGGGATGGAAAGGTATTAGTTGAGTCCATTCTATCTACACAAAAAATTCAAGGCCCCAAATTTTTTTGAACCTTGGTCTTTGAATCTTTGAGGTACTGACTTTCGTTAGCAAAAGGAAGAGCAAGGTAGTTTCTTCAGTATGACAACATGGCCAAGATTAACTCCTTAGCTTACAGCCTTATACCAAACCTGACTAGGGACTATTGTTAATTTAAGAACATCTTTAATCCCCATCCTATCTCCCAAAGGAGACTGCAGAAACTTAAAAGAACAAAATAGACAAAGGAACTTGCCTTTTTCCCTGCTTCATTGGGGTCTTAAGGTTTTGAGTTCACTGAATCCTGCTTTCCATTGTCAATAAGCTGGTTTGGAGCCAAGTCCTCCTTTCCTGGCACTCTCAAATTTTGCTCATTCGGTTGCAGTGTACGATCAACCTGAGGGGCGTTTCTCTGAATTGGTGGCTTCAAACCAGTACCTGGGAACCTTTCATCCCTTGATGTTGTCCAAAGCCTAAATGCAAGGGAAACAAATAAAAAATATTGGAAAAGACACCCAAAATGTTACCTGGGTGGAGACTCCAAGCTGCGTTTCCATCCCTGTTTTTGGTTGACCTGCCATCATCTCATGGACATCAGTGTCTCATCCAACATAGCTTGGAACTGTAGCTGGAAGAGGCCAACCTTCCCTGTAGTGTTGCATCAAATAGAGAGAAAAGCATAACTCTCTCAAGGAAAACATGCTGTCATTGTCCTCATCAGATAAGTCCCACTCCTGCTTTACAACCGTACCTCTGAGAAAGACTAAATGGACATTATTAAGCATTTGCATAACCAAACAAAGTCTTCCAAAAGATTCACCAAATTCAGATCAGAGTATATATATATATATTAATTCCAACTTGTGAAGCTTAGACAAAGTTCAAAGTACCAAAAGTCAACAGAATTTCGTACGTGTCCAGAAGTAATAATATTGTATCATGGAAAGCTTAGGATGGTTCCCAACTAAATAGATACATGTTTGGGCTCCCATCTATACCAAAAAAAAAAAACCTATATACATACATGTATAATCATCATTATCTTCCTGAGAATGGCAAAATGAACTAAAGCAGCCATATACCTACTTAAACTGAATTGAAGCATTATCTTTCAGAGATGTTTACCAAGAATTTGCTGTTATGATTTCAAAACATTTAAATTGCACACCAGATATCACTCTACAGTCCCGGAGTAACCAAAAAGATATCATTTACTAATTTGATCCAACAACCAAGAAACTCAAACAAAAACCATATAGGTACAGAGTGATGTACTGAATTTCAAGAAAAATTACTAGATTAGTTACAAAGTTTTCTAATTCGTCAATCCAAATGGAAAAACCCTTACCTCATAGTAACTACCATCTTACAAATAGATTTTGTGCCTGCTCTCCGGTGACTTATGTGTGTTTCTGAACATCAGATCACTTCATCTTTGTCCAAGGAAGCCGTGAATTTTCAGAAGTAGAGTTTCCATTCCAACTGAATTTCCAGGTGATGCAAAAGAGGACAAAACCCTAGCTGAAACTTTCTGGCTTGAGTTTGATGGTGCCTGGGACCGCTGAAACCGGCCACAAGAAGGCTGCATTGTGAGCACTCAGTGAACTGCACTGAGCTCACTAGAAGATTGGAAGGAATAATTCCTATGGGACCATAAGGAGGTGCACCAGTGCTTCCACTAAGCCATTTATTTGAGTTCATTACACAGCACCTCCAAATCCCTGTTGTGGAAGGAAATGGGTACTAGTAGGCATCCCAGGGGGCAGCCCTTGAGGAGGGCTCATGGAATGGTTTTGCCTGCATTAGGAGCTACGGGTCCTCTAAACCCAAAACTTTGAGATGTTGGTGGTGCAATTGCAGCAGCCATATAATTTGCTTGAGGTGCAGATATGGCTGAATAATTTATATTTTTGAGCAGGAGTAATTGCAGCAGCTGCCCTTATAATGCTGACTTGACAATATCAGTCGTGAGTCAGTCACAAGTCTAAGAGCATTATAAAATTCTGGCCGACCAAGGAAACCAGTTTTCTTCTCATTTGCATGCATCCATTTCTGCAAGTGATAAACATACAACACTCGATCAGCTATTAGTTCCATGCTAAATCAAAGTTCAAAATTATTAGAAAGGTAAACGGATGGAAACGTTTTGAAGGCTTCGCATATACCAAAGCAGGTCTGAGCAGCATGCTAATTTATTACTGGTAATAAGATCCCTGTAAACATGGCTACCTGTCGTCGCAAGCCTAGTTAATAAGGTGAGAGGAAGCGTAGTTGGAAACAAAGAGAATTTACTTGGAAAATCTCTTTTGGATAGGGGTTTATGCCGTCATCAAAAGCAAAAATGGGGTCCATCAAAATGGTTTGGTCCTTGAATAGTAGTTGGGGTTGGGAGAGAGAGAGAGAGAGAGAGGAACACATTACCTGAGATGCAGTTAGTTCATCCTCAAACTGTTTCATCACATTCTTCATCCATGCAGCCCTTGTTTTTATTCCATTAATAGCCTCTTTGACCTCAGCGACTTCTCTCTGAAATTTCATCAAAGACTAACCCTATTTTAATAGCCATGCATAAGCTTTACAAGTATCACAAAAGTTGAGCACAATCTGTCATATATGCACCTCCTAGGTAGCTAAGCTAATTTATTTTAGTTACTAACCAATGAAAGAGTACCTCAGATGCAGAAATGTCCTCAGAAATGGTAATTCATGAGGCCCAGTTACCAGCTCCTCCAACAGCTTGACCAACATACTAAAATCCAGAACAAACACCCAGTTCAGGCAAAAGAAACTGCAAACTCCATTCTGTTATACTTCTTACCGAGCTGAATGATTAAAAGAATTCTTTTCTTATACAATTATATACAGACGTCTATAAAGAACTGTAAACAACAAAACAAAATTTTGATTCATGCTTTTTGATTCTGAACAAACTCGTATACATAAAGAAAAAGAGGATGGTTTTCATTTTTTCGATTTAGGATTTTGAATTTAGACCCGTGAAATTGTTCTTGTTTACTCGGATACCTTTAAATGGCACATGATATGGTAAACAACTTACTAGAATACATAAATTGTTTCTATTGCATCGAACATCAAAATTACTTTAAAAAACATATGTAAAACATAAACTTAGAAGAACAAACCAAGAATACATCAAAACTAATTTTCTTAGGCTCTTGGAAGGAAATAGGAAAAGGGAAAAGTTTTAACATATCTTATATCTAGTAACCTAAGAGACAGTCAAAACTGTGAAGAACCATATTTAAAACTAAGAAACTTGGAAGTAGGGAATAATCTCATTTTACACGATCTCGTAACTTGAGGTTATCCCTAACAATTATTTTGATGGCTATATTAATAGGTTTTACTATGTACAATAGGAAAGACCGAGACTGGCAAATTATTTTCATCCTTAGTCCACAGCTTATGGCTCTACAAACTTAACATCCAGAGGTATCTATCAAAACTTGGGAACAGGAAACATTTCAGTAGAAGAATAAATTTGCAAGTGACAAATAAATAAAAAGATTCACCTAGTAAACATGTTCCCTCCTATTTCTGTACAGAGGAAAATGGCCATCAGCATTAGAACTTCCCTTCGAGGTCAGGGTGTAATGGACTTCCCTGTTTAAGTTCTCAATGGAGGAGTCTAAAAGCCATAATTCTTCATGCAAGATGATTTTGGAGCACTGATACTTCTGAACTGCTGATTCCAGACATGGAGTTCTTTGCCAAAGGCTGAATGCTTCCTCATGTCACCTGTGATACGCATCACATCTATTACTTACTTGATGTTTATAAATACTACGCAAAGTTCATCTTTTGTTTAGAAACTAACAAGCACTGGAGTTGAGTGCACCTGCAAGCAGGTCACTGCAAAGATTCAAACACATGAATGCCTTTCCTTTTGAAAATTGGACTGCATGTGGTTGAACTTATCATGTAGACTACTCCATTATCAATTACAACTAAGATGTCACTTGGACTCTAGCATCAATCTGACAGACAGCCAATGTGCTTGATGGGACTTGGGCTATCTGTGGTGTCTACATGACCGCCTTGTCCATGTATATTGTTCCCACATGTATAAACATTATATTCTGTTGTAAGGGGTGTAAAATTAAGACCTTGCAACATACAGAAACAAGTTCTGGATTTTATGTTCATAGTAAGAGGGAAGACAAGTAGATAAGGAATTAGGGGACATGAAATTCCAACTGACAATTCATAAACTTATGTATTGAAATTAAAGAAAATTAGAGTACAGTATCCATTTCTAATAACAATAAAACACAATATCCATCTTGACAAAATTGATGGTGTGAACTTGACCCTTCAAGCCTAATATTTTTTTAAGGACCAAAAAGATAAATTTATAGAACAATCAGAATTTTAGACCTCTGAACTAGGAGTTCATTACAAAACACTAGTTTTAATCTTGGAACACCAGAAACCTATCTCAAGAAGCTTGCTACATTTTATTAGTTAGCACTATGTATAATTATATATAATATGTTCAAGTTTTCAGATACAAGCAGAGCTATAGAACAACGTATGTCAAAGTTTTCAAAGTGCATGATTATCAACTAAAAGAAGGAAAAGAAAAACTATACTGCACTAAGTTAGGCCATTGCACTAAGTTAGATTCATAATCAGAGACAATGTACTCAGTCATTTCCAATGTTGTACAGTGTTCTGTTACTGAGAACAATTAGAAGACAAAATCTCCCGCCATAATCTCTATTAGTAGGAAATCTACAACCACTTACCTGAAAATTCTGTGTCCAGCACTTTTGACACTTGTTCATCCATATTCAGACTTGAGCAACATCTGATAAAAACTGCTTTCAACAACTGCTGACCTGCACCAGAATCTGAGTTAGCAAAATAGTAGAGTTCAAACTCCCAATACAGGCATCAACTGCATCGTATTGCATAACCTCACCTGACTATAGTTGATATCATTACCAAGACGGGCAAATATACATGCCAGAATTCATCCAAATAGTCTTCCATAATCAGCTGTCTCCAATTTGCCAAATCCGAGAGCAAGTCATAACAGAAAATATATAGAAGATGGTTAAACCTTCTATAAGCATTCTCCTTCACTCATGAGGTCCCAAAATTTCATCTAGATGGGAATCGAGAGAAGGCCTATAACCAGATTCTTTCATCATCATAGTCAAGTCCACCAACATGCCATATATCTCACTGCACTGAGGATGTTTTTGGTCCCTAGATATGAAACAGTTCAGGAAACCAGTAATTTTAATCCAACTACAGCCAGGCTCCTTCTTTAGACCTTTCTCTTTCATTTGTTCTCTCACTTTATCAACAATCTCCCACTTTCCTTCCTCAGCATACATATTTGAGAGCAAAACATGGTAGCCTGTCTCACCATTAGCAGCCTTTATTTCAAGCAATTTATCAGCAACAATCTTGCCCAATTCAAATTGTTTATGGATTCTGCATGCACCAAGGAGTGATCCCCAAATTTCCATCACATAACCCTCTTCACCCAACCCTTTAACAAACTCATATGCTTCAACTACTCTTCCAACCCTGCCTAACATATCCGATATACAACAATAATGTGCACTTGTTGGTTTTATGTTATACTCCATTCTCATCGAGTCATATAAAGAAAGACCATCATCAACCAAACCAGCATAACTGCAGGCAGACAAGACTGCAACAAAGGTAACTGCATCAGGTACAATGCCATATCTCTTCATTGAGTGAAATAAAACCAGAGCTTTCTGACCCATTCCATGATGGCCATAACCCAGTATCATTGTGGTGTATGTGACGGAATTTTTTTGTGGGTTTCTGAAAACACATTTTCAGCATAAATGAGTGCACCACATTTTGAGTACATGTCAATTAGAGCAGTTCCCACAAAGACATGTTGGTCAAGGTAGTGACGGAAAGAGAACCCATGGAGTTGCTTACCCATATCTATGTTCCCCACTAGATTACAAGCAGGGAAAATCGATGCTAAGGTCACAGCATTTGGTATCAGCTTCTGCTCCAGCATTTGCCTAAAAACTACAAAAGCTTCTTTAATCAAACCATTCTGTGTGTACCCAGCAACCATCGAATTCCAAGTAGAGTGATCTCTATCAGCAGTATAGTCTTTTCCGAATAGCCGTTCTGCAATCCTGACTGAACCAGATTTAGCATACATGTCTATGAGGTAACTTCCCATCCCCTCAAATTCTATTCCAGACCTAATAAGATAAGCATGCGTCTGCTGTCCAACATCTAGATTTCCAAGACTCGATGCAGTTGAAAGTAAAGCAGTTACAGTTACAGAATCAATCGAAAAGTTTTGCTCTTGCATCTCATAAACGAGCATCAAAGCCTCCTCATCCAAGCCACTCTGAGAAAATGCAGATATCATAGTATTCCATGAAACAACATTCCTCTCTGGCATCTTACGGAAATACTTAATAGACGTCTCAATAGAATTGCACCTTGAGTACAGCACCATTATTGCATTTAGTAAAATAACAGGCATCACTCTGAAATGCTTAATAACAAAAGCATGCAACTGTCGAGCTAGTTCCAACCGTCGCAACTGTGAGCATGCAATTAAAGCAGAAAGAAATGTCACTTCATCAAGAACAGCCTGTCCAGATCGAACGGCTTGTAAGAAAAAGCTGATTGCTTCACCAGGAAGATTATTCTGAACATACCCACCAATCATGGTGTTCCATATCTCTGTGTCTCTCCTCAAACAACAGTCGAAAATCTTCCTAGCATAATCAAGGCAGCCAAGCTCGGCATACATGAATATCGCCGAGCTCACAACAAACAAGTCGTTCAAACACTCACGGCCGGATCTAACAACCAAACCATACAAAACATTGGCATTTCTATAGTCTCTTATGGCTGATATAGCGGGGAAGACATTGACGAAACTCACTGCGCTGGGGATTATCCTCATCCTCATCATCATCCTGAACTGTTTAACAGCTTCTTCATACCTCTCAGTCTTGACATACCACGCAACCAGCGTGTTCCAAGCAACCACATTTCTCTCAGGCATTGTGTCGAACACCTTACGTACTAAGTCATGATCACAAGAAGAGTACATATTCATCAGCGAATTCTCGACAATCATAGTTGGGTTGGGAAGGAAGCGAAGAATGTGACAATGCAGAGCCTTGCCGGAGTTAAGGTTGCGGGTAAGGGCGCAGGCTTTGAGAGCGGAAGAGAAAGTGTAAGGGTCAGGTTTGGTGTTGGGGGAGGAGTTTCTCATGGAGGAATACAAGGAGAGAGCTTCAGTGGGCATGTTGTTGCAGATGAAGCCAATGATGATGGTGTTCCAGAGAAAGGTGGTTGGGTGAGGCAGAGTTTCAAACAGTTGGCGGGCAAGGTGAGGTTGGCCTTCCTGGCAGAGTCTGCTTAGGCGGGAGCGCATAGTGGCGATTTCGAGAGTAGCCATGGTTATGGTTTGGCTCTTCCTACAGTTTCGGTTTGTATTGTCTCACTCTCATCCATGTTCAAAAGATCACATCATTTAGTTGTAATCACACAAAAGTTTCTTCGTCTTCTTAGGAGAGCAAGCTTTGAGTTTCAGATTTGGGAGCTTGCACCCCACACCCACTAACGCGAAAACTTCGTACCAGTTGCACACTTGCACCTACATGACATGGGTTGCTCTGGCCTCTAGCCTGGAGTGCCGAAAAACGGCTTGAAAGACCTTATACAGGAGCTCCATAACGCAAGTGCCTTGAAATGGAAGAACTGCTCGAGCATTTATGACCAAAAGAATTCTAATAACCTGGTAATAAATCAGTACCAGTTCAAACAGCTTGAATAGCTATAGCACAACTCCACTTTCGACTTTTTTGTATAAAAGTTACCCGTGGCAAACCATAAACAATTTATCTTAGAAAACAATTTTAACCTGATGTACTCGCAAATTAGCATATGGTGAAAATGTGTAACTCATGCAATCGGAGGATGAAAAAAAGAGAATTTATTACTACTAAACACCAAATGTTAACAAGAGATTCAGCCACAACTCACTGCTCACCAACTAATGACCCAAAAAAATGACAAATTAATGAAAAACTAGAGAATGAAAAGAGAAAATAACAAGAAAAGAAACAGAAAATAAAACAATAACAAAACCAGAGAACCTAAAATCTAGACCTAACTCGTAAATTGGCTGTAGTTCTGACAGCACTACTGTTCATGGTCAAGCATTGAGGGAGAGATTTTTTGTAAGTGAAATGAGAGATGTTCGGTCAGAAGTCATCCCGATCCCACCCGATTTAGCTTCAAAGTCTTCCCCTCCAGTATTCATATGCTTCTGCAAAACATTCATAAAATCAAAATCAAAATCAAAAGTCAGACCTTTGTTCACAGCAATTTCAAGAATAAAGAGCAGAAATTGATCCTGGCAAG
>NC_020491.1:146736-152370 GCF_000184155.1 Fragaria vesca subsp. vesca
AAGGATAATATGCCGCAACTGAGTGTTAGGTATGTCCTTTACTACATGCCAATTAACTGGGAAGAACCCACTCCACTTGTCAACTTGCCAGAAGTCCATATCTTTGTTAAAATCTACCTCCCCAATCATCTCGGCTAGGCCTACAAACTGCCCACTACCATTCACCTGTAAGAAATTAGAATATGCATGTCAAAAAAAAAAAAAAAAATTAACAGGTCAACAGAAATCGATTTATTTGTTTTGACCTTGAGCTGAACAGCCCAACAATGACCATTTAGATAACTGAAATTACAACAGATATAAACGTGGGACACAAATATTGACGACTCATCAGTACAACCTTCCGAAATTTGCACTACTGATCTTCTAATATTAAAAGATTTTCCAGAGCACATTCCTAAAATGTAGAACATTCAGCAAACTCAAAACAGGCAATTCATCTTATATACAAGAAAACTAACAAGTGAATACATATCAACTCCTATGTGAATTATTACCGAGAAAAAGAGGAAGATAGGACACCGTTTGCCTGTTTCACTAGATTTTGCTTCAGCATCACGGAATGCTGCATCCAGTTTCTTATTGCCATTTGGAGTGCTGGCCCAGACATCATATTTAATGCTCTTATGGACGTCATCTTCACTGTATGACTTAATAACGTAGAACTTTGCACTTTCATAATCAGTCTGAAAATCTGGTAGGTTATATTTATCCCTACTGACTGTAAACCCCAATACTTCCTTCTCAACTGCCGAGTCTGAAGGAGGACTCTTGTTGCGAGATCTTGGACCACGTGTCAACTCAGTTGAGGATTCAAAATCCTCATTTCTATTAAATTTATCCCTTGATTTGAATCTGTCGTTTACATTTAGAATCCTCCCATTAGATCTGTAGTTTGCTTCACCATTAAGAGGAAACAGACCCTTCTGGTTAGTGAATGATGAGAATCTTCCAGTCGAAGGATATCCCTTCAAAAGACCGGCTGAGAAATCAGAACCTAAATAAGGCACCTGTACAATAAAATTTAGAATTAAAAAAATATATATAATATAGGTTGCATAGGCTATATGCTTGCCATATAGGAGAAAATAAATGCCAAATCTAATTATGAAATAACACATTCACTACTCCAAGAATAATGACTAATTTGGTTACTAATTGTTTAAATGAGGTTCCCCACCTAAGTCCCACATCTTAATGATGATAAGTTAAAGAGCAGGCTGCCTGGCTACAAACTGATTCCTGGATTTGGCTACTGATAACAGATGTGCCAAACAAATTTCAATGACATAACACAATATCAAAACAAAATTGCTACACTTGTCTTAACAAACCTTGTTTAAAGATTTGATGGGTTGTGTAGAAGGGAAAGGCTTGGAAAATTTGCTAGCAAGATTGCCATTTGCTTTGTAGCCACTTGACCTAGATAGAGTTGTGCCACCAGGTCCAGATTTTAGATTTCCAAAACCAGAGTTTGTTGCTGTAGAGATATCACCAGAAAGTGTTGTGTCCCATGAATAACAAGGCATAGCTTCTGAACCATATAAAACAGGTGGTTGAAGATAACCTGATGAAGAATAATACTGCTGTTGACCGACACCTTGGCCATCGACACCCATAAGAGTTCCAGGGGCATAAGGATTATAGCTGGGAAGATAATAGACCATTGAACCATTGTCCGACTGCACACCCTGAAATTGCATGTCCATTTAGTTACGAGTCAATGCCAACTACCTAGAACTTTGTGTACCCCGAAAGGAAAGAACATACCGTATGTGAATTACTAGCATTTGCATAGCGATGTTCGTCCAATTGAGTATAGGATCCATTATATCCTGCAAACCAAGAAATTTGCAATTTCCTTTAAAGAATGAAGCAAAAAGTTAAAACATTGTATGCAATTCTTAAAACATATTACTAGAAATTGCTGAAGAGAGCAAAATACATATGAGCACAAAAAGTTTCAAACAAGGTTTCAAGTTTTTATCAGATTCCATTGCTTTGGCACCCATAACTGAGACTAACGACAGTCGAAACAACATTTATCACAGCCAAACCAACCTCCTCGAAGTCATCAAATCAAACTCACTCGTTCATGCAAAAATTTACCTGATTATGAGAGAAATGTGCCTTGGGTCCTAAGTACATAAATGATTCCACAGCACCTAATCTTCACAACAGCATATGCTGTTGTTTACCAAAAGTTGCACACTAGTAGTTCTAGATGAACTCATAATTAAATAAACACAGAAAAGAAGAATAAGTGCACACAATAAGCAAAAGATTAGAATTATAAAGAGGATGACTTAGGGTCTATGGACATCGTTGCTTGAACAGTTACTTTCTGCATATAATTGGCCACAGGCTTCCGTTAAATATATGATTAAAGCATAGTTAGCACCTCATTGGTAATACTCAGATGTAAATTCATACTTTGTTGAAGACAGACTGAAAGTTAAATCAGCATCATATACTGGTCATGAAAAGACTAATCTGGATAAAATTTTAAGATTAAATACTTAAAGAACAACTGAACAAATCCTGAATTTCATAGAATTTACCACTAAATTCACAAGTTCATACAAACACAACTCTATACTATTAATAAGATCATGTTTAAAGACAAATAACCATTCTGACATCTGACCTGGATAATAATAATTGTAACAGCTAGTGGGTGGATAGTAAACACCATGCTCTCCAACCGACTCTTGATCAGTCTCACCTTTGATGCTATGGGTGGCATCCCTTGAAGAAGTCATGGAGGAGATCGCATCATATGGTTTCCCTTCTTTCCCAGAGACCTGAAATAGAATATAGAAAAGCTTAAACACATTATCTATACTTGGTGCCTTACCAACAAATCAGATATACTACACAGAACCAACAATATACACAAAAGCTGACATAGAATCTCCAACACACATTTATTAGACACAGCAAAGAAACATTGTTTCAAGCATACTCTTAAAGGCAAACTAATTTGGTTAATTCAAGATTCTACTCTAAAACTCAATAACACTATCGAAGTAGAAATCAAAACAACAAAACATGCATAACTTCTTGCTAGTTATTGAGCAAATCAAAAGCAGTACGAACACTTGACTTCGTAAACCATCATGCTAAATCAATTACTGCAATTTTCACCAAATTCTACTCAAACAATCGAAATCGAACCCAATCAATCTCGAAACAACTATAGAGAGAGAGAGATTGGGGCTTGAACACATACCAGTTGCGGCTCTCCTAATCCGTTAACAGAGTCTGATGCCAACACAGTGGCTACAGGTTCAGCTGAAAATAAAAAAAGGCAAACCACAAAAAGCTTAGCAACGAAAGTAACAGAGGAACCCTAGTAAAAAAAACTGCAAGCATAATTACCTTTCTCAATCTTCTTCTCACCGGCCATGACTAATTTTCAAGGCACAAAAAATAAGCGAGGGTTTATGGAGAAGAGAATAGTAGTAGTGACTACAGTTGCTTTACGAGAGTTCCAAGGGTTGGTGTGTGCCCATACACCGGCTACCGGCGTCGGGGTTGAAGCCGCTGAGGCCGGAAATTGCTAGGGTTAGGGTTCAAAAATTGGGGCTGATTTGGGGAGAGAGGGAGTGTAAAGTAGTAGTAGTAGTTGTAGTAGTAGAAGAGGGAAGGCAAACCGGCAATGACGTATTAAGTTGTGTAAGCCCTTGAGAAAAAGGTATGCAATTTATCGGACGGCCATGGTTAGTTCCTTACTTTATTGAACAACCTTTCTGGGCCGTTCATTCATTAGGGTGCCGACGTTCATTCACTATATGCTTCACAACACAAAAACGTCTTTTTCGATGTCTTCTTTTCTTCTAATAAGAAGAAGAAAGGGCCGGGGCTATCTACTCACCTTAATAATATTTGGTACGGGAATTAAACGTCAAAATACGCACGTTTATAATTTGGTAAGTTTAGCGAAAAATATTTTTAAAAATTCGGTAATAAAATACAAATTCGACAGATTAAAAATCTGATACATACATGTTTAAAACGTGTAATGGAAAATACAAACATTAAAATACGGATATTTTGTTTTTTTTTTTTTTGAGGGGAATGAATAACTTCATTGATCGAAAAGATCATACAACTCAATGAGCTCTCTCACTCAATCTAAGGGATCCGAATATCACCTATTACATTCACTGCTCAGGTAGCTAGTGCACTGAATGCACACTTAACAATAACTCCTAAAGACTCCTACACCTTGAACGAAGAAAGCAGAAAATTTAACTCATCAGTATATCCGCCTAGAGACCTTTATGGTGTACATCAATACTGGTGCAAGTAGGTTAAATGTTATACTAACTAAAGACCAAGGAATACAGGGCCAAGACCCATTACACCCAACCGAAAAACGGAAGAGATTACTGAATAAAAATGCCTAAAAAAACTTAACCTAAGGGAAGAAATTTACTTACCCCAACCCTAACTAAATAAGCCAAAGCCCACCTAATAGAAGCCCAAAACTCGAAGCCCGGTAGGGTTGTTGGCCAGCAGGTAGGGAATCGTCATCATCACCATACTACTTTGTTGAGACACCTCCACCCGGGATCACGCAAACCCAAATCCTATCGCCCGATCCACCATTCACGACCTCTTGCCGCTACGAAGCACTCGCCCATATTGCCATGACGTCGCAACGCTCGATCTAGCACCCATAGCTTCATTGTCGACTTCAGCCTTGTGACGCCAACAACGAAGCTTTTAAACCCGACTCAACGAAACCATGTTGTGACTCGTCCACCAGAAATTACTGTCAACACCATACAACCCTCAAGCAAAGCAACTATCCAGGGGGTTTTGGATATCAACGATCATCATCTAGGTCTAAGAATAGCCTAAGAAAATGGCCTTGCCCTGCTGCACTCATGGCACGTCGACAAGGCATATAGCCTGTCGTGACACGGGAGCCACCGGACGAAGACATGCAAGCTTGTGTAGAAACCCTATCCCTCATTCTTTTTTTGGTACTAGAAACTGTAATTTTATCTCGGATATTTTGTTATTTCTAGTACTTATATGTAGTTATATGACATCTAAAACATCTTAATTCTCAAAAGAAAAATATGACATCTAAAACATAAATTTGGATATAGATTATGGATTACTCATGGTTTTTATATTCGCCCGTGGTTAGTTCCTACTTTATTGAACAATCTTTACGGACCGTTCATTTATCAGGGTGCCGACAATTTGGGAGTTTTTTTATTTTATTTTTTTATTACAGACATTTTGGGAGTTCAATGCTTCACAACACGGGAATTAAACGTGTTTTGGGAGTTCTATTTTTCGATTCACCTTACGGGAATTAAACGTCAAATACAAACGTTTATAGTTTGGGAAGTTTTAGAGAAAAATATTTGTTTTTTGAGAAAATTACATATTGACACATGACCAAATTATAAACACAAAAAACTCATTTCTAATATTTCTTATACAAATTAGGACATGAGCCACTCACCACTAATAGTAGTGGGCCTTACTCCAAATATCCAATATGAAAGGACTCAAATGCACTTTTTTTTTACAACCAAATTACAGCCCCACAAAGTCTTCATTCTCTCTTCGGCCCCCAACCTCATATGCATCGTATTCTCTCTCTCTCTC
>NC_020491.1:152773-169942 GCF_000184155.1 Fragaria vesca subsp. vesca
CTCTCTCTCTACTCTCTCTACTCTCTCTCTCTCTCTCTCTCTCTCTCTCTCTCTCTCTCTCTCTCTCTCTCTCTCTCTCTCTCTCTCTAAAGATTTGCAATCCGCTAAAATCACATGCTCCTCCGTCATCGTCCAATTCTGCCTCGCAAGATCTCCTCACCATCACCTCCATATCAGAATCGCAACCTCAAGATCCATATCGATCCAACCAAACGCGCCTCCATCTTCAAGGCCATCGACGCTTTGAACTAATCTTTCTGATTGTTGAATTAAAGAAAGAAGATGTGGAGGAAATTGGTGAGTTTCTCATTGCAATTAATTGATTTGTGCCGCTTGATTTCTGCACATGTTGGTAAGATCTAGGCTCTAGTAGCAGGTTGATAATTGCATGCTACTGCTTGGGACATTTTTCAACTTTTCGGTCTGCGCGCAAGAGCAGCTAGATTCGTGGTCGGCAGTAGCAACGAGCTTGACGATCGGCATGACCAGCTAGCTTCAAGATCCGTAGTAGCAGTAGCAGCCTTCAATTATTTTTAGAGATCTCTTCGACCTAATCTCAGTTGCTAACAAAGAAGAAAACAAATCTCTTTGTTCGTTACATAAGAGAGCAAAAACGAGGAGCTTTGATCTGTGATGACGAAGGGTATAAAGGTAAATTGCTTGGTGACAGATGGCAGCCATACATCCAATTGTCCTTAATTGAAAGAGTTTGTCCTGAGATGTTTAATATAATCAATAATGGATGTATTTGTAAAGTAATATTTGGTTAGTAACTAATATGACATTTGCTATTGTTTTTTTACATCAACAGGATCTAGACACTCGGGTGACTGACAATAGAGTAACCAAACTTACAAAATGATCAAAATGATATCCAGACTTAATTTTTGGCATCTCCGTTATACCTACTGTTAATTTCAGGGACGTCTCCGTCAGTTCCACCATGTGCCACATACGAGACATACAAAATAAATCGAAAGGTCATATCTGACTAACCGTCTAACCCAATATAGTTTCTCATTTAATTGAAAATGAAATTGAACGCCACTAATCAAGTAAGTTAAGAATCAATTCTTACAAGTGTGTGATTTACTGAAGCTAATGTTGCTTATGAAGACTCTAGTTTCTTATTTCCATCACTCTGCTGAAAAAGCTTTTCGATCAATGAATCGATGGCAACGAGTGGTGAGTGGCTTAATGCAACCTTACTGAAGATGAAAGCTTATAAGTTATAACCTAATTGCTAATTTCGTTGAGCAAATAAAAAAACCACATCATTAAGGACATCTCTAACCGTTAGTCTATATCCCAATCCTGAATTCAAATTTTAGACTAACCAAACCTACAAATATTCATATGGATTTTGCATCTCTAACCTAAACTTATTTTAATTTTTATATCATTGTGTAATCATCAATGAAGTACTAAAAAACCAAACATATTTTAATCATTAAGGGACCGTTCGGTATCATTTTACGATATCGTTTTCTGTTTTACGAGTTTGAAATTTGATGTAATCCGCGTTCGGCGGAGTTAATTTGAAATACGGGCGAAATGAATTCTAAGATTGAAATCGAGCTTCTGAGTAAATATAGGAAACGACCTTTTGTCGTTTTCCTTGTTTCTGAAAACAGCGCAATTGACATCTCTCTCTCTCTCTCTCTCTCTCTCTTCTTTTTTTAACTATTAATCACATATAATCCTCAAGAGTCAAGACTTCTCTCTCGGTCTGTCTCTCTCTACCACAACTTCCATGGAACTTCTCTCCCCTCATCTAAATCTGCTAGAGCTTACAAGTTTCAAGAACACCATGCTTGTTCAAGGAAGAAAGTTGAATTCCTCATCTTTTTTTAATCAATTGAAACTTGATGAATCATGGTAGAAAAGAATGAAGGATTTAGAAAATCCATGTAATTATGATTGATTGGATGATCTGGGTTGAAAATTTCAATAGTTTATGCTTCAAGACAATTGAATTCTCTTGGGCTAGATGGATTAACAACTAAGGAGTGTATATAACACTAAAATGGTAAAAAAAAACTTAATACATAAGAAGTGTATATAATGCTAAAATGGTAAGAAACTTAAATATTTAAATTAAAGTTCAAAATTTGTCCCAAACTTGACTTTCTCAATTGAAAAATATATATTATATAATAAAATATTTTTAATATTTTTAATTTTGACGTATTTTGACGTATTTTTCAGGAATAATACGTATATGAATTATTCGGCTAACTTAAAAAAAACGCGAATTTTTCCTTATCTTTCAAACAATTAGGGATACGACTGTGTAATTTAGGAATTATACGTATTCGTGAATAGTTCGCACTTTATTTGTGAATTTATTAATTCAGACTACAAAGTTCGAGAAATTTTATTCTCACCACCTCCTATATTTTTTTTAGGGGAATAGAATAACTCCATTGATCAAAAAGATCATACACGAGCTATCTCGCTCATTCTAAGGGATCTGAAGATCACGTATTACACACTTATAATTTTTTGTCTAAATTTTTTTTCTCAAATTTCTTTGTTTGCCCTCTTCATTTCACTTAATACATGCATACTATTTTGACCCATCATTTTCTTCCTTCTGCCACACTGATTCCAAGCAAATTGTTGCTCCTCAATCTATCACTCTATTTTATCACTTATGGATTTGATTTTAGTTGAAGAGTTGGTAATACCGTAATACGTATACTATTGGAAGAAGTCACTTAGGAGACGAAATTTGGGGCGACGAAAAATTGAGTTCCATCGACTGAGAATTACTTAGGCGACAGAATGTGTTTCTTCTCCTAAGTACATAGGAGACGGATGTTGTTTAATGATAAAAAAAATTTTTTCCCTTAAGCGACGGAATCCAACGGAATTATTGGATTCCGTCGCTAAGTTGAAAAAAAATAATAATAATAATTTGACATCATCGCCGCAGCGACCTCTGCCCCTAATGCCACCACCACCAAAACCATCTCAGTCCGACTTCGTCTTCTGCTCTAGTCTCCGGCACCGTACCAGTTTTTGAATACCATGCCACCACCACCACCACCGAAATAGAAACCATAACGCCTCCCCCAAACTCAACCAATCCAAACCTCAGATGTATCACATCTTCCCCAAAACCATCAAAAACCCATATCAACATATAGACGGTCAAATTTCTTCAAAAAAATTAAAACATGGCTTCAAATTTGAGCCTAAACGATGACAGATCCGGCAAAGCCCAGCATGAAAATTTGGCCATTTCATGAGTCACCACCGAATCGACCACGTATCTGTTATCCTTGTCCGAATTTGTCATCACCACATTTCTAAAATTTAAAAACAATTGGAGTCAAATTAAGTTGGAAAATTTATCTGATCTACTCATGGTTTTACTCAAAGATTCAAACTTCACCTTCCACTGGCGCCCTCGGACTTGATTCGGCGGAGGAAAGCGGTGGTCTTGCCGGCAAACATGGGACCCATGATGATGTGGACCTCGCCGGAGGGGCAGCAGGCGGAATCAGTGTTGAAGGGGATGGAGGGTTTAAATGAAGCCATGAGTTTAATTAGGGTCAGAGTTTGAAAAGGGGTTTGAAATTAGGGAAGAGAAGGAAGAGAGGGAGGTGGGACTCTGGAGAGGGGAGGGGAGAGGAAGAGAAGGGATTGAGAAACAAAAATGAAACGGGGTGGAGAGCTCAGAAGAGAGAAGGAGGGTGAGGTTGAGTTTAATTGGATAGGGTTAGTTTTAATGAGATGGGAGATGAATTTTTTTTCAAAAAAAAATTCCTTTGAATTTTTGTTAAATTTTTGGCGGAAATATTACCGCTTAAAATTTGGACACTTAGGCGACGGAAAGCTATCTTTCGTCATCTAAGTGAGTAATATTTATTTTTATTTTTTAAAAAATAATATTTTCGCCTCCTAAGTAAATATTTCTGACGTTTAAGTGGTATTTAGGAGACGGAAAATAATTTCGTCGCCTAAGTGATTAAATATTTTTTATTTTTTATTTTAAAATATAATTTCGTCTCTTAAGTAAATGGTTATGTTGCCTAAGTGTGACTTAGGAGACGAAATTAAAATAATTCTGTCTTCAAAGTGGTTTTTTCCAGTAGTTTACTAATCATATAAGCAAATGAAGCTTAACAAACTATCAAGATAGTTTTATGCTTAAAAAAATTCACAAATATGTTAGAACATCTCCAGCAGTGAACTTTAGAAATTGAAATATTTAGCAAGAATTTTAAAATTTAGGTATCGATTTAAAAATGCTGCTCTATCAGTAATTGTTATTTATTATGTTTTAACAAATTGTAAAGTGGCACGTGAACAAGAGAGGAGAGAGAAGATTTAGCTATTGTTTTAGTTATGCATGGATCATTGACAAATTTATCAATTTCATTTAACAATTATCAAATTTGGAGCATCAATTTACTTCAAAAATTGACAAATTTCACTTTTAGCAACACTGCTGGAGATGCTCTAACTACTATGGGCTCTTCTTCTCTCTCTACCTAGCAGCGCTGTGGTTCGAGTTTTGAGATCAACTCTGTCCGATCTGAAAATTGCAAGGATCCCCTTGTTGGGATCAAAATCTATGGTTACAAATACAAGACGGTTAGAGGCTTCTTCTCTCAATACATGGAACATTTATGGCCAATTTTTGGATAGAGGGAGGTGTAGCCGGCCGTTGTGGTCTTGTACCTTGGTGGCTTTACAACCAAGAAGCATTTTTCCTCCAGGAAATGAGGGCCTGGTCGAGCTTATTGGTTGGTGGCAGTTGCGTCGAGCAGCAGTTCCGGGTAGGGATTCATGGTCGGCGATCCAGATTTGGGATTTGGGTCCTGTCTGGACGGATCAAACTTCGGTCTTGTTATGAATGGTGGCTTCCGACTTGTCGCTGGTAGCACGATCTAGGCTACTGGTGGTGGGTCTATAGGAGAGATGGTGATGTCAGGACGATCGACTTTGAGCCCCGGCAGTTGTTTGGCGTCGTCTGCTTATTGGCAAGACTACTTAAGCCAATTCGACTGAAGGGTTTTGGTAGAGAGTTGTGGTGGCGATCACAACAGTCGTGTAACATCCTGAAATTTCAGTTTTCTATTTTTAAAAAGGGAAATTATTTTGGAGCTAATTTTTATTTCGATTTCTATTATTATTTCAAATTCTTTGTGGCTTTCGAAAATTATTCAAAATTATGGTTTATCAAAAATTTTCTTTCGAGCCCATAGGATTAACCTAGACATCCTTACGAGTTCGTAGGATTTTTTGGAGTATCGTTTGGATATCATAGCTATTTTTAATAATTTTTGGAAGTTTTGTATCCAAAAATTAATTGAAAATAGAAAATTAAAGACGGTTTGATCTGGACCATTGGATTTTAAGGAACCGTTTAATCTTGGCCGTTGATTGAGGAGTATATTAATTGAAGAGGATTAGCTTGGACTGCATCGAAACACAATCCACACCGACTTCGGTCTCGAGCTGCTTTGCAGCGGCAGAGCTTAGAGGAGTTGACTCCGTCGTCCAGCCGTCTCTCGGCATCCAACCAATGGCCACAGGTCCGTCTCGACGTCCCCGACCTCCCTGTGATTCCAGCTTGAAGAGTGGAGCTCCGGTGAGAGAGAAAAGGAGGAGAGAAGGCGATTGTGTTTCTGATCGGGTTTCTGATTCCGGCCACGGCGGCGTGCATGGCTGGTGGTGGTAGCTTCACCTCAACCTGGAGATCATCTTTGTGCAACTAGTTTTCGAAGAGAAGTCTTGAGGAGGGAGAATCGAGCAGAAGAAGGTTTTATCTTTTCCGGCGAGTTTCTGTGTTTTCCGGCCACCGACGAAGGGAAGTGAGGTATGAAACTTGATCTTCTCGTCGAGCTCTACCTGTTTATATAATTGGAATTCATATTTGGTTAAGTTTGGAAGAAGGAGGATTTTGGGTAGTCGACCACTGTGCGCGGCTGCTGTGCACAGCGGCGGTGGTGGTGTTTTATTATTTGTTTGGTTAATCTCCGAGTATGAACAGTTGTTAGTTATGCTTCAATTCGAATTTGGTTGAGAGATGAAGAACTAGAGTTTTTGGGTTTTTGGCAGTGTGTTTGCTATGCAAGATGATGGTGTTGCTCGATGAGTTGAGAACATTAGTTGTTTGCTATTGTTTTCAATGTTCATACTTGTTAATTGGAAGAGTTGTATATTTGGGAGGTCAAGCTTGTGAGTTAGGTTTTAGATTGAGAAACCTGAGTTTGGGCAGTAGCATTAGAACATAATTATGTGATTGTGTTGTTTGAATTCCAGAAATGGAGGAGTTGAGGGAATTGAGGGATTGATGATGAAATGTAGTATTTGAAATGAAGAACAGGCAGAGTTGTTCTTTATATTTTGTTTTCGGGTACAGGAAAGTTGGAAAGTTAAGGAGGAGGAATTGTTCAACTTAATTAAGGTGGAGGTAATAATAAGGTGTATAGCAGACCATGAGGTAATAATAAGAAGAAGATGTGGTTTAAGGAAGAAGATGGAGAGCAGTGTATTACTTTGTTTATAAAGGATGGTTATAGTATGTTACTTGTTTTTGACAGGTAAAGCCATATGGCAATTTCATTGATACCTAAAATTGCACGGATACATGCATTCCTTTCCCAAACATTTGGGCAAGTTAATGACGTGGCATGCTAGCACTATTCATTACAAAGATTCTGTTCATTTATTTTTAGCAGAAAAACAAGAAATACTAGACACACAAATGCTTAGGTTCCTAACAAAAGGAATTATTGGAAATAATAAGTAAAAACTACTAAAACCTTTGAGGCCCAAATGAAAGTCCACACAAGGCCCATCAGGCATGGCATGCCCCAAAATCCACCTTCACCTCCACCTCGTCGATTGATCTCCACCTCCATACCGTCGACCAGCCTCACACAACACCACATCAAGATCCCACCTCCGCTCTGAGATCATCACGACCTAAACCATGATGATCTAATCCTTGCGCCACAGGCACAAGCAGAAGCTACAAACCCCGTCGATTGCAGTCCGCTCCAAACTCTCCATCAAGCATCAGCGAAATAGAGGCCTTCGTCGACTGGCGATCTTCCACCTTCCATTGACCGGCGATCCTCCACCTCCCAGAGATATCGGCCAAAACCTTGAAGCCAAAACTTGACCTGACAAAACCTTGAGCAAAACAATCGTAAGGGCCATTTCAATCAGCAAAATTGATCTCGTCTGGAAGCATAGCACATGACGCTGGCAAAGCCAAGGCCAGCCGAGCAGTCAAGGCCGCTCCCAGACGAGAGATTAGACTCCGTCGCCGCTACCGGGTTTTAGGGTTTTTTTCTCCAACTCTCATTGTGTTGCTGTTTAGCCGATCTTTTTTTTGCTGGCCTAGTATGTTACTTGTTGTTGATGACGAAAGATGTTTAATTGGTATTGTTTTGTAAAGATGAGAACTTTGGGTGTCCTTAGTAACTCCGATTGTTTTCTGTTTCGAATTACATTTGGAGTGCTTCGCCGACTTTTACTGAATAAGATTTGGTACGAGGATCGAATGCGAGTAGCTAGATTGCAGGAGCAGAATGATAAAGATTTCAGAAAGCAAGTCGTTGTGTTACTAATTTTAGCTAGCGTTGGAGCTAAAGGTCGGATTCCAGGTAGGGTTTTTTTCGGGGAACCTTTATTTAAACTGACAATTAGATTATAATTGAAATGGTGTTTTGTGTGCCATTGAGTGATTAACTCTTGGATGTTATTGTTTTTGATAGAAGCATAATATGCCATGTTCTTAATATGTTTTCCTATCCTATTTAGTTATGTTATTTCCTTAATAATGTTAGTTATGACATGTTTTGTGTTTGTAAAGGCAATAAGAGCATAAATCAAGAAAAGACGGCTAAATCGTGGATTTAAGAGAAAAATGTAGAAAGCCCAAAAGAGGCCCAAGTCCAAGGAAGGAAGAAGAAGCAAATTTGGATTCCAACTCTAAAAGGGAGGAGAAAAGTCAAACTTGTGGAGCTAGAAGAGAAGTTCAACTTGAACAAGTAATCTTTGCTATGAAAACTTTTGGAGGCTAAGCAATGTATCCGGACATGATCCAAGCTACATTCAAAGCATTATTGCAAATGTCTAGAAATATCTTTAGAGATAAGATAAATATCTTTGAAGATAAGGAAAATATCAGTAGAGATAAATATCAGACTTTGTGCAATCGAGGAGGACCGTCGGATCAAGATTGAATCAAGGGCCAAGAGCAATTCATGGACACTATATAAAGGCTACTTGGCTTCATAAATGGGGGTCGTTCATTCACATAGAAAATTAGAGAAAACCCTAGCAGCAGCCGAGCCTCCTCTTCTCCACCTTTGCCAAGTTCATCCTCCCTTGCCAGACCTTGGAAGGACTTCTCCACGAAGGTAGCAGAGTTGGTGACTTGAAGCATTGAAGCCGAGCATCCCTTTGGCGTCATCAAGCTTTCTTGGAGATTGATCAAAGTGTAAACTTACCTTTACTTTTGTTTAGACTTCTCTAGCAAATTTAATAGCATGTTTCGGATGTTAAGTTTGAGTTTTGGAAGCGTATTTTGTTTGCTTTTGTGTTCTTTGGATTCACAATTTTATAAAGCATGTTAGTATTTCGTTTATGATTTTCCTATGATCTGATCTTGCAAATTTTTGTTGATTGAAAGTTTGCGTTTTTGTTTAAATTACTAAAGCTAGAATGCATGCTAGCTGATTGCCATGATTTGTGCTAAGCTTCTTCAAGTAAGTATAGATCTAAAGTGGTGGAAACTATGTAATAATAGTTGAAAACGTAAACTACAACGATTGCATGTTACGACTTCTCGGATATGTGTTTGTTGTTCAATCTCATTCTAATAAATCGTAATGATTCATGTTTAGTGTGGACGGGTACTACTAGGTATCGATCGTAGCCTTTGCATGAAATGTTCTAAGTTCTAGACTTCTCTGTGCTTAGACAATTAAAGTAGAATTAATGGGATACAATGACTTCTTCAAGCTTGTGTTTCGAGATTGTTTCTTTGAATTAGAATTTGCATGACTTCAGATTATTGGGAATGAAACTTGACATTGATGTGTGGTTAGAATTCGAATCTATCTCTGTTTGAAATGTTGAATGAACCGATCACTTGTATATAATACTTTTATTTTCTGTTTTAGTAGGAAACGTTAGAATCAAACTCTTAAAACCCCCCAGTTTATCTTTGTAAATATGTGAATACTTGTTTATATTACTAACTTAGTTATGACTTTTAAATGCAGGAGCGCCCTTTAAGTCCCCGGTCATATCGACCCCTTCTTATCATATGCTATAAACGACAAAAAAGGGTTCTAATTGTCACACCCGGTTTTCGGTGTCCGTCATTTTTGTTAAAAGCATGTGATATCATTGAAATATATGATCGATGTTTTCGCTTATCAGAAAAGCATGTATTGAATGTTATTTTACGAGTATTGATATTTGATTGCATACATAATGCATTGTGAGGAAACATGAGAATAGTGAGAATGATGATTCTAGATAGGAGAATGAGATTGATACAATAGATACATTTTATGTAGTTGAGTTTCCTCATAGGTTGTCCTCGGGATCTATGATTAGCCCAGACGTGCCCAAATGTAGAGAAAGTATACTCTTTCGATGGCAGACATCGATAAAACTATCGGGTTGCTGATCGGGAGACCATGAGTATAACAAGATGACTAACAAAAGAGATACAGGTGGTGAGATATTACTGATTGTTAGATCATATATTCGAGACACTTGAGTCACCCCGGTTGGTAAAATACACGGTATGGGACGTGTAGGCTCACATGTCTTTGATGTATGGACTAATAGCCAGTAATTGAGAAAGACATTCATTAGCATACATGCATCGAATTATCGTTTTATTTGTAAAGTATTGGTTGGCATTGTTTGACAACTTAATTATTTGACATAGTTAAGTATAACCTAAAGAGGTTTGGCCCTACTGAATGTAAGCTCACCCCTATAGAATTTTGTTCAGATTTGTATGAGGTACGCCACGTCTTTCGAGAAGTCTAGTTTAGCTGACGTGTATAAGAGCCAATAAGGATTACGGAAGACTAGAAGTGAGATAGAACACCAGACATGTTTGTTTCGTCTTTGTAATTATTTTTATTATTGTAAACGTTTTATTTCTTTTTATTTTTACAATTTTTAGAAAAGTATTTGAAATTGTTTTATTTTCTTTTACTTTTTCCGCTCACGCCTCGGGTTCGACGTAAGGTGCTTGGAAACCACCGACATCGGGTCCGGGGTGTGACAAGTCAATCAAGCGGTGGGATGATTGGTGATGAGCGGTTAGGCGTTGCGTACAAGCTTGGCGGCCGGTAAGCATTAGGGGAAGTTTTGAACCTCTTCTGCTCAGGGTGCCCACTATGGTGGGTGCTCTTAGCAGTTTGAGCAGTTTAGGGCAATGGGTCTAGATCGGGTTTTTTGGTATTTGTCTTAAAATTAAAATAAATAAAATCTAAAATCACGTGGAAACTGAAAATTAAGTATCCTTACACAACTTAAGACCAAGGATTAAAATCCCTACGATATATCCAATATATCCCCCGATATCTTTTTTTTTGGAGATATTGATATATCCAAAAGGGGAAAATATCTTATTTTTCACCGTATCTCCAATATTTCTCCGATACCGTCAAATATCTCTGATATTTAAGATATTTACGATAAATCTCCGATATATTATAGAAATATCTGTAAAAAATTTGGGCGTGAAGAAAACTCACCTCTAACAATATTCGAAAAGAGATATAGGGGAACAGTCAGTAGCTCCAAATATATATAGGATTATCATATTCAACAGTACAATTCGTATTATATGGGTTATATGTTTTGGTCTGATTACTGTACTTTTGTGAACCATCGTGTCTTTTCAATCACTTAGAGTCTCTTTCTAGATATAGATGAAGTTGATGTTTATATAATTTATATGTAAATCTATTCGATTAAATATTTTAGAAAAAAAATTTCTCCCGAATTTCCGATATTTTTCCCTAATATCTTCGATATATCCAATATCTCCGATATATCTGATATCTCCTTTTTTTAAAGTACCGATAGATATGCCGATACAGATATTTTAATCCTTGCTTAAGACAATCATAGACAAGAAGGAATTAAGTAAAAACATGCCAAATATTTAGAGAAAAAAAACGTAAAGGTTTAGCGATGACTGCAGAAATTAAAAATGAAGTTGATATTGGTTATTTACTAGACAAAATGGAATGAGTCAAAAATTATATCTCTGTTTCACCAGACAGATGCAGCCTTGATATCGAGCATTTCTCTCAGTAGAAGGTGTGTACCAGATTGTCTTTGTTGGAATTTAGAAAATGATGGCCGCTTCTCTGTCAAGTTTACAAGTATGTTTTTCTCAATTCTACTACCTATTCTCCACTTCTACTTAATGTTAGAGTCCATTTGTTGAAGAAATTGTGGAGAACTAATATACCTAGTAAAGCTAAAATACATGTATGGGCGTGCTTAGATATACTACCTTTTCTTGGCAGCTTAGTTCCCTTTGTCCAATCCGAATGTGGCTTGTTGTTGTCTAGTTATCTTCTAATTCAAAAATGTTATGCTCAGGTGGGTTCAACTTGCAATCAAGGAATCGAAGAAACTACTAAAAGTACAAATGTGGAGACTACCAAGAAGCACTCATTTTGGCACTTCCACGGATTTGGATTCGGATTCAATTACTCCACCAATGAATACAAGTCGGGTCGGCAGCCTACAGAGTCCGGATAATCGTTGCACTCTTCAGCACCTTGCTTTGTTGCTGGGTTTCCAGTTCCACCTAGGCACCCAACCCAACCTGTAGATTTGAGCTCACGACCATTTTTTCAATTGGTAATGTCTTGATGCTTGAGACTTGTATATTAATACCAAAAACATTAGGCAAGACAACTTTACTTGTCAATTTTAATTTACTTGCAGTTGAAGCTTTTATTTGTGTTAATGTGGAACTTACTGTGTGAAAGATGAGTAAAATGAATAAAACATTAAATCACTCTCAAAATCTCCGAGAACAACACTGAAATCTAGAACTCAATCGTTTCAGAAACAGTCGATCCATCATCCAAAAACTTCAACGAAGCCAAAAAAGAAAGTACTCTAGTTCCATACAAGCTTCAACTCTGATGACACTACCAAAAATCTAAGAATCCCAACCAGTGGCAACTACAGGAGCACCACCCTCAAGGGTTGAAACGGCAACTGGTGGTGGTACTGCGGTATCCCAACCATCTTGTGCACCTGCATCCAAACAAAACAATAAATGGGTCAGTATAAGCAGGAAAATGGTGTTATTTGCTACTATCCCACTGTAGTCAATTAATTCAGCACCAAGTGATTCTAGCAATCACAGCAAGTGTGGAAAAAGAACACAATAATGCTAGCACATAACTTCACAAAAATGAAAAGAGATGTCAAGTGATATACCTGTTTCTCCAGTCCAGCCAGCAGCAGCTACTGCTGGAAGAGCACCAGCTGGGGCCGCAACATCTGTAGACCAAGAAGCATCAGCAATGTGGGCAGGCCATTGCTCGCCACCAAGACCAGCAGTATAATCAGCAATGTACTCTGGAGCTTGGACTGCATCTTCCTCCTCCTGTGGCTTGGCCTCCTCAGGTTCTCTGTAGAAGAACAAATCAACCTGCACAAAGAAATTACAGTCAGCAGAGATATATAGAATGCCAATCAAGTAAACACCCTGGTTTCTTGCAAACAATCCAATCATTATAAATCACATTGCTCGCCTAATGACAGTGGCTTACCATGACATCCCATTTATGTCCTGGCCTAAGAGAACCACGCATTTGCAGAACCATCCTTGCTAGCAACCAGAAAAGGCATCCAATACTGTGCTTCCCCTTGTTATTGGCTGGAATGCCAATGTCAACATAGCGCATGGGGGAATCAGTATCACAGAAGGCAATGGTAGGGATGTTCCCAAGAGCAGCTTCCTTGATTGGCTGCAAGCACATTAAGACTCTTAGTACACAATCACCATTCCAAACAGCAGGTAATCAGAATAAACCACATAACCACACAAATATCACATAGTCTCAGCATATATCACAGCTTTCTGGTAATGAATATTCAAAAACGAACCAGCACAGGAATCTAGACACTACTAGAAAAGGAAGATGCCCATCACCTGGTGATCAGTCCTTGGGTCGGTCAAAATGAGAAGGCGGGGCTCATTGAACGATGTTTGTAGCTGATTGGTAAATGTACCAGGAGTATGCCTACCAGCAATGGCATTAGCACCTGTGTGCTGAGCAAATTTCAAGACAGCCCTTTGTCCATACGGCCTAGCAGACTGCACAATGATGTCCTTGGGGTTTTCAATAGCAACAATAACTCTGGCAGCCAGCTGGAGTTTTTCCCATGTCTTCCCAAGGTTGATAATGTAAATACCTGAAAACCACCACAGAAGTATTCAATTAAATATCAATGCCGCCTGTTGATTTCATTCTACAACAAAAGGCAAAAGCAAATCAGATCACCGGAACACAAACCACTAAAGATGCAATAACCATTAAATAACAATATCAAGTATATCGATAAAGCAGAGGCAAATTCTAACAGTTTACACATATCAATAAGCCGCAATTATACATAACTAAAAAAACCCGATAAACAAAACCGTTGCAGATAAACATACAGAACAAAAATGTATGTAGTAGCGTAGACCAAGTTCACCTAAAAACACTACCAAATTTACAGTTGACAGTACCAATCAATCTATTATCACAGCTCAAGCTTCAGTTAGAAGATTTAACCATTCGTTCGAAACACAATTATGATATCAAAGCCACACTGTACTCATAGATCTAGCAAAACCCTAAATAAACCTAACGCCGATTTCGCTCAAACCAAAACCACACAGCAACACAAACACCATACAAATCGAAGCTTCTAATACAGAAACAGATACGATTTCTCGAAACCAACACAGAAAATCGAGGCAATACCGTCGTTGCGGCGCTTGAAGACGTATCTCTCCATCTGGAAATCGCAGTTCTTGGTGCCGAGATGGACCTCGGCGGCCAACATCATCTGGATGTCAGCCTCCTTCTGGGAGAGCTGACGTGGAGGAGTGGGAGCGGCCGTCGCCATGGTGGTGGTGGAGAAACTGAGAAGCTGTGGTGATAGCTCTGCCTCCGATTAGTGTTCGGGTAGAAGCAGAGAGAGAGGAGACTGCAAATGAGGCTGTAGAATGCAACTTTAAGGTGTTGAGTCGTTTTATATCGGTTACAGACGTCTAACCCTTAAGGGTTTTTTTTTTTTTTTTTTTTTTTCTTTCCTTCCTCTTTTTCGTGCCTTTCTTGTCAAAAGAAAAAAGATAATAAAGAAATTGGACTTTGGCAATAATATATGATTTATGAGGGGAGCTGAAATTTCGCACTCCTATTTTTCTTTTTTTCATTCTATTCATGCTCATTTTATCAAATCATCATTTAGCTTATTTATATTAGAGCATCTCCAATAGCTTTCTCAAAATTTTTCTAAAATAAGAAAGTAAAAGCTAAAATCTCTAAAAAAATTATGTTTAAAATCCAACAATTTCTCCATTTTTGAGATTTTGGCATTTATTATAACAATAAAATATACTATATCATTATTAATTATAACAAAAAAACATTATATATTTCATTGTAACAATAAAATACCCAATAAAATATTATATTGTTGTCTTGAATTCATTGGAGCACGTGAAAAATTTAATTTTCGAGAATGAAGGCTTTGCTGCAAATTTATGGAATAAAGGCTTCTCTTTCTTCTCCATCCCAATTTTAGGGAATGAGACGGGGAAACTGTTGGACCTAAAAATAGCTCTATATTCCCTAAAATTGAGAAGTTCAAGAAAATAGGGAAGCTGTTAGAGATATTTCCTTTGTCATCACCATTAAAACTGAAACAGAGTGAGCAAATTTGGAGGTTTTAAAAGCTGTACTTCAAAAATAATTGCCAAATTTGAATTTAACTTTCGACGTGGGCTGTCAAAATTAACAAATGTTTACTCCAACTGATATGTCAAGTTCAAATATTATTATATCATTTTTTTCACTAGATTTTATACAAAATTAGGGTGCGGCTATTTCCACCCAACCATCTTTTTTGCTCACCATACTTGCTCACTCCATCCTACATTTTATTTTTAATACAAAAGTTTACTTATTTCATCCACTTCGTTTACCAGAAATGTCCTTATATGATATATCTAATTAAAAAATTATTTTTCATAATGAATATCTCATTTAATTTATATAAATAATTAATAACAAAGTTTTAATAAAATTGTTTCCGGGTTTGCTCACGGTACCGAAGTCGGTCTGCGTGTCATGGAAATGGGACCTTGCTTCTTCTTCGAGTCTCAACTTGTCAAAATAGACAAAGTCAGAGGGCGACCCCGGTGTCCCAGGGGCGTCCACTTCGATGCTTAAGTCAGAAGCGTTGACCGGGCGAAAAAGAGAATAAAGTGGGAGTTTGAACTTACCTCATTTGGAAGCTTGTACTTGTATTTAGAGTATCTCCAACAACTTCCCCAAAAAAAATTTAAAATGGGAATCAAAAGCTAAAATTTTCAAAAAAAATTATGTTTAAAATCCAACAGCTTCTCTATTTTGGAGATTTTGGCATTTAATACAATAATAAAATATACTATATCATCATTAATTATAAGAAAAAATTATTATATATTTTATTATAACAATAAAATATCAAATAAAATATTCTATTGTTGTCTTTTTCTCGTTGGAGCACGTGAATAATTTAATTTTAGGGAATGAAGGTTTTGCTGGAAATTTGGGGAATGAAAACTTCTCTTTCTTCTCCATCCTCGTTTTAAAGAATGAGATGGGGAAGCTGTTAGACCAAAAAAGGCTTAATATTCCTTAAAATCGAGGAAATCGAGAAAATGAGAAGTTGTTAGAGATGCTTTTATAAGCTAGTTGAGGAGGAGCTTTTTCCTCTTTTCTCAATGTGAGAGTTTCTTTCCTTATACCTTTTTTGGACATTTCCTCATTCTTTATTTAATAATTGTCCTTTGGCCCTTTGTGGGCTTTTACTTTGGGCTTTTCTTGACATTATTTCCTTTATTTCACATTTACTAAGCCATGAGTGGGCATATAAAGAGCCATTTTGGGCCCTCCTAGCCATAAAAAATCATAATCTGATTTACTTCCATTTCTTTTCTAAATCAGATTCAATATTCGTTCGTCTATTTCGATTCATATCAAAAGATTTGTATGCTAACTGCTGTGAGCACAAAGAAGAAAATAAGTTTATTTTTCTTTTTTGTTTTTAAATTTTTTATTGTAACACCCTGTACCTAATTTTTACCAGTCCATCGGTCATTCAGACGATAAATTACAACTAAATTCACTTTTTATATCGTTTCGACGCTTTAGAAGATCTAAAACATGGACGTTTATATGAAGATTTCTTTGGACGTCGAGACTAGCATTTGGGTTTGCGTTCGTCTTTTTGGGTTTCTAATTTTAGTTGGGCTTAAGTTGCAGATGAGAAGTAATTAAAGATGTTAATTTTGATGAAAAATGACTTAAGTAAACGAGAACGAAACCTAAAGGAAATTTCTAGTCAAGTCTTGAAAATTGGTCGCAAGGGCAAAATAAATATTTCACGTGCTTGAATATAAATAGTATCGTGAAAACCCTAAAACCCTCATTTTTCTCTCCCTCTCTCAGCCAAAGGCGGACGCAAGTAGGGGTGAGCGGGGCCCACTGTCCCACTTAGTTTTCAACAAGTGACGGCTTAGTATCTTTTCTTTATTTTATTATTATTATTTTTTATATTTTCCTTCCCCCTTAAGCCTTAACCATGTTTCCACATCCAACTTTTTACTCTAGTACATATATATATATAGGATTTTTCTCAGCTGCGGACGTCCGCATCAATGGTTTGGTGCGGATTTTCATTTTTTCACCACTTTTCGATCGAATTTCCACATCTCCACCGTCTAGTATCTAGATAATATTGTGTAGATCATCTCTGCAAAATTTCAGCCAATTTGGTAATCGTTAAGGCCCTCAAACTCGAAAAACAAATGGACGGACTGAATTCTGTCATGTTCATGTTTATACCAGAAAAACACAATTTTGAGGGCCTTAA
>NC_020491.1:169962-181795 GCF_000184155.1 Fragaria vesca subsp. vesca
TGAAATTTTGCAGAGATGATCTACACAATATTATCTAGATACTAGACGGTGGAGATGAGGAAATTCGATAGAAAAGTGGTGCAAAAATGAAAATCCGCACCAAAACCATTGGTGTGGACGTCCGCAGCTGAGACGGACTATATATATATATATATATTTATATTACATATACAATAACATTTGATATAATTGTGGGATTAGAATTGGATCACGCCCAAAACACCTAAACCATTTATATTCCTTGTTCTATTCTGTTCTCATTCTCTTCGTTTGTCGTCGTAAATTCCCCAAAATTCTACAACATCGATCGTCGTCCCACTTCCACTCTTGGAGGTTTGTTCTTATTCTTCTCATCAGTTTACTACTTTATTTTTTTGGATTGATGACTTGTTGATTAAACAAATTTACTCTCTTTATTACAATTGCAGGTTGTGAGAGATTGAGTGATATTTTAAACGAACATCAGACGAGTTATCTTCAGCTCATGTACAGAATGAAAGATCAAAACATAGTCGTGTATTACATAAACTTCCTTAAATTTCATACACCGACAAAGAAAAAATCAAAGCGAAATGAGAATCAATAAATCCTCAAAACCTATAAGAGCGTGTTTGGATAAACAATCAAATGTTATTGTTTTTATTAAAAGAATTTGTAAACGTAAATAAACTTCGTAAGAAAGACAACTTATCGTATCTCCTTCAGAATTTGATATTAGATTATGTGAAAGTTCACATAATATGAAACTCAATCAAATTTACAAGAGCTCACAATAAACCCAATAAAATCTCACACCTTCGTTGGGTTTCATAGAGGACGCTTTCAAGAAATGATTTGTTCATAGATCGCCGGATTTGACCTGAATTGGCGCATTTAGTTGGCTTTGCATTCCGCAACGAATTTGGTAGATCGACAGAGGGAAATAGAGATTCATAGACTCAGAGAAACAAAGAAGCGAGATTCTAAGAGATAATAGAATATAACACAAACAATGAGAAAAGAAACATTAAAAGCGTCGTAATACGACGACAGCTACTTTTTTTTTTGGGTAGAAAAGCAAATAAAGGGTATAAAGGTTTTGTGTTTACAAGATCATAGTCATGTACAAAAACAGACTATACTTTTGAGTATCCTGTTATCAAATTCTCTTTTGAACACATAAGAAGTTGCTACAAAAGTTCTTGCTCTTCAACTTTCTGCTCTCTCTCTAATATGGCCAACTTATTTTTTGTTGACTTCCCTTTCCATAGATCCAACGGGAGGATCCAATGATCAATCCAGGGATCGTTTCGGTACCAGCGATGGTTGTCTAATTGGAAGCCATAAAATTGATCCAAGAATAAGCTCATCATTACATCACCTTGAACACACTTGGATAACACAACTCGAGGTCCAGGAGGCATCCCACTTCTTTTATCTCACCGTCTTCCCCAAAGGATTCGACAAATGAATCATCAAGCCACCTTTCAGATATTGCATTTGGTATTAGAGAATGAAACCAGGTTTTTGCCCATGGAATGTGATGAGAATGGTTATCGAGGCTCCCTGCCAACCGAGAAAAACCCTCGACTATATGAATAGCATTAGCAAGGTCTTTCTCAATCACCTCCTTAAGAGGCTTTGTTATCAATGGTTAGGGTATCTTAGTCTTCATGCCAAGAATCTAAGCATTTTTCACAACGTCATGATGATTGAACGACACTCCGAGCTCCCTAATCAACCTACATGTCTCAAGAGCATTTCCACTTTTCACTCATTCACTCAATAAGTCATAAAACTTTTTTAGAATTACATAATTCGCCCTTGTTGCATTGGAAGATCCCCCAGCTGAACCACCTTGAGGTCCATTGAAGACCACCATGTGGTAACCGTTAGGCCCGCCGCTACCTCTGTTGTTACCACCACAACCAACATCATTTTCATGGAATTTCTTTTCAAGCACAATGACGCCCAACCAAATGATGACAACCACACATCCAACATACAATATCTTCAAAATCCAAGATATTGAAGTTTGAAACCAACAACCAGTTCACTGAATAATTCTTTATAGAGAGAGAATGAATCATTTTAGTAGTATATGGATCCTCCTCACTGCGGATATTGGGTAGATAGGTTGGTGGTTGGTTGTGGTACCTTGGTGGTGGTTTTTCAAGTGTATGAAACTTGGGCACCCATTCATTAGGTTTAGGAGGCCTTTTCTTTTTGAAAGCAATAACATCATTGATCATCAAATGAGATATGCCATAAAAAGATCACAAAGTATCTACAATAGTGTCGTTGCCAGTAGGATTATCATTAGTCCCAATACGAGTTGCGGAGGGAGCAACCTGGCCGGCATCATGCATAGGAATGAACCTTCGTTTCGGCACATCTGTCATAAATGAACAAGGAGTGTTGTTTAGCCTCGGATCACCCCACGATGTCCAGGAATGGCCCTGTAATAATCCCTTTTTTTTCTAGGTTAAGTTATTGAATTAATCTGTGTGTTTTTCTTATCTGACTGAGACTTTGGTTTTGATTAGGATTAAGTATCAGATTTGGTTTTTATTCATATAGAGTTATTTATTTAATTTAATTTTTCTAGTCATCTTTTCACCTGTGCCTCTCTTTCTTCTTCTCTGAACCAAAAACGTCATCCTTGCTCTCTTACTGTCTTGTTCTCCTCTCCCAGTCGTATACAAGCTTCTTCCCCTTTCCTCTAGACACTTCAATTCTGTCTCTACTCTTTAAGGATCATCATCTTCTTCTCTTAACCAACAACACCCAAATCGTTAGCTCAAGAAAAAAAAGGGGAGGAATTGCCATGAATTCTATGGTCAAAGAATATGAAATTCTCTCTTCAATTTGTTGCTAACTTCTGTAAGTTTCAATCTTTCTCAAACTAGCTTGTTTCAGCTATTTCCCAATAAATTAGTGTATGATTCGTGTCATGAAATTCAATTAAGGAACTTGGAATAGCAAGCTGGGTGTTTGGGTTGATGTTGGATTACTGTCGTTTGAATTGGGTGCTTGTGCGTTTGGCGTTATCTTGCTTCTCTTGGAGATTTTGGCCGCTGGTTTCCATAGATTGAGGTAGGGAAAACAAACTTTTCTTTATAGCTTTGATTCTAATTTTCATATGTAATTGGTATGATTGTGTTGGAATGTCAACTCGGTGATTGTTCCTTGAGTGCTATTGACAAGCATAGTTAGCTTCTCGAATGTAAATTCTATTGGGTTTCAACGTTCCTTTGATTCAGGGTAATATGTGTCTTTGTCTTTGACGTTTAATCTTGATACAATAGCCTTGAGTTTCTGTATTAGTTTTTTTTGAAAAATGTACAGCAAAGTTTCTATCTTGCGTTTGGATCAAAAACAAGGTCCTCCTTCTCTCTAATGTGTTCACCCTTTGATCTTTATAACAAGTATGATTCATCTTTGTCAACAAATTTCTAAGAACTGATTTGTATTACAAGTATATTTAGCAAGCTTACCGATATCATATCTATTATAGTATTGAAAAGGTGATTTCTGTGTTGCTTTGTACTGAGTTTGAATTGAATTCTTATTGATAAAGATATTTCTTGGAGCATCAAAACTTGTTTAAAAATCTGGAAACCTATTTTGGTCTTTCAACAGAGTATCAAACATAGCTCGTGTTCTATTACTCAAATTTGATCTTTTAGTTTTCATATGGAGCTAGTCTTTAAGAAACAACTAATTATACTCATTTGAAAGGTTCAAAACTATATTACTGTTGGTTTGTTCTAATTTCTTACCAAACTAGATTCCATGTTTAATAAAGACCTCCTTGTCAAGTTTTAAAAGAATACCTTCCTGTAAACTTCTTAAAGCCAATTTTCATTGTTGACTACTTTGTTGTTAAATCTCTCATATGGATAACCACATTATCTTTTTTGTCTCTTCTTATCAAATTTGATTTGCAGCCACGATATCTTAGAATTTGATGTTTATCTCATTCTGTATTATTTTGAAATATGATCAATTTCTATTTTGTTTTGGAATAGTGCTTAGTGAGTTGAACGAACCCTTTTTATGGTTGTACTTGAGACTAGTTTATATCTTGTGAGTCTTGTGTTCATTTATGTTTATAGTTCATTCATCAAAAGTTATTCGATCAATATTTCAGTACATGTGGAACTCTGTATTCCAAATCAATCTGTACATGGTTGTACTTGAGTTCATTCCTACCACTTGATTGTGATTTGAAAGTGATCGTACCTCACTGTCATTATTCTTAAAAAGCTACTTCTGTTCATAGAATGATCCAATGCTTTGTATTATGAGTTGGAGTATGTGCTTATTCTAGTTCATTGTTCGTTAAGTTCTTCTCCATCAGTCATTGTCTTTTGTTGTTGATTACTGCAACAGTTTGAAAACCCAAGTCTTTGCTGCTGGCTTTGAAATCCATGTATTGATACATACCTCATATGTAGTTGCTATTGAAAGTTGATTCTTCTGATATGTCTGTTTGAATTTACTTGGAAACAAGCTCCCATTCTTTGATGATTACTTCATTTCATTTGTGAGTTTATGAACTCAGGTTTCTCTACCTCATTGTTGTATGTTCTAAATATACTTGTACCTGCCCATTTGGTTTTCACAAAAGATTCATTCTCTTAATATTCTATGTCGTTGAAAGACAAGAGGTCTATGTTCCTGTACCATTTCTGGGCAGTATCTCGTTACATTCTGAAAAGGGATTTCAAGTTTGTTTATCAAATCCTTGTTTGATAAGTTGGTTTGGAAAGTGAAACTTCCTGGAAAGAAATGAATGTATTTCAAATGTTCTGTTTGGTTAGGCCAGGTGAATTGTGTCAGTGGGGATTGTGCCTCCCTTGGGTTGTTTAACCCTAAACCTGATCAGGGTACCACATGTGCGGGGTTTGCTCGGTGGTATAGCTGGGCGGTGGGCTCTAATTGGAATTCTTAAGGATTTGCTGAATTCATGTGAAAGAAAGTTCTATGAGTATTCTTATTGACACTTATGTTAGTTCATGGTATTCTTATCTGTTAACTTTGTTGTCAAGTTATCCTTATGATTAGCCTTTTTCTACTCCGTTCATGTGTACTGTTGATGCTTGTTATACTTGGTTAAGTTTGATATCTGCAATTCCAATGTCATCTTTGAGTCAAGTTCATTTATTCTACTACTGGACTTCTGATTTTCTCTCTTGCAAATGCAGCAGCAATTATTAGGGTTTAATCTCATTTCCTTGGTTATTTTCCTAAAGCTTCATGTATGTTCCTGTCTTTCATTTTCAAGTGCATATTGAATTAGAGTTTTGTTATAAAAATTATTTTGTCGTTCTGTATTATTCCGAAATTTAGAATTTCTATTTTTAAAAGGAAAATTATTTTTGAGTTATTTTTATTTCAATTTCTATTATTCTTTAAATTCTTTGTGGCTTTCGAAAATTATTCAAATTTTTAGTTTGTCAATATTTCGTGTTTCGAGCCTATAGGATTAACTAGATGTCGTTACGAGTTCGTAGGATTTTTTTGGAGCATCGTTTGGACATCAGAGCTATTTTTAATGATTTTTGGAAGTTTGGTATTATCCAAAATTTAATTAAAAATAGAAATTTTGGTGGCTTGATCTGGACTGTTAGATCTTTTAAGCCACTAGATCTAGGCCATCGATTTGGGTATGTATATACAGGGGATTAGTTTGGACTAGATCAGTACAAGCCCAGATCGACTCGGTCTCGAGCTGCTTTGCAACGACGGAGCTCAGCTCCCTCCTCCGTCGTCCGGCAGCCTCCCGGTGCCAGGCTGGTATCCACAGGCCCGTCTCGTCGTCCCCGACCTCCCTGTGATTCCAGATTAAAGAGTGGAGCTCCGGTGAGAGAAAAGGAGGAGAGAAGGCGATTGTGTTTCCGATTCCGGCAACGGCGGCGAGCGTGAATAGTACTGGAAGCTTCCTCTCGTCCTCGTGGTCATGTCCATGTCTTTGATTTTCAAATAAGAAGTCTGGAGTGAGAGATTCGAAGTGGAGAAGGAGAGATTGGGTTCGCCGGCGAGTTTCCGATTCCAGCCAAGTTGTGGTCTCTCACCGGTGTGGATAGCTTCGTCTCCTCATCCCTGACGTCCCTGTAACTTCAGCTTGTTGAGACGAGGTCAGGTGAGGGAGAATCGAAGAGAAGAAGTTTTGGGATTTTCCAACAAGGGTTCGATGTTTTCCGACCATTGGCGAAGACAAGCGAGGTATGAAACTTAATCTTCTCGTCGAGCTCTACCTGTTTATATAATTGGAATTAAGATGTATTAGAATTGTAGGAACATGAGAATTGGATGAAGTTGGGTTTTGAGCAGTGTAGGGTGTGGCCACTGTTCACGGCGGCTATGGTGGTGTTTTGAAATCAGAAGACTTGTGTGAGGGAGAGGTTAAAGATGTGTATTATGTTTGGTATGAGTGTTCATTTAATTGGCTTTGGTATTTGAGAGCAGGGTGCTATGAATATTTTGGTTTTGTGATCAAAGTTTAAGTAAAGCATGTATGTTTGTATAGTTGTGAGATATGGTGGTAACTGTAACAATGGATAGTTGAGGTTCACATGATCTTGGAACAAATGTCCAGTCGACAACTTTAAGATGTAATTGGTATTGCTATGCTTGAACAATAGTGTTTCGCCAGTTTCGGTGGATTGAAGATTTGCCGGAAGATGTGTAGTAAGTTGGGTGTCCTTAGTAATTTTAAGAACTTGATCAGTTTTGGAAATTGATTTAGTTTATTTGAAGAGGTTCGACGACTTTCTCGGAACAAGGATCTGGTATAAGGAATTCAACGTACGCTTGCAATTTCACGAGCAGAAGGATAAGGATTTCAGAAATGTGTCGTTGAGTTATTAATTTCATTTAGCGTCAAGAACTAGCGCTTGGATTCCAGGTAGGGTCTCTATCGGGGAACCTTTCTTTAATTTGATAATTAGAGTAATAATTGAAATGTGTGATTTGTGTGCCATTGAGTGATTAACTCTTGGTTGTTATTGTTTTTGTTAAAGCATGTGTAATCGTTGATTTATATGAAATTGATGTTATTGCTTTTCATTAAAAGCATGTGTTAAGCATTAATGCAAGTGTTGTTACTCATTGACATGCATAATGCATTGTGAGGAATTGTGAGAATGGTGATTATGGAGAGGAGAATGAGATTTAGAGAATAGAATCATTTTGTGTAGTTGAGTTTTCTCATGGGTTGTCCATGAATCCATGCTAGCCCACATGCGTAAATGAGTAAGGAAAGTATGCCCTTTTGATGGCGGACATCGATAAAACGATATTATCGGGTTTCGGGTTTAGAGACCATGAGTATAACAAGATGACTAACAAAAGAGGTACAAGTGGTGAGATATTACTGATTGTTAGATCATATATTCGAGACATCTGAGTCACCCCCGATTGGTAAAATACACGGTATGGGACGTGTAGGCTCATATGTCTTTGATGTATGGACTGATTGCCAGTAATTGAGGAAGTCATTCATTAGCATACATGCATCGAATTGTTGTTATTTATTTAAAATATTGTTTGACATTGGTTGATAACTTGATTTTGCGACTAGTATAAGTATAACTCTAAAAAGGTTAGGCCCTACCGAGCGTAAGCTCACCCCTATAGAATCTTGTTCAAGTTCGTACGATGACACGTCTTTTGAGAAGTCTAACTGTGAAGTTTAGTTGACGTGTACGAGTCAACCAGGTTTACAGAAGATTAGAAGTGAGATTGATCGTAAGGCTCATCATTTTGTCTTTGTATTTGTTTTATTATTTGTAAACGTTTTATTTTCTTTTATTTATGGAAAAGTATTTGAAATTGTATTATTTTTCTTTTACTTTTCCCGCTCACGCCTCGGGTTCTACGTCAGGTGCTTGGAAACCACCGACACCGGGTCCGGGGTGTGACACGTACCTACTGAGCTTGTGAACCTCATTCCTTATATTCATATTGTGTTTTCAGGTAGTCCATGAGTGGACAAGTTATTGATGTCTTCTTGAGCTAAAGTTTTGGTATTACTCTATGATGGTGTTGGTTGTGCTTCACTTGTGTCCGAGTGCTTGTGTTCTCTTGGACTGGATTGCGTTGTTACATTTGAATTGAGTATGTTGTTTATGTTACCTTGTTTTGAAGGTTGGAATTTCTATGTAGCTTTGAGGCAACAATCTAATAAAGGTTTTGGTACCAATGTGATGGATGGATTTGGAAATTAACTATTGTATTGTGTATTAAATGTGAAGTTTCATCCAACCTTTGTCCCTTCTCTGATTTTTAATGTTTCCAAGTATCTTTAAAGGTAGCTGAATAAGTATTTAAAGTTGTATTGAAAAGATTCTACATTTACCTTTGTTTACTGTATCGTTTTACAATTCTTTGGAAAGGAAGTATGTTTGAGTTACATCTCACATTTAGCTCACTGTGTATCTTTGAAAGCAAATGAACAAAGAATTAAAGTTGTGCTCAGAGTTTTATTCAATATCTTTTATTTACAGCTCAGGTTTACAAGTCCTTATTAAAAAAAATATATTTGTACTTCATGAGAGGTTTTTCAAGTCTCATTCAGCGTTCCTAATAGAATGTTTCTTCCTTTGAAAATTTCTCTTTGGGTTTACGTATCAGTTTCAAAAAAAAAAAAAATTTACAGCTTCTATGTTTTCAACTTAATCCATCACATTAATCATACCCTAAGGTCAGGGTGTGACATGCCCCTTCTTTTGCGAGAAAGGCTTGTCTAACAATGGTCCCTTTCCATAGTATGGAAGAGTAGAAACTCATCGAAGAATCGCAAAAAACACATATATGTGATATTTTTTTTAAGGCAGCTATTTTGTAGTTGCAAAGGGCAACTATTTTTCTACGGTTAATTCTCGTCGAAGATTAACAATAGTGGGTGGCGACGACCAATGACTAATGTATTTATCACGGTCGCAAATGGTGTTATAGTAACTATTTTGTCGTTGCAAAATTAAGACTATAGGCAATATCATTTGCGCGCCAACGCAAACCGGGGTAGCCAATATCTTTTTTATTGTGTAGGTTTGGTGCACACCAAATCTGTTAGTTTTCTTTGATTCCTAATTCCACACCATTCACACTATAAACTAACTATGTCATAACTATTTACTAGCTTGAAAACTCATTGTGTTATGACTATGTAGCTTGAAAACAGACTACCATTTTTGGGTTTCATCAAACACTGTAATCCATTATACGTACCAAATCTATTTCAACCCATATTTTGAAAGAAATGTATCAACACGAACAAAAGAATTGAGATTTACCTGTGCTTCAATAAATCCTTTTCCCTCACCGGCGGGGCTTGACGTTCTCTACGGTGGAGGACAGAGGTTGTGCAACCAAGGCGTCGTCGTCGAGGCGTCAGCATCGTCGCGATGGAGCTCCCATATGCCAGGCCTAAGATATATGAGAGAGAGAGAGAGAGAGTTAAAACCAGGCCATAGTCTCCCATATGTATGAATCAAGGAGTTTGACTAAAAGTTTTATTGTTACCAAATCACTATCTACTTAAGAGAAAGATAGTTTTTTCAAATTTCATGAAGTTATCCAAATTCTGATAGTTTTTCATGTTGTACAAATGTGACACTAGATGTCTAGTGACATAAATCTTCAAGTGATAGTCATTCATAAACCTAAATATTTCTCTATATGACAGACATATGAAGTCCACCTTTATTCGACCTTTAGACATCTCCGTCACTTTTCATCTATATCTGATGAAACTGAGAACATTGCACCGAGGGAAATTTCTAAAACTCACCCTGATGGAGACAGGGACGGAGCCAGCATTTTGAAATACCTTGAGCTAAATCTACCATATGAAATATTCTTAAAAAAAATTTACCAATAGTAATTGTTTCTTTCCAATTAATAATAAACATAAATTGACAATTTAAACTCATATTGGTATTCATATATAATAGTAGTAGAAAATATAGATAGATACCTAATTATCAACATTTTTATAGCATGATTATGGTATAAATAAGGCATATATAAGTGATGGGGAATTAATTGTGGGATGACCAACCATAAATTATAAATAACCAATAAAAATTTTTCTTTTTTTATATAACATTTGACTGGGCTGTTTATTAAAAAATCATTGGGTGTGATGATAGACACATGCAAAATTAGGAATGGCTGAAAAATGTTGTCTGGGCTACAACCCATATAGCTCTTGTCTATCTTCCGTCCTTGGATGGAGAGAAAAGATCCCCCGTCAGAAAAGTGACAAATAAAATATAGTTCATTGTGGGTGGATCATACCCAATTGTACCGAAACATTTGGTGATTAAAACCCAACATCTTAAAGATAGTGAATTTGGGACAATATCGGTATAAGGATGTTCCACAGGCCATGCTTGTCGTTGTTTAACATGGTATCAAAACATGTCCCTCTCCAAGTTGCATCTCAGTCTAGGATGGGCCCGAGTTGGTTGCCATGCCTTGCCATCAGAGGAAGTCTGATGGACTGTCACCAAGTGTCCGATGTGGGCCGGGTTGGTCTGATCGATTGGGTCGACAGACACTTATAGCTTAAGTTATGTTGCACATGAGGATTTCTGTAAGAGAAGAAAGGGTGACATTGATTCACATGTTAACCTAAAAAGTTAGGTTACACGTGAGGGGGCGTGTTGGAGAAGAGATATCCCTCATTAGAAAAGTGACAAATAAAATATAACGTATACGTAGGTGGATCATACCCAATTGTATCGAGACCTTTTGTGATTAAAACTCAACACCTTAAAAGTGGTTAAGTTCGGATAGTATCGGTACAAGGATGACCCACATGCCACGTGTGTCGTTGTTTAACACACCCCGTGGTGGAAGCGGTGGAAGTTTCTATGATGAAAGAATGGAAGTTGTTACCCCAACATATAATCCGAGGAAGCCTCCACGAGGATGGACCAAAGAGTAAGGAGATGTCATTTCGTGAAGACTTCTCAAAATACAATACAAAATGGCGTAACTATCTTATGGATATAGATATTAAGCACTTTTTTCATAAGAGACAGATTAATCTAAAAGATAAATGGAGAAACTTAAAAGCTGTTGATGCGAGGAGACAAATGGTAGACTAAAACTTCAATGATCATTATTTCTAAAAGGATTAATTACTGATCACTCCATTAACTTTCATGCGCTCGACAGTTTACTCCATTAACTTTCAATTTCAATCGATTACTCCATTAACTATCCAATGTCACACAATTAGGTCCATCCGTTAAGTGGCCGTCCAAATCAGTGGTTAAGTTGCTGACTGGACATATTTTTCAATTGGAAATTCCATTTAACACCCCTCCCTCCCTCCCTCCTTAATCTCTTCAATCTCTTCTCTCTCCTCCTCCACCTCCTCCGCAACCACAACGCCACCACATCACCAGTTGGACCTTCAACAACACCGCAACAACAATACCAGCAACCAACCAACCACATCAACACCATAATCAAATACACCGCAACCAGACCACCAGCAACCAACCACACCACCAGTAGCTCACCCCGCAGCTCTTCGACATCTCTCTCCCAACGCCAAAAACTCAAACCCACCTACCTCGCATCTCTCTCCCGAAGCCTAAAACTCAAACCCTCACAACAATCTTCTCCCTTCGCCGCCAACCAAACCCTAAACAACACCATCCATGAAGCCCTTCCGTTTTCCGCTTCAAACCGTGCTAGACTTGAAATCTCAACCACTTCGAATCCCCAGTCAACAACCTCTTCTCACTCGCCTCCCCTTCCTCTATATGAAATTGAAGCCATTTGTTTGATTGGAAACAAATTTGGGAATTGGGGATTTCAATCCCTAAAA
>NC_020491.1:181815-195458 GCF_000184155.1 Fragaria vesca subsp. vesca
TAAAATTTCAAATTTGGGAATTGGAAATGTTGAACGGTGAGCCACTAGAGGGCGTTAGTGCAGTTAGTGGCCAAAGGTGGGACATCAGCGCGTTGGGGATGGTGAGGAGGAGGGTGGTGTTGGAGTAGAGGAAGGCGCGGACTAGGTTGGGGTCAGAGACGTCAAGGCGAAGGGCGGCGAGACTGAGAGAAGTGATGGTCGAGGCCACGCGCTCCGATAGCGGAGGGGTGGGACAGGTGGCGACTGTGGAGGCGGAATAGGTGACGCTGATGGTGATGGATGAGGCGGTGTCCGGCGAGGAAGAGGAGGGTGATGACAGAAACGGCGGAGAGAGAAAAGTGGGAAGCCATGGCTGGCTGATGAGTTTTAAATGTGAGAGAGAGAGAGAGAGAGGTGGGTAGTTAAATGGAATTTCCAGTTAGAAAATATGTCCAGTCAGCAACTTAACCACTGATTTGGACGGCCACTTAACGGATGGACCTAATTGTGTGACATTGGATAGTTAATGGAGTAATCGATTGAAATTGAAAGTTAATGGAGTAAACTGTCGAGCGCATGAAAGTTAATGGAGTGACCAGTAATTAATCCTTTCTAAAATGATGATCATCAATCTGTAGAGGCACAAACATTATTTCTAAACTCAGTAAACAGTGTACACATTACTTTTCCATAGTATGTAAAACATATAAGTATATAACTAGATTCTCATCATTTCACTATCTACCATAATATTTCACAATATTTGGATGTTTTAGTGTGCAAAGGACTTTAATTTCATGCAAGAGAATAATAAATCATTCGTAAGCACAATTGTATATAGTATGGGTCAGGGATGGAACCAAGAATGAAAACTGAGGTGGACTGCATTTGCCTTATGCAGTGAACAAAAAATTATAAAAAAAAATAATATCTCACCTACATAACATAGGTCTAAACACTTTAATATTCATTTTCAACAAGATCATGTATAAAAATACCATATACAAAAGTTATTACTTCAATCCAACAATACAAATTAAACAATTCAAAGTTCAGTAGTCAATACAAATACAAATTATATACTACTTAAGTTGTGCTCTTCGGTTACTTGAAGTATAAAACTCATCAATAACCGAATTTGAATCAATGGTATCAACAATGTCTCTCTCAATATGCACTGTCATTAAATCTGCGAGAAAATCATCATTCATCTTACTTCGAAGTCGATTCTTAATGAGCTTCATAGTTGAAAAAGCTCTATCTGTTGTAGTAGTAGAAACAGGAAGAGTCATCACTAAACGGACTAGTCTCTCAATTAACACGAATAGTGTTCTTGTGTCAACAAACTCTTGACACAATTTAGAAAGGATTTTGAAATTCCTCAAGTTTAGAGAATTGATACTCAAAATGCTCCAATTGGCTTCTTAGATCATCCAAATCCGACAGATCATGGGATAGAATTTCTCAGTCAAAATATAAATGTTGTCGATGTCAAATGATTGGAAATCAAATCGAGGATCCAATGCAAAACTAAGAATCAAAAGCTCCCTTGTGTTCTCATGAATCTAGTATTTAGTTCCATCAATTGAAAATCAATTGCAACATTGAATATTTCAACACGATAATAATGCTCAATAGTAACACAATTTTGTTGTTGAGAAGGATGACCCATACCTTCTCCATCAAGAATAAGCAAAACACAAAATCAAATGATCTTGTAGCTCTAAAAGCACCCAAAGCTTGTCCACGTATTTTTCCATGCCAGTAAGTCCATTATCCCTCATATTTTTTAAAATAGAACTAGTTGAATTAAACAATTTTATCAGGTTTTTGATAGAATAGTACAGTGAACTCCACCAAGTAGCTCCCGCTCTTTATTGATTACATCTGATTAGCTCTTTTGCCAGCTTCAAGTTCTCCAGCAGCAATCTGTTCTACAACATCAACTTATTGGATACATTTCAACTCAGAAACACGCTTAGCAGATGAGTAGACAACATTAATGATATACTAGTCGACATTGCAAAAAACAAGTAGACAACGCTCACATCTTTAGCTGCTGCATGTAAAGCTAGTTGTAGGCGATGAGCAAAACAGTGTACATAGTATGCGTATGGGCACTTCTACAAAAATAATGCTTGCAATCCATTCCACTCGATCACCACGTATGTTGCTAGCGCCATCATATTCCTAGCCTCGCAAATTTTCAACTTGAAGATTGTACTCGGTAAAAACGTTTTCAATCTTCAAGTTGCTGCACAACTTGAAGATTGTACGCAAATTTTCACTAATGCTTACAACGTGAAAGAATCGTTAACAAACAGACCCTTGAGAATCAACAAATCTCAAGATGATAGCTATTTGCTCATTTTTACCCTCATATAGTGTTTCGTCAATAAATAAACAAAACTTGGCATCCCCAACCTCCTCACAAATCTTTCTTCTAACTCTATTGGCAAGAATACTCAGAATTTCTTTTTGAATCTTTGGCGAAGTATAACTAGCATTTCCAGGGGCATTTTTTAAGGTGACCTTATTTGCAACTTCCTCGTTCATTCTCCCATATGAATCCACAGTTTCAATAATATTTCCACGATTAGATAACTCAACAAATTCATCATCACCTGTAAAAACAAGTGCTTGTTTTGCCATCAACCTTAAAGCCTCTATAAAAGCCTTAAGCCGCAACCGATTTTGTTGTACCAATTTCGGTGTTTGCGGATGTATGACTTTATCAATATGCCTACACACATGTTTCAAGCTCAACCAATTTTGCATAGATTTAAAATGTGGTGAACCGGTCTTTCTACATGCTTCTTAAAGACACATTGACCCCCACCGACCCTTCTCCAATTATCAAACCCAAAAGAAGTGAACACACTTTGCCTTGGAAGATTGTTCTCAAAAATAAAGCATGGAAAACAATATGCCTTATCATTCTCAGAGTACTCAAGCCAAGAGTATTTTTCAAACCACTTTCCATTAAATCTGCGATCTTGATCTCTACAAAGATATGATGGATACTCTTCTAATTTTGGTTGATAAGGACAATAAAGAATATATTTTCTTCTTAACTTTAAGGATGGCCATGGCTCCTCTCAAGCTCTCGGAACTCGATGAACCGAAGATCGATGCTGGTGGGGTGTCAGAGTTCTCCTCTTCAGGGTCAAGCAACTGATCGAAAAACAAATACATTATTGTATGAAAAGTGGTCTGAAAATAATATAGCAATAAAGAATCAAAGATCAAGGTTTTTTTTTACCCCATGTGCTTCATGCAGAACAATGTGAAAAGTTACAGTGGATCTAACCAAGACATCAAGTTGAGGTTGCTCAAAAGTGAATTCTTGTGGGGCATTCCAGCGTTGGCGCAGGATTTCTCTAAGGAGGTCCATAGTATGACCACCATTTGTAACCCCATCGAGTTGATTCAGGAATGCCTTTGCAGCGATCTCAACATGATTACGATCTCAACCTCAACTTGCTCATTAATAGGATATGATGAGATTCCATGGCGTTTTCCCGGATCACGTTCAATGTAATTAGCATTAATTGGTTGAGACTCAACTCTTGTAGAAACAAAAGGCTCTTGCTCATATAAACTTGGAATATCATACATGAGAACATCATTTTTCTGAAAATATGAATTCACTTTCTTTTGAACTTTTCATGGCTTAGGATTTTGGGATTGATTTGCTATTGAATCTAACAATACGAACACAAAAATACAAAGAGAGACCCTATTTAACCCTACCCCTATAATCCAAATTCAATTTAGCTTTGTAAACCCTGTTAAGAACCATGTTCAATTCGTTTATATTATTCTATATCAGTATATCTAAATAAAAAGCAACAATCCATAATAACGAATTATATTAACATATCTTGAAAGCTCCAAATAACAAAACGGTCAAAACCTAACTCACAATCCTAATTCATCAAGAAATTTTCTATTATGAGATAAAGAAACGATACCTGAATTTGCTTAATCAATAGGATTAAGGTTGTGCTTTTCCCATAAAGAAGAGCATGCACACTTGCACACTTGCACACTTGCACAACATATAGTGATCAGAGAGAGACAAAGATGAGAGGCAGAGTTGTCGTGTTCTCAAATTTGGAGTTGTTCGTTGTGTGAGGCAGAGAGTAAAGAGACTAGAGAGCTCTTTAGTGTTTCAGCGACTCGTTATCTCACCCAAAGAAAGTCGTTGTTTTACAACTCTAGTACTACTAACTTTTTTATTTTTTGTTTTTTTTATGGTGTGCTAACATGTACCTATTTTTTTTTTCTTAAAAAAAATGAGGTGGGCTGCAGCAAACCCTAGCCCACCTCTAGTTATGTGTCTGATATGGGTGGTTTGTGAAGTATAAGACGATATTTTAACAAAAAAAAAAAAAAACCGTATAGAGTTTGGCTCTTCTAGTAGCTCCAACAACTTGCTTTCCAAATTATTACAATCATTCACTATGCCAAAATATTCATCAGACGACAGTCCAGGTCTGTCGTCTGACAGTTTTTTTTATGTCGTCTGAGGCTGTGTCGTGTGATTGACCTCAGATGACAGTTTTCCACCGTCGTCTGATATCTGTTCAGACGACATATCTTATATCGTCTGGAAGAAGCTGAATCTGGAAGGTTTCAGAAAAATATGTCGTGTTAATGGATTACATACAACATATAAATGTCGACTGAAGCCAGAATAAGGAAGAAATTAATGATGTTTATGTCCTCATATATTTATTCATACTATAGATAAGTGTCGACTGATATAACGTTCAACGACAAATAAAACAAAGATATGTTGTACTATGAGACTTCTAATGACAACTATATGTCGTCTCATATTGTCAAACTACTAGGCGCTATATCATCTAGAGTTCAACGACAATTACTTGTCGTCGTTGAACTTGTCTTGAGACCACAAATGTTTAACTTCATTGATTCTGTCGGAATTGCTGCCTATAGGGATTCCGGCGACTTGCCAGAAATACTCGTCGGATTCCGGTGACTTGCCGAAATTTCGCCATAACCTCTCCATAAACTCCTATCACAAAGTTATCGACAAGTATCAACCACAACAATGATTTCAGTCACAATCCAACTAAATAACCGCAACACAAACAACAACACAGCCGACCAAATCGAACTCCTTACCTCCAATCTGAACACCACTCAAACCCAGCAACCTCTCCTTGCTTGAAATCAATAAGCAGTCCCTCTGCCACGATGCTGCATAACAGCAGCTGCCCCAAAGCTTCCCAACTCTAAGTCCTGACTTCGCCAAGGATGAACTACACTCGTCGGAGCTCGTGGTCGCCACCAGAACACGAATAACACAATCGTCGGAAAAGAAGCTCAAGAAACCCAGAAACACAAAAGGGGATTTCTGAGTTAGGTCTCAATTGAAGGAAATAAAGCACTAGACTGTGCAAAAGGAAGAGAGGAGGAAGGCTAGGGTCTCACAATCACTAGGTGGATCGGTGACCGGAGCCCAAGCCCTCGCCGAAAAACAGAGAAGGACAGTCACCATCCTCCTCCATCGATCTCCGCAAAAAGTGGATGTCTAGGGATTGAGGACCGACATTGGGGTAGTTGCAGGTTGTTGATTTGGGTTGGGTATGGCTTAGTTTAAGCGGTGAATCGATTGGTGGAGGTGATTGGGTGAGATGGTGGCCGGAGCTACCATTTCCGACGTTGGCAGAGGAAAGCACAGAGAGAGATCGAGAGAGTTCGAGAGAGGGAGAGAGATAGAAAAGAGGGATGCGGCTGAGAGGGAGAGGGAGAGTTTTGGAGTGCTAGGGTTTTTTTACATCCTTTGTATACTTATGCGTGTGAAATGACAAAATTGCCCCCACGACTAAGTTTCAAGACTTGTCTAGAAATTTCTCTCTATTTTAAGCTCGACTTTAATTTACACTCGTTTCTTCGTAACACTAAAAACTTGATTTATACGTTCGTACTCCACAACGTTCATAAAAACTTGATTTAAACATTCGTACTCCACAACGTTCAAAAAGGCAACAGGACAAAAAGTCAACCTTTTTGGTCTTTTGAGGCGTCAACTCGAAATAGTTTCGTTGACACTAAATGAGGGTATAAGCTAGAATTGACGAATCTCAACTTTAAGTATTAGTCGGTCTAGATAAGAGGGTTTTCGTTTAGATAAAAGTGTTGACTTTTAAAAGTATTTTTCAGACAACATATATATATCGTCTGAAATTACTAAGAAAGATTCCATTCACGTTAACCGCATCGACCGAGATCTGAACTTTATCGAAAATGCTTGAATTTTGTTCTACACCCATAATTCACTATTATGTTGACATCTGACACTCAAACTTAAAAAAAATTATTTCCATCGTTTGAATCACAACGTGCGTACTAATGTGCTATAACATGTTTACTAAGTTCTATGTAAACATACATCTTTATAAGACAACTATATGCAAGAAACAAAATTTACCTAATCTGACCGTTGGATATGATCGTAGTACTTAAATATGTATGTGGAAGAAAATTTATCCATTTTCGATAACTTATAGGTCTCGATCATTAGAGTCAACTTCATATATACATAAACTTTCTTATAGCTTCCACAAGGAGAAGTACATAATCGTTTCATCAAAGTGTCCAAACTATTACAGATATATGTTTTCCTACTCTTAACAAGAGTTTGAGTACCGGCTAATCAAAAATATAAGTTTTAGTCGGAGGAGATAAGAGCGTTTCCGTTTGGAAAATATGCACAATTTATGTTGACCACTTATTTACAACCTTAGACGACATATAATCGCCGTCTCACATTGAAGAAAAGCGAGGGAAAATTCCGGCTCCCAAATTCAAATATTTCAGGTCCAGACGACATTTTTATGTTGTGCGATGAATACATTAAGGTTGGCACCCTCTCCCAAACTCAAATGAATTGAATATTTCAAGTTCATACAGACGACATATTAACCTCGTCTAATGAATAGATTAATAGGTTAAGCCATTTTTCAACCTTATATATCAGGTTCCCTCAGACGACATTTATATGTCATCTTATTAAATACAATAAAAGGTAACCAAACTCAATATTTAATTATAAATTGAGTATTTTAGGGTCAGAGAGACCACTTTCATATGTCGTCTGAAGTTATACATTACAAGGTTCGTACACTCAATTTTATGGGTTTATTATACGTCATTTGTTTGTCATCTGAATAAGTGAATTTAAGGGTTCAAAATGGAGGTATAAATCAAAGATTTATGGTTGTTTCAGACGACATTAATATGTTGTTGGATGAAGTACATAAAAAGGGGATTAAAAGTAGATTTCACATTCTTTCACAGACAACTTTTATATGTTGTCCGACGTATTACTATAAAGTTGCTAAATATTGCTTTTTTACACTGCATATATATGTCGTCTGAAATTTTGCATATCACAGACAAATTGAGCAACATCCAGAAGTATGAAGGGAGCATGGCACTCATACGACTTATACTTCACAAATGTCGTCTGAAGGGTCGAAAAATTAATCAGACGACACAAACTCAAAATCGTCTAAAATATGTCGTCTGAAAAGTGTCGTCTGATGATGTATATGGCCTAGTGATTCTTGATTACTGCATCAAATTCTTCAATTGCCTTTTTAACTTCAGATGCTCCCAAAACATTTTTAGTTACTTCTTTAGCATTGCACAAACTCCCAACCTAAATAGCAACGTAAGGAATAATGTAGTGGGAAAAGCTTTGTGCTTTATAAAGAAAAATAATTACTCTAACCTTCCATAGCCAAAAAGGGATAAGTAGGATTTCAATGATATAATATTCAATTCAAATAAGCAATTGAAAAACATAATATTCAAAAGTCCATGGATCATATTGTTTAACGATAAGTTCAAGCAAAATGAATGGAGAGGTTTAGTGGTCGGGTGTCAGGTAAGAAACCCCCAATCTGAGTTCGATTCACAAAGCTGTCAAAAGTGGCTATGCACTATGTTATAGTGAATACTTGGAGCATCTAGGCGGATAATTTGTAACTCAAAGTGGGGAATGAGTTCGTTACATTCGTTTGTGAGGCTAAGCGCCTATTTATAGTAGTGGAGCGGGGCAAATTGTCTTTGTGGCTGTTGACAACCTGACACAAAAGGAAGCTTCCAGAAGTGCGCACCGGATCAAACCACACATTCCGGGGTAAGCTTAAGGTGTTGGGAACTTATGCGCAAGGCTAATTAGAGCGTTTGACACTGGTTCCTACAACAAAACTCCTGTACAAATTTTCTAACCTTGCACCTGGTATTCTCTAGTAGAAAGTCGAAAATGCTTAGACAACAAAAATAATTCAGTTGTTGTGGGATTTTAACACACATGCTCTTAAAAGCCAAACGAAATAGAGGCAAATTTCCCACTTGGAGAGGATGAATTTGAGCCATCGGAGTCAAAATGAGTTTGACACATGCATTTGGACCAATGACATAAAACTTCACACAACAGAACTTATAAATATGTTATACATGTATTTTCATGTTGCATTAGGTACTACATTGTAGATATTGTGACATTATCATGCAACAAAATGATAAAACTTTGTTGCCCAAACATCTAGTGCCTTGCACAATTTTGAGTTCAGTGAGGCGGAATTCTGCCGCCAAGTTTTTCATCATTCATACAACCAAAAATGTGTAGCCATGTTGTGCGACAAATTTTGGATTTTTTTTTTCAATTCGGTATCATCATACAACAGAAACTCATAACTTTGTGTTGTATAAAACAGTTCACGTACTCACGCAACGGTGGACTCCTGAACAGTTGTGTGATACGTGTTGTGCATGTGATTACATTTTTCTAGTAGTGCTCCATTCTTGTATTGTGAAGTTCTCATTCATAAAAGTTAAACATTAGTATGCACAAACACCATGTCCTCGGCTCTTCGTGGTGTAATTAAAGGTATAAAGTTGTAGGTTTCTATGTATACTAAAAAGTAAATGAAATAGAGGTGTACTAAGTAAAAGAGTTATACATAGCAAATTTGGAGGTAAAACTAGACCCCTATTTGACCCCCTATTTGTGATTTGCTAAAGAAACATAAGTTAAAAACCCAAAACAAACCAGGTACTCTTATGATGAATTAGATACTAGGATTTGGGTCGTGGATACTAGAGACGGTTTCCTAACACTATACTAATTAATGAGATTCAACACTTAACTCTGATGCATTGTAAGTGTATCAAATCAGAATGGTTAGCCTCACTCGACATTTATTGGTATCTAGCCAAGCTAAACCTAAGCTCGACCATGAAAAACCACTGTGAATCCAATTTACCTCCAATGACGTTGAAGATCGAGAACTGAATTAGACCCGCTCCCACCCTAATAGCTAGGGAAGCAAATCAGTATGGACATCGAGAAGATTTAACTCGATGACATGCCATTGGACGGAGCAAAAGAGGCGGTAGTAGAAATTGACCCTAGTGCACCTATGCTTTTAGAGGGGAGGAAAGCAATCGTCTCTCTTTGCAAATTGTGACTTTGAGAAAACAATACCTAGTTTTATGAGTCTTTATATATTAAAAACCGACAAGTATGGCCCGTGAATCATTATTGTACTGGCATTCTCTAAACTTAACCACCTATAATATGTTAGGTTTTAAACAGAAAATGCATAGGTGCGTACAATTGAGTATTATCCACTCATTTATAATTCATTTGTCACTATTCTTAGCCTCCTAGCCTCTCTAACATGTACGACCTTCAAAACACCTTAAGTTTCTTTTATTCGTTTTTCTTTTTCTTTTTTCCCGACTGAACCACCTTAAGTTTGCTGAATTAGAACGAAGGTAAAAATAACGGATATAGAAAGACCGAAAGAGAGACGTACTGCGACATGCTTATATAGTTTTTTTTTTTTTTTTTTTTTGAAACAAAGGGCTGGACATGCTTATATAGTTTGAACGACTCTAATTCGACGTTATTGCTCTCCACTGCCTGCCTTCGTAAAAGTCATTATGCTTCGAATAGCCTGCTCTATAGTTAGGTACGTAGATTGTAAGCACTTGCATCTCCTGAATTACACGAATCTTGTTAGAAATATAGGGATATATATTTAGAAGGGTATTTCAGTCTTTAGCATAATTCTCCTATATATCTAGGAATTGTAATACTCTTTGGATTAAGCACTTGCATTCTTTTGTTTTAGTCTTCTTCTTTCTTCATTTCCTTTCAATAAATCCATGAATGTTATCATGGTATCAGAGCTACGGCTCTTGATCTTGTGGACCTCTTCATATTTTTAATCGCTTCCGCTTTTATCAGTTTCAGTAGATTCGATTTATCCCCAATTTCTAACCCTAACCCCCAAATTTGTTATCTCCTGAATCGTGAAGCCTCTGTCATGGATTATCGCTCAAAGCTTGAGCATCATCTCATCATCCTTCATCTATGGTTCAGAGTTTTATTGTCGCAGTTATCGTTCGCTCAAGTTTGCTTCGTCGGGAGTCTAGTTTTGCTTGGTTCACTCATCGGACACCGGGGATCTGCGTTTTGAATGGAAGTTGATTCGGTAATTCACTCAGTAATACAGAATCACGCTGTCATCTCAGTGAACATTTCGTCAAACACCTGGTGTGCGTTCTTTCATCTAATTCTCGATGAAATTCAGTAACACTAAATTGTTTCCATTATACTTAGTGGATATGATTTATTATTATTGGTGTTTTCATGTGTTGATATGGACAAATTGATGGAATTGATGGTCATATATTGATAATTGTTGCTATCTAGTTATTTGGTGAGAGTTGTTTGTTGAAGATGATGATGATTAATTATATCAGAGAGTTCATGTTGTCTTGGATTTTCTACTTAGGATGATTGAGATGTTCAAATCTGTGCGAATCATCTTTTGGTGTTATATGGCTGGGAGTTTCTAATATCAATATGATCTGTTGTGGCAAATTTTTGAGAATGGAGATGTCTAGTTTGTTATGTTGCTTCCTATGGTATTATGTCTTCTACCTGGAGTTTCTGAATTGTCATATCTACCTGTATTATTGCCACATTATGCTGCTTAGTGATGAATGTTTGGTGACATAAGGTTGATGGTTGTTGTTTAGTGTTCTCCTACCGCAAAAATGTTTGAGATACAGACCCTGCAATACAACATAACTTTGGTGGTGGTAGTCTTTGTAATGTATGTGGAATTGTAGATAACTTTGGAGGTGGTGGCCTTCGTAGTTATGTGGAATTGTAGACAACTTTGGAGGTGGTGGCCTTCGTAGTTATGTGGTATTGTAGAAACATAATGGAGGTAGTAGCCTTCGTTTATGTTTATAGAATTGTAATAGAGGTGGTGGCCTCTGTATAACAAACTTTAAAGAAAATATTGCAATGAGTCACAACAAAGTTCAAATTGGGTAGTAGATGGAGACACATTAGACAACAGCTTAGAAGTTTGGCAATTAATGCAGAAGTGTTTGAGGCAGATTTCATGTTGTGAGTAATTCAGAAACAAATCATTTCTTCATCTCTTAAATCTGCTCCAGACTTTCTTATTTGAGGTTTAGAGCTAGAAAATCTTGATTGGACACTATTTGTGTTGAAGATGGGACATCACATATGGAGTACAATGGCTACAAGGAGTAATCATCAATTTTTGGACACTATTTCTGTTGACGGGTTTCGTGGTTTGGCCTCATGGCTGTATAGATATATGTCCTAATTAATCTACTGATCAATGAAAATTCAGAAGCAGCCTACACATAGTTCCTTTTTCTACTGTAGCCAAAGCACAAGTACAGATGGCTCAAGAAACAATAGAGAAAGTAAGAAACACGTTGGATTGCTAGGTGGGATTGAAATGGAGCTCCTGGAAATGCCTTCTTCTGATCATGATTCAAGTATAATGGATTTGCTGGGATGTTCTTTGCAATAGTTCCATACGTTGTGTGTGTATGATTGTTGTGGCAGGGCTTTCTCTACATCTGTTGATTGCCAAGAACAAGGTTATGGTAGTGCTTCAACTCAGATTGGTCCCCTTTCAGTTTCTACAAGGCTTTGGCCTCTCTCTGAGCATTATAATTCTTTTGGAGAACTGAAGGTAATCAAGGCGGTCAATATTTGATTGTGCTCAATGGAGTTATAAGTTCTGATGGCACTATATGCATTGATCATGGGGGTCGATTTACATTCTCATTGAAGCTTATGATACTATTGCTGGAATGCCTTGAGTGATGTTGCTTATGTTGGCCATTGAAGGAGAACCAGTCCTGCTGTTATGATGTATTGCAACCATTATGCTTGATGCCCAAGCATATGATCGAGGGGGAGTGTTAGGAATATAGGGATATATATTTAGAATGGTATTTCAGTCTCTAGCATAATTCTCCTATATATGTAGGAATTGTAATACTCTTTAGATTAATTAGATCATTCACAATGTAGTCGATATCTCTCTTGCGTTCTTTTCTTTCAGTCTTCTTCTTTCTTCATTTCCTTTCAATAAATCCATGAATGTTATCAAATCTATCATCTCCATAAACACACTTCTGGAAAACAACAAGGGTAGAAGAACCAAATTCTAATGAACACTAATCTTCTCCTCCAGTCGATTATTACCATGCTTAGTAGGAAAACAATAACTTTGGTGTACTATTGCCAGCTTTTATACATGTCATTTATATATATGGCCTTTAAAGTTGATTTTACTGATCCAGCTCTTTTACTTAGTGGAAGCGGAAGAATCATACATAGTGCAGAGAGCTATGTAAAAGATGGTGAAGAAACAGTGCTGTACAGTTCATAGAAGCACATCTCTTCACTTTGCCTTACACTGATTTCATAATAAGTACAATACTTGATGTCACCATCGATTGATCGATCTTACCCCAATTGAAATGAAAAAGTATGCAATTTGATCGTTTTAGAATGCACGTTTTAAGTGAAGAAAGCAAGCCATGGAGTGTTAATTGTATCAACTTGGCACCTACGTATCAATGAGAAGAATTTCGAAAAATTTGTAATAGATAATAACATACATCTGACCTCCATTCTTGAATGTTCATGATCTGTTTCGATCTACATATTGTCACCACCTGATATAACAAATGATCAAGCTAGGGTTAGACATAAAGTGGTAGAAGAAAGCACCTAATCTTTTCTTTGATGCAAACTAATTTGTAATTACATTTCATTAATGGTTAATAATTAAGGATCTAAAATTTAGAAAATTGATCAATGTGGTTAGTGTTCTACAGATCGACCAGATCGATAAATTCTAGAGACCAGTTAGTACTTTATTCCGGTGGCCATATTGCATTATATATACCCAGTACTCCAGTAGGTAGAAAATATATTTGGGTTTTGCTGTTTGGCCAAGGTAAAAAGAAAGTACTCGTCAGTAGTAAAATCTTGAAAAAGAAAACAAAGAGAGCACAATATGGTCTGCATGGGAAGACAAAGATTTTCGTCATTTTAGTAGAGCTTGGTCGAATTAATACAAGCTTCCATGTGTGGTACAAACAATACAAGCGGTGACGTGGGGAACAACCAAAGAAGCCAGAGGAACAGAGACTAGCTTTGCCATACCTTGCTGGCTATAAAATCCCCCATTTCATTACCCAATTCAATTAGATCACTACTGCACTTTCTTCTATCACTCACAATCTTCTCCACCTCTCTCTCTCTC
>NC_020491.1:195478-196562 GCF_000184155.1 Fragaria vesca subsp. vesca
ACTACTCTCCTCCTCTCTCTCTCTCTCTCTCTCTCTCTCTCTCTCTCTCTCACACACACACACACACACAGTTCTCTCAGTTCTCTCCGGCCCTGTGTGGATGCGCAGATAGTCTGAGATAGATAGATATAGCGATGGGGAGTGGTAGTTGTTTTAATGCTTTGCATGGGCTGAAGCCATTGATGCTAATGCTGGTGGTTCAGTTTACATCTGTTGGAGTGAACTTGTTCTACAAACTGGCCGCTAATGATGGAATGGACATCAGGCTTATTATTGCCTATCGCTTCACTTTTGCCACCGTTTTCCTTGCTCCTATTGCCTTCTTCGTTGAAAGGTAACACCATCGATCGAGTCATTCGATCACTGCATCTGCATGCATCATATCTTTGTGACTCTGTTCTATTTCATCCGCAACCATTCCTGCAATATGTAAATGAGTTGATCAAAATTGCATGCCAGACGGGACGGTGTTCTACCTCTACTCTTAATTAACCAGAAGGAATTACTTTTTTTTTTTTTCCTGAGAAGTTCCAAAAGGAATACGAATGCAACAAGGATACCTCTTCTTCATTGCAGCAGTGTCATGTTATATATGATGCCATGTACTATCAATTCTGATCATCCTTTTTTTCTTCCTTTTCGCATCATTTTGATCGGTTTCAAAACGTTTAAGAATCATAATGCCTTCACTGTATATGTCTAAAACTCTGAACATATTTATAGAAAAGCATTGTCCTAGCCACAATTTTGTGAACATGGAAATATTGCAGAGTTATTTCATATTAATTAAAATCAATCTGCCCTAGCTTATGATTTTAACATGCAGAAAGAGCAGGCCAAAGCTCACTCGGGCGGTACTCCTCCAATCATTTTTTTCTGGCTTGTTTGGGTAAGCAAAGCAGCATATATGATCAATATTTGTATATATATATATATTATATATAAGAACATATACATGCACATATATGTTGTTTTCTTTTGTCTTCTTCAATTTTTCAGTAAATAAAGCATATATGAACATGGATCTGAATATCATGATCTGGGCATGTATATATGTACACATATATACGAGAGAGAGAGAGAG
>NC_020491.1:196582-203361 GCF_000184155.1 Fragaria vesca subsp. vesca
GAGAGAGAGAGAGTGACTTGAGTGTATACATATATGCTTATGCTTACACTTGGTGCTCCATTGGAATTTGGACATGGAAGATGCCAACTGTATCTGTGTGTTTATGGTATCCATGAGTAATTTTTACATGATTATCATACTGTTGGTCTCTTTTTAGTTTTTAGGCTTCATAAAGCTGCTTTTGCCGTCCCGTTATTGTTGTTGATAAACAGTAATTATTCCGTTTTCCGTTTTCACAAAATTATGAACAAAATCTATGTTGCAGCTAGCAAGCCTGCAGAGATGTTAATGAATTAGCATGATATTAACCTCTATATATCACACTCTAATTAGTTGTCGATTAACATTGATGCAGAGGAGCATTGTCACAAAATTTGTACATTGCAAGTTTATCGTTAACATCTCCAACATTTGCTTCCGCCATCACTCAACTCATCCCCGCCATTACTTTTGCTTTAGCCGTCTCCTTTGGGTAAGTAATTCAATCACATCCCAAAATTAATCTATCTACTGCTAGTTAGTTAAAAATCATCACATTAACAATCTTGCGATTCTGTCGAAATCGAAGATGGAGTAGTAATCGTCCACCAAAACCCTGGCAACTGTATATCTTTTACTGCAAATTAAGCAGATGTAATATTTTGTTCTAATAGTCAAAAATTTGCCTTGGTAATTTGCAAAACGCATGCTTAGGTTGGAGAGATTGAATTTAAGGAGCGTAGGAGGGATGGCAAAGGTGTTGGGAACATCAATGGGAATAGGTGGAGCAATGCTTATGACATTTTACAGAGGTGTGGCGATCGACTTATGGACCACCCATGTTGACCTTGTGCATGGTAGTGATCAGCAACAACCACACTTGGAAGCAGCAGCAGCAGCTTCGCATGATGAGTTTGCTCATCGAGTCTTGGGTTGTCTTCTGGCTCTCGCCAGCTCCTTTGGCTGGGCCTTGTGGCTAATTATTCAGGTCGATCATCCATGATTTGCATACATGTTTTCTGTATTAATTCTAAGATTAAATTTAGCTAATTATTTTCAGTTTCTGCAATAGGCTAAGATGGGTGAGAAATACCCTAGTTATTATTCAAGCGCAGCTCTACTGTCGTTTATGGCGGCAATCCAGTCCCTTGGTTTTGCTCTCTGCGTCGACAGGGACTGGAACCATTGGAAGTTAGGTTGGAATATTAGACTTCTAACAGTCCTATACCTGGTACGTGATATCGATTCGATCTCAGAATCCATGATTCCGGCCACCAATTTGTATATATCGGTTGCAATATATACGACAGTAAATTGTTTCTTCTGCTTCTTAAATTTTTACCTCAAGGATCCATTCATTTATACGTACGTGTTTTAGGGGATTGTGGGTACTGGAGTAAGTGTGACCTGTACTACACTTTGCATAAGCATGAGAGGGCCTCTGTATGCGTCAGTTTTCGGGCCTCTGGTTCTTGTTCTTGTTGCCCTGGTCGGCACTTTGGTGTTGGAAGAGAAGTTACACCTCGGAAGGTTCCATTCCCTCGATTAATTTAATTCTCTAATGAAATTACTTTGAATATTAACCAACTTCTGTGAGCATTGAACGGCAAGCTAAAATACTTACTTTGAATATCATTTCGTATTAAATTTGGAAATAACAGTGTGCTTGGAGCGGTGTTAATCATTGGTGGCTTATACGGTGTGCTGTGGGGAAAGAGCAAAGACATAAAGAAGATGAATCAATCGGTGCCAACAACAAGCAGCTTTGAGGATCAGGAATCTGTAGTTGAAATTGTCTCACTGCCTCCGGATAATAATAAAGGCAATAACAACATGAATGAGACGGTCGGTCACAAATAGTCAGCACGATCGTATAGAAACCTAGCCAAGTAGAAACAGGTGGAAAATGGAAAAATGGATCGAAGGAACCACTATGAGGGCGGCGCATCTCAAGACCTATGATTGGAATCGAATAATGAGAGATCCAAGTTATTAAAACAAACTAAATATAATTTCATCTTACCGTTCAGATGGAGATCGATATTTCTTGATCTAGTTTTTTTTTTTTCTAAAAAAACTTTTTATTAAATACTTAGTTGAACTCATGATCTCAAAATTATAAGTTAACATCTTAACTAACCAGACCACGGCTCACCGATAATATTTCTTAATCAGTTATTTCTTGGTTAATTTAATTCAATTAATCTGAAGTGTCTTAGAATATATTCTTGTTGAGAGTGAGAGAAAGAGACATTGAAAACATCAACTCCTTTGTTTGTATGCATGCGTAAAAGTGACAGTGAATATATAAGCTCATCATACAATATATAATGACGTGGGAAACAACCAAAGAATCCAGAAGCACAGAAACACTAGCTTCGATGGTTATGATAAATCAATATTCCATTCAATTGACTTCCTCCTCCATTAATATTGCTTTGCTTTCCCCATTTCTCTCATCACTCACGGTCTCTCTCTCTCTCTCTCTCTCTCCGTAATGGAAACCTTGATAGAGCTTTGCAATGCTCTGAACGGCCTGAAGCCAGTGCTGTTAATGGTGGTGGCTCAGGCAGCCTTCGCCGGAGTCAACATTTTCTACAAACTCGCCGCTAACGATGGCATGAACACTAGTGTTGTTGTTGCCTATCGCTTCCTCTTCGCCACCGCTTTCATCACTCCTCTTGCTCTTTACTTGGAAAGGTAACCCACCATGCATGCTTCCCTTATCCTCTTATTCTTCTTCCTTATCTTAGTATGCATGGCTTCAGAATCAAGCTGTCGATCTCTTTCACATATACGAATTGGCATGCATGCAGAAACAGCAGGCCCAAGTTAACCTGGATGGTAGTACTACAAGCATCTCTGTGCGGCTTCTTTGGGTAAGCAAAGCTCAGAAGTCTAGACTAATTGAGTTCATATATATAATTGTGTTTTAGAGTTGAGTGGGTAGGTGCTCGGTGCAGCCGGTAAAAATGGAAGCGAAAACGATTTTTGATAATGCAATATCGATCTTCATTAGCACGAATGCATGCATGTCTATTATTTATCGATCATATCACCCAATTATCCAAATTAGACGGTGAAAATAAGATCCTGGGTTTAGAACAGCTTTAGTTGGTATGACTGACCGCCTAATGGATGAATTTTGAAATTGGTATGAATTGGTAATCGTTAAGCACTCATTATTACTCGATTGAACAATGGACGAACTGAATATGTCGAACATGAACCATTCATGTTTATAACAAAAAAACACAGTTATAAAGTTATGAAAAGAATATCCTTAATTATTTGAAAAGGATTATACATGTGTATTTTAAATATAAAGTTATGAATTTGTAAATTGTGATAGGTCGGACTGGCTGAAGACCTGAAGTAACCCCCAAAATTCATTTTTAATTTCAGAATTATACTAACATTTTTTTTTTGGTCAATAAGGCTTCCTACAATATATATCTAATGTCATTCTCATTAGAAATTGATGATATGCTACTACAGGGGATCAATGACACAAAACATGCAATTTGAAAGCATAGCCTTGACATCAGCGACATTTACTGCTGCTATAACTCAGCTGATTCCAGCCATAACCTTCGTTATGGCCGTCTTTTTCAGGTAGACAGTAATCATTGTTTCAAATGATCAAATTTTGTGTACTCAACGGTCTCAACCTAGTATTTCTCCCATCTATACGAATTGGACGCACAGAACTGAATTAATTGAGATAATATGCATGCATACTTAGGTTGGAGAGACTGGACTTAAGGAGCGGAGGAGGGAGGGCAAAGGTTTTGGGAACATTGATGGGAATAGGAGGAGCAATGCTTATGACCTTTTATAAAGGTGTGGAAATCAATATTTGGTCCACTCATGTTAACCTCTTGCACAAAAGTGAGCAACCAAGCCACTATTTGGCAGCACCTACCAGTAAATCAGAATATACAGATCATGTATTGGGTTCTCTTCTCGCTATCGGCAGCTCTTTCGGTTATGCATTCTTTTTTATTTTTCAGGTGAGCTACCAATTTTTATTTCACATATAATTTTCAATGCAAAAAGGAATATGCATCTTCGTCCTAAATGAAAAAAAAAAATAGAGAGAAAAACCAACTATTTTTGGCCAAGAAAACCCGTAATAATATTTTTCCCTTGTCCCCAGCTTTTATTAAATAGAAATACACTCCTTGGTAGTTACATTATAAGTAAAATAAAACGTTACAAAATTAAGAGAAATAAATGATTCTTAATGGAAAGCCACCAAATTAACTTGAAGAAAACTGGGGAGAAGAACTTGTAATCTATAACAGATCCTTGATAATGTCATCATGCACACTACACTGAAGAATATGTGGAATGACGCCCTACTTAAAATAAGTACCAATAAGTACCGAAAGCTATAAAATATAAATGAAAATTAAAATAGACTGAAATTACAAATGAAATGAAAACGATACCAAAACAGGCCCAGGCCTAGCAACCATTCTAGCTCAGTTGCCAGCCTAAAACTAAATTAGAGATCCAGATGGGGTTGGACCTAGATCCTAGATCTAGATCCGAACTCGACCCATATGTAGTTACCCAGGCCCACCTAACATAATTGCTAAGGCCACCCACCAGCTTGGAAACCCATGTGCTGGCGCCGTTGAACCGTAGGAACTGGCGCCAGTCATCCGACCTCCACTGTCGCCACCGTTGAAACCAGACCCGCCGCCTCCTTTGGACCCTAGCAAGTGTCCCACTGTCAGGCCCAACGCCTTCCTAAACAAGTCCCTGGATTCCTAAACCAGGTCCCCTATTTCTTCGTCTTCCCCACCACTATCGATATCAACGAGCCCGATGACTCACAAAACCCACTCGCCATCAATCTCGGATCCAACCACCAATTCAAATCCACTGCCTCCGAACACATCGGCTCCTACCTGGATTAGAACCAATTCAAATGTCCTAACCCTCTCCAAATTTACCGGACGAGGTTCACCGACATGTGTCAAAGAGTTATCTGCAAGTGACAGAGGATGGACTTTAATTTAGGGATGTAAAATCCACGCACCCCAAATTGTAATCCATACACCCACTTTCCATTTTTAGTAATCATTATCATATGAAGACAAAATTTAAGTTACTAAAAAAGAAAGTGGTGTGTGGATTACAATTTGGGGTGTGTGGATTTGATTTCCCTTAATTTAACTACAATTGAACAAAAGTTATAATTTCCAAGGTTAACTTAAATTTGCTCTTTATTTAGGTAATTGTTATTGAAGTTACTCAATCATTGTACTTATTTTTGTGGAAATAGGCGAAAATGGTTGAGAAATACCCTTGCTATTATTCAAGCACAGCTCTAATGTCACTTATGGGGTCGATACAGTCGGTTGGTTTTGCACTTTGCATGGAGAGGGATTGGAATCAATGGAAATTAGGTTGGAACATTAGACTCTTGACGGTTGCATACACGGTATATGTCCATATAACTATTCTTCTTCTTTATTTTTATTTTTGGAAGAATTGTTAATATTTATAAAACAATTTCCAATTCGACTAACTTTATAATATGTACATTCTAGGGGATTGTGGCTACTGGAATAAGTTTGACAATACTAGCATTGTGTGTGCGCATGAAAGGCCCATTATTCGTAGCTGTTTTCAACCCTCTTCTGCTTGTGATAGTTGCCTTTGTTGGCTCTTTGCTCTTGGATGAGAAGTTGCATCTTGGAAGGTATAGCTATAAATCACTTCTTTTTCTTCGTATTTTTTACTATGCAATTTATGAATGAAGGAAAATTCTACATTGTGTTAATACATGACATGTATCAACTTTGTCTTAAAGTTGTAAAATAAATTGGGGAGTAAAATTTACACACCCCTTTTTTACAATTCACACACCCGTGCCCTAGTTTTTATAAGGAAATGTCTAAACTATCCATGTTGTAATCTCTTCAAGTTGTCTAAGTTAAGGACAGTTTAGACATTTTCTTATAAAAAGTGGGGCATGTGTGTGTGGATTATAAAAAAAGGTGTGTAAATTTCAGCCCCAATAAATTCTCATAGTTGTAAATGACTCCTTAAAGTTATAAATATTCTTAATTAACACATGAGTCCTTAAAAGAATAATATTAATCCTTAAAGTGGTAATATGAGTCTTTAAAGCCATACAAAAAAAAGTTGATGCAACTTTATAGACTAAATTACCACTTTAAGGACACATTTTACCATTTAAATTGTAACTAAATTTACAGCTTTAAGGACTCATATTACAACTTTAAGGACTAATTTTACTACTCTAAGGACTAATTTTACTACTTTGAGTACTCATTTTACAACTTTAAGACAAAGTTGATGCATGTCATGCATTAACACACTTTAGTTTTTTTTTATAAGCTCTGGCAATTCTAATAGATTCTCTATATATTATAACTTAAAATATTATAGAGAAAACTTGGAGGACTAATTTTACTACTTTGAGTACTCATTTTACAACTTTAGGACAAAGTTAATATATATATATAGATTCTCTATATATTATCACTTAAAATATTGGATTAAATACTGGTTACTTCATTAACTTTCATGCACTCGACAGTTTACTCCATTATCTTTCAATTTCAATCGATCACTCCGTGAACTATCCAATGTCACACTATCAGGTCCATCCGTTAAGTGGACGTTCAATCGTGCTGTTAATTTGCTGACTGGACATATTTTTCAATGTCCACTCAGTTGGGTGAAGGGCGAAATTCCATTTAACACCCCTAATTCATTTTCCCTCTTCCATTTAACACCCCTCTCTTCATTTTCTGAGC
>NC_020491.1:203428-215404 GCF_000184155.1 Fragaria vesca subsp. vesca
AAGTTCATGGTTGGTTTATAATTTTTTAAGTTGGCATTGAATCAGGGGGTGGTTAAATGGAATTCCCTCTTCACCCAACTGAGTGGACATTGAAAAATATGTCCAGTCAGCAAATTAACGGCACGATTGAACGTCCACTTAACGGATGGACCTGATAGTGTGACATTGGATAGTTCACGGAGTGATCGATTGAAATTGAAAGATAATGGAGTAAACTGTCGAGTGCATGAAAGTTAATGGAGTGACCAGTATTTAATCCTAAAATATTATAGAGAAAACTTTGAGGACTAATTTTACTATTTTGAGTACTCATTTTACAAAGTTGATACATGTTATGTATTAACACACCTTAGCTTTTTTCCTATAAGCTCTGACAATTCTAATAGATTCTTTATATATTATCACTTAAAATATTATAGAGAAAACTTGGAGTAAAGCAACTTCCTGAAAAAGACTTTATTCTTCCTCTCAAGTCTCAACTCTTATTTATACTTTACATAATTAAAAAAATTTCAAAAGAGATGCATGTATAGACATTCATGGCTAGCATAAACCTCATAAGACATTGTTATTCCGCTAGCAAAAGATGATTGGTTTTCGCTTCAAAAAGATATATGTGTGTGTTTTCGTCTTTCGAGTATCTTCAACAATTGTTTCTCCAAAATTAGCCACTTCAATAATTGAGTGAATTGTTAAATGGGTTTGATGAAACAACATAATATATATTTTTTTTTCCGCAAAAAGCAGAATGATCGCGATACCTGTTAAAATGAATTGCTTTGGCTTTAACGATGTGGATTACATCTCAACTTCCTTTATAATTAGTATTTTTTATCTGATGTTTTTGTTTATTGAATTTGGAAATTGTAGCGTGTTAGGATCAATAATAATCGTGGGTGGTTTATATGCCGTGTTGTGGGGTAAAAGCAAAGACATAAAGATGATGACGCAATCTGTGCCAACAAGCTTCGAGGAGGAAAAATATGCAGAATCACTTGAAGTTGTTATAAGGTCTCCAAATGACAAAGCCATCAACAATAAGAAAGAGAGTGAAGCAAATGTCAGTAATGATGAGCCAAATACATTGCCAACATGATGCAATGGTGTGTGAGGAAATAGTATAGAAATAACAGGATACAAGAAACATAAGGAGGTAGCTGCTGGTAGTTTAGAATCAAGAAGGGTTCTTCAGATCTGGACTTGAATAGTATACGTCTTAATGGTAATATATATGCTTGTATTCTGAATGTAGTTATTCATGTTAATATTTTTGTCGCATGATTTTGTTCTTCATACTATGATTAGATCGAGGAGGTCAAAAAAGTTCTTTTTTTATATTAAAATCAAAAGAAATATTCATTTCAACATAGGAAACACTGCATCAAATCAAATTGACCAAAATGTAGTGCAAGAATGCATTGATGATTGCGAAATCAAAATAGATGGAGAAAAAAGTTGCTATACTACTACACTTAAAAATTGCATACGTTTATGTTGAAGATGCACCTCCAAGGCTCAAAGTACACTTGGTCACTGGATCATTGCATGGTGAGGCATTAGCAGTCGCACAATATTCTGCAAATTTTTACTGGCCCTGACTTGTAATAACCAGTGCAACAACATAGAACACAACGACAACAGTTTGAGTTGACCATGTAACACAAAGCAAATGATGTAATGCAAATCTTTAAACCAATCTGATTTCTACCATAAAAGAATTACAAACGAGGAAGGGGTCGTTGTCTCTATATTCAAAGAAAGCTTTAAAAACATAATAGGATGGTACCCTCACTGTGAACAGGTGCTTTGTAGTTGAAATTTCGCTCTAAATAAATCGAATAATCCTTCTAAGATCGTTATCTAACACTCGGGGAGAAGCCTGCAAAATATGAATCTTAACCGGGTCAAAAAAACTAATACAGGCTGTACCCAAAGAACTGGCTGATGATGATGGAAAATCCAAGAGCAATAGCAATCAGGGAAGAAGCCCATGTCAGTTTCTCTGTTATTCTGGGCACTCTGTCCTTTAATGCCTGACTACATGAGCCTAGAAAAACTGTGTAGCTTCCCATGGCAACCACGGTCCCAACTAAGAACATAACTAGAAATGCAGCACCAGCAACACGAGATGGCAAAGCAAGTGCAGGCAACACCATCATCAATGCATCTGGCTGCAACCCATGCACAATTCCGGTGGCAAAAGTGGCAAAACCAATCTTCTTCTTCCCAACAGTTGGATTATCAAGAGATTCATATACACTAACATCACACTCACCATTCTCCAAGGCAACACAAGGACTTGGGACTTCTGAAGCTTCCTTAATGCCCATAGCACCAATAACTAATAGAGTAAGCCCAACAACTCTTGTGCCCCAAGTACGGATAATTTCAATATGGAGCCGGTCCTTTAGTAGCAGAAATAATAATCCAAAGATAACCTGGCCAGCATCATGGCCACATCCCCAGAGGGCTCCAACAAGAGCACTTTCAATACGGGTACGCCCAATTGAGAGTGGAGCCAAAGCAGCTAGGTGGTCAGGCCCTGATAATGTGTGCAAGCAACCAGCAAAGAAACCAGTCCATGCACTACTGAGTAATTCAGTCTGGATGAGTCTTCCCCCGACTGCAACAGCAGCTGGACCACCTGTTTTTGTTGCAGTTTGAAAAGAAGCAAGAGCGGCTGGTGCAAAGGCAGGTTGTACTAAGACCAAAATAAGAGCAGAAAGTGCAACAAATGCCCCAGTGGTGATTGCCTGTCCACGTTTGGTAAATGAAATGCATTAGCTGGAGGGAAAAAGAAAAATTCTAGGACTCTAGTGGTCAAATGTTAAAGGTGAATCTAGAGATTGGGGTTCGCAGGTACCTTTATCTTTTGAATGTTAACAAAATAGTAGTAGCAGAAGTAGTTGAAAACAATAATTCCACCGGGAGAGATGTAATTACACAAATGATCATTTGGACAACAACAAAACTTGTGTAGAGTTTGTCTTTGGTCAAACTCATTCAATATGATCCTAGCCCTACCCATTAATTCTATCATAGTGATCCCCAGTTAAGATCCCCAGTCATCTTCTACAGATAATGTTTGAAACTTGCCCTGAGGGTGCCAGCAAGTAGATAATCAGCTAAAAAGAGAGAACCTACTTGAACTGCTGCAAGGAGATATCAGACTTGTAAAGATCCCTAATTTCAAGACCATACTTACCAATACTGTCAATGTTGTCAAATTTTGAGTAAAATGTATGAAAAATCCTTGTATCAAATCTGAAAATGGTTCAAAATCTGAAACATAAACAGAGCTGCACTGATTAGCAATCACTTACTTTAAAATCTTAATGCAGCAACCCTTGCAATTGGTACAAGGGTTAGGACAGTATTGGCCATTAAGGTAAAGTGAGGACACCGGTAAATTTCTGATTTACACACTTAACATTAACCTCAACTAGCTATCGAACTAGGTTAATATTACCTAACAGATAACATCCAACATCCCAACCTAATCTGAACTTGATAACTATAAAGACTAGTTTCAGGCAAGCACCCAATGAAGCACCTACACTGATCGACAAGCCATACATCAATGGTTTCCCCAAGTTTTTCTCCTTTCTGTCCATTCCCCTCGGCAACAAGTTATAGCCCTGTGTCTCTTGTCCATTACTGTGCTAAAGTTCTAAAAGAGCACAGAGATTTGAAAGAGCTTCCCTTTGGAAGCCGTAATGGTGATTTGCAATTCACTTCCAGGAGAGGTCTTCAAAATCTTAAATGTTTAGATGTAATTTTTGAATTTTGAACAGAAAATGCATAATCTTCGATGGCCATAAAACTAAGCTAATATACACAAACACAGGTTGAAGCACTACATATTAGATCTTCAATTGCCAAAGTTTCACAAACATATTATCAACCCAATTGCTTACAATTTCAATTCATCAATTGCAACACAAGGAACACATTATAAAAGTTACAGAAGACCACCAAAATAAATTAACAAAAAAAACCCAAAATCAAAATCACATCTTTTTTTATCATTTTTGTTATTGAGATGAATACCTTGCGTTGCTTAGAAGCTCCATCTGCGATCTGATTGAGAAGATGGGTTTTTGGCTCCGACCCATTTGGCCCCGACCCGGCCCGCTTCAGAGAGAGAGACGGCAAACCCTCCGGCGAAGACGAAGAAGAAGAAAATGGAGATGGGTTTTGATGTTTGCAGGAAACAGAGGCGACGCGTCTCAAACTGGGCAGCTTTGAAGATGGGAAATTGAGGTTGGAGGAGTCGAGACGGGCGAGGCGGTGGTGAAAGGAAGAGGGTTTAAGATGGAGTTTAGGGGTCGAGGTTGAAGAGGACAGAAGCCTTTCCATGGCTTCTCAATCCTCTGTGTCTCTCTCTCTCTTTGTGAATGCGTGTAAAAACCAAGGTTGGTTTGGATTTAGAGGTAAAGAAAAAGGAATTTGGAGAGAGAAGATAAGCTTTGAAACTCTCTTATTGGATTTAGATTGGGGTAACACAAAAACTGAATATTCTGTTTCAAATGTGTGAACTTTTTCTCCCATAATTTGTCAACCGATTCCATCATAAGTAGTCTTTGAATTAGTTGCCCAAACACATCATGATACATTCTCTAAAAAAAAAAACAATACCTCATGACAATTTTAGAGAGAAAATCCTCATTTCAAATTTAAGTTTATTCTTAACTTTTTGAAATAACAATTATGTAGTTTCGGATTATAACGTGACATTGTTGAGTAGAGAATATTTTGGTGTAGTGTGATGAAAATAATAAAAGAAAAAAAAGTAGTTATAGGTTAATGTCTATGGTCAAACTAGCCCTAAAAGCCTCTCATGGTCTCAATTTGTCCACAACGTCCCCTTGAAGAAGTAGTAGCCTTCACGTTATTCACTTCTATTCCCACTTTCCTCTTCCTAGAGTCCCAAATCAATGAACCAATCCATTTCTACTACATTTGGTATTTGTCAAAAAGAAAGCCCCTTGATCCCATTGGCCATTATTCATTTCCAAGTTCAACTACATACGTGACCATCGACTTCGTATGATTACCTCTCTTCCTCAGTTTGAAACTTCCAAGTTCAACTCTTTCAGTGCAGTTCAAGGGTAGCCTAATTATGCAAGATTCATATTAGACACGTTATTAATGGGGTGATTGCTTAGTGAAAGGGGCATTCTTGTTTTGGACTAAGTCTATTTTGGCAGGTAATATTCCCATCAAAGTTGGTGGAATTTGGAATTTGGAATTTGGAATTTGGAGTTTTCTAGTATGTTAATTGTGTGAGGTAAGATAGAGGATAAGTTGGTCCTCGCTGGATTTCATAGAGAAAAAAAGAGAAGCTTCAAATAAAACACATATCCAATCCCACCCGCATTTGTCCCCTCGCGCCTGACACATAGACGCCCCATGCCTGCGTGCTCCCGGCACACGCACTCTCTGGCCAATATTTCATACGGTCCTTCAAAATTTAGGAGAAATGACCAAACGAAAGTCTTTTTAATGAAAATCTTTAAGTCGAGATTTTTTCGGTTTATCCTATATTTTGATTTTATATCCACATCTTAACCGTTCAGCTTATATGTATTTAGAAGTATTGATTATTGGCCTTTAATTGATAAATGGGCAAAACCCAATTAGGAGGCCTATTGGTGATCACGTGGGCATTGATCTAGGTTAATTAGGAAACATATATAGCTTAGGTTTACTAGGGTATATATATGTGTATTGCTGCCTCTGAAACGGGGTGAGAGAGGAATAGTTAACGTAGAGCAGTTTGTTTTCTCTATCAACAGGGAACAGTAAACATTGGGGTTTTGGGTTGAGAGTATTATTATCATACTCTATTGTATTCTCTCCAATTGATATAGTGGAATTTATTGCTGGTTTCGAAAGTGGACGTAGCTCAATCACATTGATTGGGTGAACCACTATAAATTTATTCTCTACCTTTTCTTTTATTTGTTCCAATCAATATTCGGTTTGTATCGCTTCCACATAACAAACTGGCATCAGAGCTCTTGTTCTGAACTGGGAGTTGATTATTGATTGGAAATCATGGTTAACGGCGTTGTTGACGAAGATAAAAAGAAAGGGATCAAGTTGCCTTCAGGTTCGGGTTCTTCACATGCTAAGCCATCAATTGGCAATGCCAAATTTGAAGTTGAGAAGTTCGATGGAACAAATAATTTTGGCATGTGGCAGTGTGAGATGATGGATGTCTTGTGTCAACAAGAATTAGATATAGCTCTTGAAGACAAACCAGCAGATATGAGTGAGGCGCAGTGGAAGCAGATTAATAAGTGGGCTTGTGGTTCTATCAGATTATGTCTTGCAAAAGATGTGTGAAGTTCTTTATCATGAGGGAGACTTCAGCAAAGGAGTTGTGGAAGAAACTGGAAGATCAGTGCATGATAAAGAGTGCAGAAAACCGGTTTCACCTGAAGAGGAGGCTTTTCCGATTTGACTACAGACAAGGTATTTCTATGTCTGAACACATCAGTGATTTCAATAAGATACTTGCAAATTTGGTTAATTTGGATGTGCAAATTAATGATGAGGATAAAGCTTTGTGTTTGCTAAATTCTCTTCCTGACGAGTATGAGCATTTGATTACAACTTTGTTGCATGGAAAGAATGAAGTGAAATTTGATGATGTGTGTAATTCATTGATTAATAATGAATGTCGGAAGAAGGAGAAGCAGTTGCAAAAGGTGTCAAGTGAACCACTTGTGGCAAGAGGAAGACCTGATGATAGAAAATTTGGTGGAAATAGAGGTAAATCTCGTTCCAAGTCCAGAGGTAAATATCCTGCAAAAGATGTGTGCCTTTTGTCGTCAAAAGGGGCATTGGAAGAAAGATTGTCCCAAGTTGAAGAATAAAGACAAGATGGGTTCTGAAGTAAATGTGGCAAAATTTGAAGATGATGATGATGACTTCAGTTTTGCATTGAGTTGTTCATCAACCATTGAAGATTTTGAAGAAGATGAGATTGATTTGGCTTTAGCAAGTTCGTCTGCTTGTGATTATTCTGATAAGTGGATTATGGATTCGGGTTGTACACACCACATGTGTCCTAACAAGGAATGATTCTCTACTTTAAGGGAACTGAATGGTGGAGTAGTTCTTATGGGAGATGATAGTCCTTGCAGAACTAAAGGGATTGGTACAGTTCGTCTCAAGATGCATGATGGGGTTGTTAGAGAATTGACTAATGTTCGGTATGTTCCAAATTTGAAGAAGAATCTTATCTCTTTGGGTACTTTGGAATCAAAGGGGCACACAATTACATTGAAGAATGGCGTTGCTAAGGTTGTTTCCGGTTCACTTGTGATGATGAAGGGTACTAGAGAAAGAAACTTGTATTTTCTAAAAAGGAGTACTGTGACAAGTGAGACAGCAGTTTCTAAGACTACAGATGATGATGACACTACCAGGTTGTGGCATATGTGACTTGGACATGCTGGTGAAAAAGCAATGCAGGGATTGGTGAAGCAAGGCTTGTTGAAGGGTGCAAAGTCGTGCAAATTGAAATTTTGTGAACATTGTGTATTGGGAAAGCAGACTAGAGTTAAATTTGGCACCGCAGTTCATCAGGCTAAAGGAGCTCTAGACTATGTTCACACAGATGTATGGGGACCTACCAAAACTACATCTTTGGGAGGTATGCATTATTATGTCTCTTTTGTTGATGACTTCTCTAGAAGAGTATGGGTGTACACCATGAAGCATAGAGATGAAGTCTTAGATATATTTGTGAAGTGGAAGAAGATGATTGAGACTCAGACCGGTCGGAAGATTAAGAGGCTTAGGTCAGATAATGGTGGTGAATATAAATCTAATCCGTTCTTCAAATTATGTCAAGATGGAGGCATTGTGAGACACTTCATAGTTAGAGGGACACCGCAACAAATGGGGTGGCAGAGCGCATGAATAGGACTTTATTGGAGAAAGTCAGATGTATGTTGTCTAATGCTGGATTAGGCAAAGAGTTTTGGGCAGAGGCAGTCACATATGCAGGTCATCTCATTAATAGGTTGCCTTTTGCTGCAATTGAGGGTAAAACTCCTATGGAGGTATGGTCTGGTAAACCTGTTACTGATTATAATTATCTTCATATTTTTGGTTGTCCTGCTTATTTTCATGTCAGGGAAAGCAAGCTTGATCCAAGGGCCAAGAAAACAATATTCTTGGGATTTAATGATGGTGTTAAGTGATTCAGGCTTTGGTGTCTAGATGTGAAGAAAGTTGTTGTGAGCAAAGATGTGACTTTTGATGAAAGTATTATGGTTGATCAAAACAAACAAAAAAAATTCTCAAGAGCAGAGAATGACCACAAAGAATTTGCAGCAGGTGGAGGTACATAGGAAAATTGTTGAAACTCCAATTGATTCAGTGAGTCCTACAATTGAGTCAGATGATGCAAATAATAAGGACATGAGTGTTGCAATTGAGGCTCCAGCCCAAGAGCATACACATCAAGATGGACTTATTGCAACCAGGAAGGGAAAATGGAATGCTCAAAAGCCAGCTTGGCTTAATGATATGGTGACTTATGCACTTCCTATTACTGTAGAAGAAATTCCTACTACTTATGAAGAAGCTGTCGTACATGCAGATTGTGTAGAGTGGGAAAAAGCTATGGGTGAGGAGATGAAGTCTCTTCACAAGAATAAAACATGGGAGGTGGTTCAGTTACCGCATGGGAAGAGAGCAATCGGTTGTAAATGAGTGTTTGCTAAAAAGGAAGGATCGCAGTACAAGGCTAGATTGGTGGCTAAAGGCTACGCACAAAAAGAAAGAATTGACTACAATGAGGTATTTTCTCCTGTTGTTAAGCATTCTTCTATTTGTATTTTGTTAGCCTTGGTTGCTCAGTTTGATCTTGAGTTAGCACAGCTTGATGTGAAAACTGCTTTTCTACATGGAGAATTAAAAGAATAAATTTACATGACTCAGCTAGAAGGGTTTCAAGTTGCTGGTAAGGAAAATTGGGTTTGTAAATTGTAGGAATCATTATATGGTTTGAAGCAGTCTCCAAGGCAGTGGTATAGGCGGTTTGATAAATTTATGTCAGGTCAGAAGTACACTAGGAGTCTTTATGATTCATGTGTTTATTTTCGCAAGCTACATGATGGGACCTTCATTTATTTTCTCTTATATGTTGATTGCATCTAAGAGCAAGGTGGAGATAGATAAATTGAAGTCACAATTGAGTTGTGAATTTGAGATGAAGGACTTAGGAGAAGCTAAAAAGATTTTGGGCATGGAAATTGAGAGAAATAGATCAAGAGGCCGAATTTGTTTGTCACAAAAGCAATATTTGAAGAAGGTACTACATCGGTTTGGCATGGATGATAAAACTAAACCTGTAAGTACACCTCTTGGCTCTCACTTTAAGCTTAATGCTACTATGTCTCCTAGCACAGATGATGAGAAGCAATATATGGCTAAAGTTCCTAATGCTAGTGCTGTTGGTCGCTTGATGTATTGTATGGTGTGTATTAGACCGGATATTTCACAGGCCTTAAGTATGGTGTGCAAATATATGCATAATCCGGGTAAAGGCCATTGGCAAGCTGTGAAGTGGATTCTACGGTATATTTTTGGTACTATGGATGTTGGATTAGTGTTTCAGCAGGACAAAACGAGTCAGTGGGTTGTTGGATATGTGGACTCTGATTACGCAGGTGATTTGGATAATAGTCGGTCTACTACAGCTTATATGTTTACTCTTGCTAGTGGACCGGTTAGTTGGAAGTCGAATTTGGAGCATATAGTTACCTTGTCGACTACAGAGGCTGAATATATGGCGGTAACAGAGGGTGCAAAGGAAGCAGTTTGGCTTCGTGGTTTGCTTGAGGACTTGGGGCTTATTCAAGTCTATGTGGATATTCATTGTGATAGTCAAAGTGTTATTCATTTAACAGAGAACCAGGTTACTCATGCTCGTACTAAACATATTCGTGTCAGATATCACAAGATTTGTCAAATGGTGGAGGATGGTGATGTTCAACTCCTGAAGATTGGGACCGAAGATAATCCTGCTGATATGTTGACAAAGGCGGTTCGATCCATTGAGCAAGTTCAAGCAACTTGATTGGTATTTGCAGAATTTGAAAATCTCTACGGGGATGTCGGAGCGGCGATTGGTTTTGGAGTTCTACTCTGGAGAATTTGTATCAATTAATGCCAAGGTGGAGATTTATTGATTATTGGCCTTTAATTGATAAATGGGCAAAACCTAATTAGGAGGCCCATTGGTGATCACGTGGGCATTGATCTAGGTTAATTAGGAAACATATGTAGCTTAGGTTTACTAGGGTATATATATGTGTATTGCTGCCTCTGAAACGGGGTGAGAGAGGAATAGTTAACCTAGAGCAGTTTGTTTTCTCTATCAACAGGGAACAGTAAGCATTGGGGTTTTGGGTTGAGAGTATTATTATCATACTCTATTGTATTCTCTCCAATTGATATTGTGGAATTTATTGCCGGCTTTGAAAGTGGACGTAACTCAATCACATTGATTGGGTGAACCACTATAAATTTATTCTCTACCTTTTCTTTTATTTGTTCCAATCAATATTCGGTTTGTATCGCTTCCGCATAACAATGAGTATATCATTTCTCTAAATTTTCAGCTATATTGAAAATTGTTAAGGCATTCATAAGTGTGATTTATTAATTATCCCACATTTCGATCTTATATCCATATCTTAACCGTTCAGTTTATATGTATTTATGAGTAGATCATTTCTCCAAATTTTCAACTATATTGAAAATTGTTCAGGCATTCATAAGTGTGATTTATCAATTATGAACTTGAACGGTTCATAATTGACAGATTTGGTTCGTCCATTAATTTGATCTAGTTTGTTATCTTAACGAATATCAATTTGGCTGAAAATTTGTAGAAATGATCTACTCATATAAACCTAAAAACAGAACGGATGAGATATCAAAATGTGATAAAAAAAATTGGTCTTTTAAACCATAAACCGAAAAATCCTCAACTAGTCCTCAACTTAAGAGTCATCATTAGAAGGACTCCCATGACCAAACATAAGTTATTAATATCGTGGTCTAGTTGGTCTAATGATATTTTTACGGGAAATTTTCAAAGCAGATTTTACGCACCATGGTGCACTTTTACTATTAATACGTAACTGCTTAAATCGTCTTATAGGAAGATCAAATGAAGACTAGAGACCCTAAATTCATTCATTTCATTTTCATTTTTGATCCAATCAAATTAAACGCCCATAATAAGAGTACGTCTTCTTCAACCTACTGTTCTCACCTCCATAGTTTGAAACACTTGAGACTATTTTTTTGGGTTTCAATTTTGTTAACGGTATTAGTATATACGCATGTAGCGTGACGTAGATGACTGGATCAAAATACTGTATATTAGTTGTTCAGTTCACTTACACATTGGTGCGTAAAAGATTTTTCGTTGATGTCTAAGATTCCGCATTGAATTTTCAAGGTTATCTTTGTGTTTGAAAGTTGAAACAGGTTTAGAGGTGCAATCTTTAAAGTGTAATGACACTATTTTCCTAAAAGCTAAGGACCCTGTAATGTAGGGCTGTCATTTCCGAAACAACCCGATGACACGGCTTGAAACTCACACGAAGTAAAACGGGTTGAACCCCCATTAAATAGCAGGCTAGCAGGTTGAGCAGGTTAACCTGCCATAACCAATTTAATAAACGAGTCAACCGCGAGTCAACCCATCAACATAAAATCAACCCACATAACACGTTTATTAAAAGGGTCAAGCTATATTATATATAAAACATGCTTACACGACCCATTTATAAAAAATAATTTAATATATAATGGTTTATTGAGTCTTTTCTCACTTTAAACTCGGGTTACCGCTAACACTAAATTCTCTTATTTGAGTCTCGTTTTAGTTTTTTTTTTTTTAATATATATATATATATATATATATATATATTATTTCTT
>NC_020491.1:215431-242069 GCF_000184155.1 Fragaria vesca subsp. vesca
AGTAGTGAAAGTAAAATTAGAACGAAGCGTCTGTAGGCGACCAACACTAAAACTATCTAGATGAAAAGCAAGGAAACATGAGCAAGGCAAACAGTTGAGCCATATCTTGGGACAAGCAAGGCTATGACTACTGGAGGCAACGACGTTGGCTTTTCAGAAGACATGGGTGACGGATATACAGTCAAATTGTCTCTGATGAGAGATTTAATACGTCACGATGGGCTCCCTTGATGCAAATTTATGATTAGACTCGAATCACTTTCCGCTAAAAGCTTAAGAAGATTGAAATTGTGAGCTTCAAGAATGTCATCTTTAAGCATAACAGATTAGCAACATGAACATAAACATGATCTAGAGTCTCATTTAAGTTAGTCATTTTGTATAACACGACACCACATATTTATTAAATGGTTTAATCGGGTTGGATATGGGTAACCCATTTATTAAATAGTTTGGGTTTGAGTAAATTTCTGACACGATTATTAAGTGGGTTGAGTTTGGATATGTTTTTTATACACGCAAAAACATTGACCCGATACAAACCCGACCCCACATGACCCATTGCCGACCTTTTGTAATGTGTCATTCTGGCATACTTCATATATGAATGGATTTCATATTAGATATTTTTTTTTTTAGGAAAAGAAACATAATGTAGATTAGGGTAATGCTATTAATGTACATTATTCACACACTCTATCTATAATGAGAACCAATCATAAAACAAATTCAATAGGGTGGTTTATGAATAAAATTGAATTATAATAATAGAAGGAGAAAATTTTACAAACGGTACGTACCTGAAATAGAAATCATTTATCCTAGCGGTATACCAAGTCTAAGCAGTTTGGTGATCAGATTCCTCAGTTGTGTTAAATTCATAATCACTTTTCCTTCGAACAGTACAGTTACCCGACATTGAGGTTTAAGACTCAAGAATTTCTGAGATTCATGAAGGTAATGAATGTTTCTTATTTATGTCATGCTACTTTCAATTTATGAGTACATGAGTGATGCACGATTAGCATTCATTTATGGCATGTTATGCTACTCTCAATCCATCATGTATGCATTCAATCCATCATGTATCCATTCAAATTCCATTGCAACCTAATGGAGTCCATAAGAAATCTCGGGAGGTCAAGACTAGATGTGTCATACATGATCCTCCTCAAAGACAAGAATTAAATTTGACTCAAATATTAAAAGGGATCAATAGCCAAAGAAGTCAAGAACTTCATCACGCGTAACGCTTTTTAGGGGAAAGCGCAAGAATGTAGAGCAACCTAAAGTTGCTTCCGCTGAAGTTGAGATAAAGAGTCTCGTCCAAATTGATAAGAAACCAAAGACGTTAAATGTCATGACAACACCACCTCCACCTCTACCTTCAAAAACAAAATCAACATCTCTAAGAGGAAACAAAAAATGCAATAGTTAGGGAGGAGTCTAGCGATGCGTCTGATGCGTCAAGGAGTGCTACTTGTAAAGCAGCAAAAGCTCATCAAATGAGGTTATGTCCTAGAACTCTTGCAATTGTCCAATTAAAGGTTCATTTGCATGTTTTTAGAGTTTTCAGGTTTTATCTCCTAAGAGATTTTTGTGATGGGAATCTACTGAAAACAAAATCACCTTACCCTTAGAACTACAATGGTTACTAACGCAGACATCTCATCTAAAGTGGACAGTTTGTCTCAAGAATCTAAATGCCAAAAGAAGATGTTTCAGGAGGTGCTTGAAAAACGGACTTCTTTAGAACATGGTTTTCAGTCTATGTCTGCCTTGGTTAAAGAGAATTCAAAAGACAGTGGTCAGGATTCATTTTCAATATCAAATTCTAGGCGTGGAGAGTCAAGACAATCTACTTTAGAAAAGAGCATAAAATTAGATATTGTTGATTTCAATGGTGACAGCAATCCTGAGGTCTTCCTTGATTAGCTACATGACTTAGAAAGTTACTTCAAACGGCATCAATTGGCGGAGGAGCGAAAGAACTCTTTTGCATTAGCTAAATTGAAGGGAACAACTAGAGTTTGGTGGGAAAAATACCAACAAACTCATTTTGCAGTTATCCAAATTTGGGAAGACATGAAGATGGTCTGACATGTTTCTTTGTGCCACCTAACTACAAGCAACAAGTCCACCTACAATTTGTTAAATTGGTGCAAGGAAGACTATATGTTGAAGATTATACTGATAAGTTCTATAGCTTGGTTGCAAAATCTGATTTTCCACGGAATAAAGACATCATGATATCGATGTACCGCAGGGGCTAGAATCCCCATATTTCTTCGGGATTAGCAGCAAGTCGAATTTATACGATGAATGATGCTGTCCAGATTGCCTACCAAATGGAGGAAGAATATAAGAAGAGATCGTCCATGTCATATTCTTTCGAGCCGACCATGGCTATATGATAAGAAGGTGCAGCTGCATTGTGGCTACAACAACACATACTCCTTCCAAGATGGAAGTTACGAGTTCAAGCTTGTGCCAGCTAAAGATTTTCCCACCATAAAGCTCAAAAAGACAGCCAGCACGTTCCTCCTTAAGCAGACTGAAAATGATGACTCTATACTTGGTCCAATTCCAAACTCAACCAAGTTGAGTTTTTTTCATAGGGGGAGAATTAATGGAGCAGCCATAAGCTAGCTGGAACAAAAATATCCTTTTTGGAAGCCAAAGACTAAGCCTAACCTTTTTTTATTGACATGTTTATTTTCAGTTACAAAGTTTATTTTCAGTTATGAAAAAAATAATTATGAGTCTAGTGTTTTAAAGAGTCTTGAGTGTGTCTTTATGTCTATTTAAGTCTTAAGTTTAAGTCTTATTATTAATCAGTTATATTAGTCTTATGGTATTCTAGGAGTCTGAGGGTTTTATTTGAAGCCTATAAATTTGGCTTTCTAATCTTATCCGAAGGCAGATTCGAATGAATTAAGAGTTTATCTTATTGAAGGCTAGGCCTTGTATCCTCTCCCCTAACCTCCGTTATTCTATTTGTCCCTTCTTCAGCTAAGAACCAAAAAGTTTCTACCTCTGTCTCACCACCGCTTCTACCTTCAAAGAGAAAATCAACAAAACTATCAGCTTGAAAAATTAAGTAAACTCCGCCTATCACTAAGAGGAAACGCTAAAATGTAATAGTTAGGGAGGAGTCTAGAGATGTGCTTGATGCGCTAAGGAGTGTTACTTGCGAAGCAGCAAAAGCCCATCAAACGAGTTTAGTACCTGAAACTACAACGATTGTCAAATTGATGGTTCATTCGCATGTTTTTAGAGTATATTGGTGGGTCCCCCAAGAAATTTTTGTGATGTAAATCTCATGAAAACAAAGTCGGAAATAACATTGGAGAAACAACATGGCACGAGTTTATGATTGTTTATATTGCGGAGCGTTACGAGCGGAGTAGAGTGTGGGTACAGTTTTTCCTGGAAAAAAAGTTGCTCAACAATGACACCCTAGTGCTTGAAAGCACTGAACCAAAAATCACGCGCAACGCTCTTGAGGAGAAAGCTCAAGAATGTAAAGCAACCTAGAGTTGCTTCCGCTGAAGATGAGATAAGCAGTCCCATCCCCACTGTTAAGGAACCAAATGCATTAAAGATCAAGACAACACCACCCCCACCTTTACCTTCAAAGACAAAATCAACAGAACTATCAGCTTGAAAAATTAAGTCATCTCCGACTATCGCTAGGAGGAAACGCAAAGACGCAATAGTTAGGGAGGAGCCTAGAGATACGCCTTATGCACCAAGGAGTGCTACTTGCGAAGCAGCAATTGCGAAGCAGCAAAAGCTCATCAAATGAGTTTAGCACCTGAAACTCTAGCGACTGTCAGATCAATGGTTCCTTCGCATGTTTTTAGAGTATACTGGTTGGGTCTCCCCAAGAAACTTTTGTGATGTAAATCTCATGAAAACAAAGTCAGAAATAACATTGGAGAAACAGCATCACAACGAGTTTACGCCTTTACGGTTGTTTATATTGTGGAGCGTTACGGGTGGAGTGGGGTGTGGGTACACTTTTCCCGGGAAAAAAATGTTGCTCAAGAACGACGCCCTAGTGCTTGAAAGCACTCTAAACCAAAACTTTTCTACATCTGTCTCAATTTCAAAAGCATAATTACCACTAGCGTTACGATTAACACAAAAATGAAAGCCTAGACACTGAAACATAATGGAGTACATTAGAAACCTTGAGATATCAAAAATAGATGTTTCATACATGATCCTCCTCAAAGACAAAAATTCATGTTTGACTCAAGTATTAAAAGCGATCAAAAGCTGAAGAAGTCAAGAACTTCATCACGCACAACGCACTTGAGGAGAAAGTGCAAGAATGTAGAGCAGCATAGGGTTGCTTCCGCTGAAGATGAGATAAGCAGTCTCGTCCCCACTGTTAAGGAACCAAATGCATTAAAGGACAAGACAACACCACCTCCACCTCTACCTTCAAAGACAAAATCAACAGAACTATCAGCTTGAAAAATTAAGTCAACTCCGCCTATCACTAGGAGGAAACACAAAAATGCAATAGTTAGAGATGCGTCTGATGAGCCAAGGAGTGCTGCTTGCGAAGCAGCAAAAGCTCATCAAATGAGTTTATCACCTGAAACTCTAGCGATTGTCAGATCGATAGTTCCTTCGCATGTTTTTAGAGTATACTGGTTGGGTCTCCCCAAGAAACTTTTGTGATGTAAATCTCATGAAAACAAAGTCGGAAATAACATTAGAGAAAGAGCATCGCAACGAGTTTACGGTTGTCTATATTGTGGAGCGTTACTGGCGGAATGGAGTGTGGGTACACTTTTTCAGGGAAAAAAATGTTCCTCAAGAACGACGCCCTAGTGCTTGAAAGCATTGAACCAAAAAGTTTCTACCTCTGTCTTAATTTCAAAAGCATGTTTACCACCAACGTTACGATTAGCACAAAAATGAAACCCCAGACACTGAAACCTAATGGAGTACATTAGAAACCTCAGGATATCAAAACTAGATTTTTCATACATGATCGTCCTCAAGGACAAAAATTCAGGATATCAACGATTGCCCGAAACAAGGTAATGGGAGAGATTCTTACTTCTACATCCACTGGTAATCATTTTCAAGATTTATGGAAAAGAGTGTGGAAAGCTAAGGTACCGGGAAAGGTTTGTATCTGCATTTGGAAGGCCTGCTCTAATCTTCTACCAACAAGGGCTGCGCTCACTAAAAAAGAATACACATGTGATACTCGGTGTTTATCATGTCCATGCCCTTATGAAGATACATCACATGTTCTACTGACTTACCCGATGGTAGTTAATATCCTAACTGCAACACCTTTTAATTTGGATGTCAGTCTTGTCTCACATGTAAATTTCAAAGACTGGATGATGCATCAAGCTTTGAATATGCAAAAGGAAATGCTTGACAAATTGCTGATTATATTGTGGTCTCTCTAGGGCAATAGAAACAACATATTGTGGAATAACAAACAACAAACTTCTCTTGAACTACAAACTGGAGCATTGGCATGGTTTCATGAGTATCAACAGGTGCAACCGAAATCATCACAAAAGCAGACACAGTCCATGAGATGGAAGCCACCAGAAAATGGTCAATGGAAGCTCAATGTGGATTGTAGTTTTCTTCCAACTATTCTATGTGGCGGCACTAGAGGAATACTGAGGGATTATCAAGAAAATTTTAAGGTAGCATTTGCTATTCCTATTCCCGCAGCAGCCTCTGCGAAGCAAGTAGAAGTATAGGCTATTAAAGAAGGCATGAAACTTCTGAAAATCTTGAACATTGTTAGGGGTATTGTTGAGACAAATTGCTTAGAAGCAGTGAAAGGTGTATCTGATGTGCAAGGAACACATATGGGACTGGAAGGTTTGCTCTGTGACATTAGCAGAACTTGTAATTCAGTGGCGCATAGACTTGCAACCACAAGGCCCACAACATATGAAGCTGCAATAGTTTGATTAAATACTCCTCCAGGATGTATTAATGATGTTCTAATCTCATATGTAACCAACATGGGTGGCTAATCTGCTCCCATTTGTGTTTTAATACAATCCTTATTCGTCAAAAAAAGATCATAATCCAAATTTTGAGGTGTCATTTGGGGGACAAAAATATATATTATAGTTACAAAATAATGCATTCCACAATATTTCGTGTATCATTCTATGTATTTACTCGATTCTAATTCCTGCTACATCATAGATTTAAGGGGAAAACGAACGAATGTACTATATTGGGTAACAGAACAATAGGTAAAAATCATAGATATCAAATGGGCGGGAGTGGTTCTAATGAGAACCACTAAGTTGAGAACTAGTTGAGGACTTCTTCGTTTCACCCATTTTTCGAACACATATTCACATCTCGACCGTCTAGTTTGTAGATATATATGAGTAGATCATCTCTACAAATTTTCATCCAAATTGAAAATCGTTAAGGCATTTATAAATGTGATTTACCAATTATAAACTTGAACGGATTCTGTTTGACAAATTTGGATCATCCATTGATTTGATTTAGTTCGATCCCTTAACGAACACCAATTTGGCTGAAAATTTGTAGAAATGATATACTTATATAGACCTAAAAATTAAACGATTGAGATGAAAAAATGTAATTGAAAATAGGGTGTAATAAACGATTAATGAGAAAATCCTCAACTAATCTTTAATTTAGTGGTCCTTAACCTCCCTCAAATGGACCTTTCGCACTAAATCTTTTTTTCCCGACTGACAAAAATTATTATTTATTTAAAATTATTATTTTATCAAGTATTGAATTATCGAGGTTATGTAATTTAGATACCATTGAGTTAGTTTTTTTTTTTTTTTTTTTTTTTTTCTAAATAGAAACCTTTGCATCTGTGTGTACTCTGGGTCTCAATCTATCTAGGCTTATTATTATTTATTTTTTTAAAAGAAAAATAAAATTATAACGAGGCGTCTTTAGGGCAGCCAATATTAACAGTATCTAAATGTAATACTTGCGCAACTTGAGGAGGAAGCGCACCCATCCAAATCTTCGGAGAATGCAAACAATGCCTGAGATTTGCAAGAGCATCAGCCAAGAAATTAGCTTCTCTGAAGGCATGACCAAAACTAATATTACCAAACTCACTAGCAACATGAATGACATCTCTAACATGGGATTTGAGACGCCAAGGGATTTTACAAACATTCTTAACGCAATTGATCGTTAAAAGAGAATCTCTTTCAACTACAATAGATTTAAAGTTGAACCTTTTGATAGCAGCGAGACCATCTTTAAGGGCACAACACTCAACAATTAAAACATTAGAAACATGGAGTCGACGTGTACCAGCAACTAAGGGAATCCCAAAAGAGTCTCTAATAATAAAGCTAGCAACACCAGAGGTAGAGAGGACATACCCATCAAAGTTGAGCTTCACCCAATTTAAAATAAGAGGGATCCAACTTTTTCAACAACTTTTGAAGCAAGAACAACCCTTGAAATGTTGGGCGTTACCCTTGAAATGTTTTCATTTCGCAAGAAAACGAAAAGAGCAGGGTATTGTCCATTGTCACGTGTCACAAATCGAGGACGCCATGTCACCATTATCTTATTCATCAATGAGAGGTTGTTGATATCCAAGCATGAACGCTACTCGGGGAAAAACCTCTACCTCAAAATAAAAACATTCTATCCGATCTTCAGTCCACAGAAACCCCACAAAGCTACCATACAATTATGCACCCTTATGATCGATAGGTCAAATAGATCACGATGTCAACAGTCAACATGATCCACCAATCTCGCTAGTGATGAGTACCGCATATTGTACAGCCCACCACACCCTATCAATTAATCACACTTTGGAACCAGAAATTTAAAGAGCTTGGTTTTTACAACCAGCCAGTACACTCGGTTTGAGTTGCTGACAAGCTTGCTTTCATGGCCAAACCAGTTTCAGTTGAAGTGTACAACCCAAATGGGAAGTACAGAGTTGTCAGCACAAAACTCATGCCTGGAACTCGCTGGATCAATCTCTTAATTGAACAAGACTGTAGAGTTGAAGTAAAATTCTCATTCTTGCTCAGTCTCTTTGATCTTTTTGGACTATTGGGTATGTGAATGTGACCATAATGTGTATAACTTTGTGTTTAGATATGCACCCAGAAGAAAACTATTCTGTCTGTTGAGGATATTATTGCTCTTATTGGTAACAAGTGTGATGGAGTAATTGGGCAGGTAATATTGAGTTCCTTGAAGTTTTGTTCTTTTTGGTATTTTGATTGGGATGTTAGAAAGTTAGAGTGGTTGAGTTGTGATTTTTTGTTTTGGGTTTTCAGTTGACTGAAGACTGGGGTGAGACTTTGTTCTCAGCTCTGAGCAGAGCTGGAGGTAAAGCTTTCAGTAACATGGCTGTTGGGTATAACAATGTTGATGTCAATGCTGCTAACAAGTATGGAGTTGCTGTTGGAAACACTCCTGTAAGTTTGAATCTTTCTTCTCTACAAATGTTCTTTTGAAGTGAATGATAAATGATCCAATTCAGTGATTTCTTGTCAATCTGTAGTTCTATACTTTTATATGTGTTTTGATGGTGCAAGTTGTTTTATACTTGTGTGTTTGTCTAGTATAAGCTGGGTTTTATTTCACATATCTTTACTAATGTGAAGTTATTGAATACAACATGCTTGCTAATATAAATATTTGAATGCCATTGTCACTCATAAGTCATAACCAAGTGATGATGCAAGTTTAATGATATCACAACTCTTTTAGTAATTTCATAGACTCAATATTAGTTTTCATGTGGATGACTATGGTCAGAGACTTTAAGTATGGGAACAAATACCTATGAGCATCGACTAATTCTTTATGATTTATCTGACATATTTAGCAATTATTCTTTGGAGAGAAATTGAGATGAATTTATTGCTGATATGGTTAGGGAGTACTTACAGAAACTACAGCAGAGCTAGCAGCTTCACTCTCAGTATCTGCTGCTAGGAGAATAGTGGAAGCAGATGAGTTTATGAGGGCAGGTTTATATGATGGATGGCTTCCCAATCTGTATGGCTACCATGTTTACTAGTATTATCAACTCTTTGCCTGTACTTATCTGATGCATGAATATGCATTTCATGTGTCTCCCATTGTTGATTTGTTTCCTTTACAATGGCAGGTTTGTGGGAAACTTGCTAAAAGGGCAGACTGTTGGTGTTATTGGAGCTGGTCGTATAGGGTCTGCATATGCTAGAATGATGGTAACTTCCTTGGTCCAACATCTTGAAGCTCTGCCTAGATAGATATGATCCTCATTGCATGATATTTATGTTAGTCTGGCGATTAAGATACACTGACCTATTAATAGGACCTTGAAGTTGGAAGTATTTGAGCTAATCATTAATTATATTTAGTTGGTTTTTTGGAACTGCATAACTGATAGTCTGAGAAGATCTAGGGAACTATTGGTACCCATCCATACTCCACTGCATTTAACGTGCAATCTTCTTCTACAATGCTCTCATTGTTGAACTTAATGTTGGACAAATGACTTATATAATTTTGACTGTGTCATGGATAAATCTACTCAAATGCACACTGCATATGTACAGTTCCGATCACAGTACTATTTGCTCATCTTTAATAACCTGCTCCACCATACGGGTTTCCTTTCTTTTGCGGATACTTTTTAGGTTCTCATCAATGATCGTACTCACTGGTTCATTCCATATCAGTCTGCTTTATTAAGTATGCTCATGAGATTTTGTGTTGATCTCAACAGGTTGAAGGTTTCAAGATGAACCTAATTTACTATGATCTCTACCAGGCTACACGACTAGAAAAGTTTGTTACAGGCATGTCCCAGTCACCTTATTGCATAAATCATGCTACTACTATTTGCTGATACATGTTTGTTCCCTGCTCCAGCTTATGGTCAGTTCCTACAAGCCAATGGTGAAACTCCTGTGACTTGGAAAAGAGCAGCAAGCATGGATGAGGTGCTCCGAGAAGCAGATGTGGTATGGCACAAGTGCGCACGCGCACGCACACACACAATCCCTTTGTGTTTCACTTTTTGGCTCTCTTTCTTTGGGGTTTTTACCTTATTGGTTATTGATTCTCATACTAGATAAGCCTTCACCCAATTCTCGATAAAACAACTTATCATCTGATCAACAAAGAAAGATTAGCAACGATGAAGAAGGTGGAGTTTGAACTTCTTTGTTTTATTTCTAACTCTCATTTGAATATTATACAAGTCAATAGTTTAATGTACATATATGTTGAGTAATATGCAATATACGTCTACAGGAAGCAGTCCTGGTTAACTGTAGCAGAGGGCCTGTGGTTGACGAGGTCGCTCTTGTGGAGCATTTGAAACAGAATCCCATGTTTCGAGTTGGTCTTGATGTCTTTGAGGTACATAGAACCCACGTGCTCAGTTGAGTTCCGTTATTATTGCAGACACAATCTCTAACATCTGAGTGGTTCACCAATGTTGTTTCAGGATGAGCCCTACATGAAACCTGGGCTTGCCGACATGAAGAATGCTATCGTGGTTCCTCACATTGCTTCAGCTTCTAAGGTATTATGGATCTGCAATGTTCAAAGTTTGAATGGTTAAGAGATCAAGACTTTTTTATTTTCTTTCTTTTCATCAAGCTATTAAACCGAAAGTAACTGTTTCTGGATGTTCCCTTACATGTTTATGTAGTGGACTCGAGAAGGAATGGCAACATTGGCTGCTCTCAACGTCCTGGTATGTCACTAATATGACAATTGCAGAATGAAGAAAAGAAAATCAAGATTAACATCATCTGAAATAGTTTACATCATTTAAAGATGGGATGAAAAAAATTCACTTTAGCACCAAAGTACTAACAACATTTACAATGCTATCGTTTAGGGGAAAATCAAAGGATATCCAGTTTGGTCTGATCCGAACCGGGTAGAACCATTCCTGAACGAGAATGCTCCACCACCAGCTGCCAGTCCTAGCATTGTTAACGCCAAGGCCTTAGGTAATAATATCTATAAAACTATCTATGACAGTATGACACACACCAGGTCAATTTTCTTTGCTGAAAACTCTTTCACTGCAGGATTACCAGTTTCAAGGCTTTGAACATTGATGTAGAGGGCCACATTTTGAACCTTCCTGGTGCAAATGGAGTAATTGTTATGCATGGAAACCAGGCTCTAGGTACTGCATTTATCTGAAGTTCTAACAAAAGTTGTATATTTGAAAGATATAAACGTGTATCTACGATGTTGTCTTATAAATACTGGTTTCATAATCCTGTTATATATAAGAGGCTGTTTATATATGTTTCAATATATCTGCTCAGTTTGGCTAGAGAAGTTGGCATCAGCTTGTTACTTATAGTTGAGGGTTTCAAGACTGATGCGACTTTGGTTAGGCAGCAAGTTCTTTTAAATGTAGTCCAGTTTTCTCTAATGCTGGATTGCCATTCACGTTTAGCATATGTGTTTTGCTTTCTCCGGAAAGTTCAAAGTGAAGAAAGGGGTAAAGATATCTGAGAGGCCTTTTGGTACACGATTATTGTATTATATCTTATCCACATGTTACACAATGAACTTAATGTACAATAAGGAACGAATTGAAAGGCATGAACAAACTACAAAGACAATGTCCAACTCAACCTCGTATAACCTATTTCTGGTAGTCTCATAACACTGCATAATCGTAACACTTGGTAAATGATCATACGTATGATCATTATTCATAAAAGCAGAAAGGGCCTCCACAGTAATGGTCTCAATTCTTTCCTGATAAAGAACTGGCCAAGTAGGACTCTCATTGGGGAGCAGCGCCAGCCTGACAACGCTTTCAGCACCTTCGTTGATGGTTAAGATGCCAGAATTGCAGTTTATATCGTTAGGGTAGACACATTTGATGTAGAAACTTCGATATTGTTTTTCCAGAATTCTAGTGTAAGCATTCATGGCTGCTTTTGAGATTGTATAGGCTGAAAAGTATTGACGCCACTCACGCTAGCCTTTGGTTTCCACCAAACCTTGTTTGAAATCTTCTAGCAACTGACTCATCACTGCATCTATTCGCTCTGTTAGGCTCTCAGGATCACTTGATACATCTTTAGGCCATCCATCTGGAAAATGCTGAAACAACACATGAAAAACAAAAGAGCTTTAAATTAATTTGACTTTTAAGAATATTGCAATTAAATATTCACAAAGTATCCGCAACCCTTATACACAACTAGTAGAAAGTTTGATTTTCTATAGAGTAGCACTAGCTCAGCAGTACTGCCATGCAAGAAAATGAAAAAGCTAGTGCAAACTATTAGAGGGAACAGAGATCTGAGTAAAGGAGGAAATACAAGACTACTTGATATGGAGATCATTATCATCTTCAGGAGTAAGGACCATGCCCAGCAGGTGATCATCAGAAGAAAAATGGTTTCTTGGATGGCATCTCAGATTTGGATGGTTTTATTGAAGAGCTGTGTGGATATCCTAGCTAATTAGTTCAATCTTCAATTACCAAGTACTACTTAGTACTTACAGTACTAGGCTACTTGATTTCAAAATGAAATTTTACAGAAAATTTCATTTTTGATCACCATCCCTTGTGATGATTTCCAAATCTTCCTCCATGATCATCAGTTCTCTCCATCTTTTGATTACCAATTGTTTCATTCTATGAAGTTAATTAGTACTGATAGTATATGTATATTAGGTGTAGGTTGATCATCACTGTCTTCATCAATATATGTCAATAGCATCTTTAAAAGCTCATGAATATGTGCTATATATTTTCATGCATACATTCTATTCTAAATGGTGATTATGGTCTGTATTTTTGGAGTAATCAAAGAGCATGAATCCAAGAATTTTGTTCAACGATCCCGTGAAAATTAAGGGTAGAGTTGCGCCTGCGATATATATGCCAGCATATTGGATACCTGTGCCTTTATACTGTAATGTTTGCTAACAATTCCACAATAATCTGCCAATTGGAGGGAAGAGAAGTTTTTGGACAATCGTTTCTGTTCTTGTTCAGAGGTTATCATTTATCATCGACTTCTCTACCGCCCAAAGTTGGCTTAGTTACAGGGCGAAGAAGAAACACATCAGTACATCAGTGATCGACAACTTCAAGTTTTCACAAAGTTCTTGCTTCTTTCTCTTTTTAGGTCAAATTCAAGATCAACTGGATTGCCAGAACAAGCTGTTCAGTCTTAAGTCTATGAATTAAACAAGCTGTACTAGTCAGAAAGGAAACAACGACGAGAAGTCTTTTCTTGAGCAAAGAAGATGGAAGCTTTCACTAATGTGTTTATCTAGGAGGTTAAAAAATCAAATTTAATGATTGAGGCAAAATAAACCCGTTGTGTTTAACTCATACTGGTTCAGCCTAGCCACCAGACACCAGTTTTAATTACCCAAAAAAAAAAAACCAGACACCAGTTCTTTACTGGCTAGTTCTAAGAAAAAGAAAAAGGTTTGTTACAGCATAACGCCATCATCGCAAGGATATTAAGAGTAAGATATGGTACTGATATCTCATTGCCTTCTCCTAGTAATCCATAAGCCCAGCAACAAATTGACATCACCGTATTGTTCTCCCTCGGTCCCTCTTGTAACGAGATAGCAGAATGTTTTTTAAGCAAATACAGAATGCCTCTGTGTATGCTCCTCACATGCAACTTCATATTCTACAGAGCCTGCACCAAATGCTTAATCCATTATGTCTTAATGGAGAACAAAATATCATTAGTAGAATAAGAAAACAAACTACAGATCCTTACCAAAGAGCTTGGTTACAGAAACTTCCATTTAAGAGGGATACAAACCATTAGCCACCGATATGTATCATCGGCCTATTTGCTGTCTTTGCAATGTCAAACATTCCAGCATGCGATGCTTTCTTCCTCTTCACCTAAAGCATACATAAGAAGTGATAGAAAACATTTAGGAGGGCTAAAAGCTGAATTGTATTAGAACATGATACTTCATACAACACTAGACAGGGAACTTGTTTGAGGCACAAGGCATTATTCAAAAATAAATTGTTTGTACCGCTGAACCAATAATTTCTGCTAGTTCATGATCATCAGCACCCTGCCTAAGGGGATCTCTTAAGCTGACCTGCATAGTAAACATGTACAGTATAACTAGCATAGCAATAAGTTATACAAGAAACCTATTGCAGATATAATACAAAAGAACTCCAAGGAAACTCCATTCAGTAAGAAAGAAGTCGGTTCACAAAGGCCAAGCCTACCACTACCTATAAGATTGTTGCATTGACTACGAGCTTCATCACCTCATTATTTTTCTGTCTTCAAAAGACAAAGGGTCTCATACAGAAGAGGTCCCATGGAGAACTACTAGTCAGTCTAGTGACCTCTAAATGCTGGAAACATATTTGACTTAAAAGAAACCCAACTATCAAGTTATGGACACATCCACAAAGTCGGAAGTCTTACGATTCATAACCTTTGTACACAACCAATACCTATTCAGATTTATTAACTCCCCATTCTCATCCATAAGTTGATATGAACATCAGCATATACAGGTGTCAGATGGGCAGGTAAAGGCTGGATATAGTTTCTGGCAAGTAGCATGGGATCTAAACAAATTATTGAAGACACATGGCTCTGTGTGTAATAACTGCCACGATTATGTATTCACTACCCAGAGTCAAATAGATACCAACATTATGTATGCCCCCCAAGTAATGGTTAGTCGACCCTTAAGGCTGCTAACTTTCAGTTTGATAACGATATAACTGTTGCTAACTCCACAAAATGTAATTGCTAACTCCCACTATGAACCACATTCATTTCTCATTTTATTACATCAATAAAGGAAAGTACACAGGAATTAACAGAATTAAAATGATAGGATGGATAAAGGATCACATTATTCTGTATCTTATTATGTTGTAAGAAGAGAAAGGAGAAAAGAGTGGCACTAGATACTGTCTGATCATTAAGACTGATCCAGACATGATTTCACTTAATATCCAAAGGCCTCAGCATTTGGAGGTTTGAGCTATCCAGGTAATAGACATGAAAGCCTAAAAACAATTGGAAGTTTCTATAGCCAGAATACCAACTCGTATTATCACCTTTATGCAGTATGATAAAAGGTACTCATGGTTGAAGAAATCATCCTAATCAATCAAACTAGCTCTTCAAAATAGTATAATGCTAGTGGTCTACAAGTCATTAAAAGTAACAGAAAATCTAATTCACAAAGATGCAAATATAGTAAAGCGAACAATAGCCAGCAAAAGAACTTCCTTGAGAGAAAGTTCTGGTCTGGTCTGGTCCTGTAACAAAAGTGCACTATCCCAAACTTGCAACTTGACTTTTTGCAAAAAGATGAAGTTCAAAATTATCCGACAGTTGGGCGATTTCAGGGAAAAAAAAATGCATAGATCCTCAGAAAGTAAGCATGCCTAAAGAGTTGTCGGCAGCAAAAGCCAAATTGGAAATCACAGCAAAGATCACAACATTACAATACTTGTCAAATGCTAATAACAGGAAAAAGTACAGACATGCATATGACTGACCTCTGAAGGACCAAACAAGCAAACTTTGAAGTTCCCATCAGCTAAGAGTCGCAATCTATTGCAACCAGCACAAAAATGCTCAGTCATTGATGTAATAAAAGAAACTGTACCAAGATAATCATCTATCCTGAAATTCTTGGCAGTATCAGTTGGGTGATCCTGAAGTCTTTTCAGGCCTGTATAATGTGTTGCCTGCTCACGAAAATAATAACTAATTCAAGAAATGCTCAACAGTACAGGTAAGTGAGGTAACATTCAGAAATCAATCAGTAGGATTATCCATCAGAATTCTACCTTACCACTCTATCCAACATTTCCGCGTAGGGTACAAGTTTCTTAACATTCCATACATTTCCATCAAAAGGCATGAACTCAATGAATCGAACGTTAATTGGCTTTTCACGTGTCAGCTCCACAAAATCACAAATCTCATCATCGTTGAACCCGCGCATTACAACGCAATTTACCTGCATAAGAGCATAGAAAACATATAAAGATGCACGCATTGTAAAATACAGGTGTAGGAATCATACTTGATAAGCATGTTCCCCATCAGCAAAGTCAGAAACAACAAGTAACATCAATCATAAACCCATCAATAAAAACAGGAAATACCTTAACAGGATTGTAACCGAGGTCAATGGCAGCATTAATCGAGTCCATAACCCTTTCATGCCCTTTACGCCTTGTCAGAAACTCAAACTTTGCAGGGACCAGGGTGTCTAAACTAATATTGACAGCACTAAGGCCGCATTCTTTCAGCTTGGGAAGTTTCCTTGCAAGAGTAATGCCATTAGTAGTGACAGCTAGGGTCTTCAATCCCTTCAAGTTAGACAACTGCAAGCAGATGTCTTCGATATCTTTCCTCACGGTTGGCTCCCCTCCAGTCAAACGAATCTTATCCACTCCGGAGCTTACGAACAGACCAGCCAATCGAAGGAGCTCAGTGTGTGAGAGAATGTTAGAGTTAGGAGTGAGGCTGACACCCTCGGCTGGCATACAGTATTGACATCGCAGATTGCACCGCTCTGTCAAGGAGATCCTCAAGTAAGTGTGATGCCTTCCGAAGGAATCGATCAACATATTCGACACAGGGTTGTGTTCCTCCGGCAACTTCGCACAAGAAGTAGTTCCATAAGGGGATAACTGATAAAACATTCAAACTTGAAAATGAGGTGAACCCAATTCATCAAAGTGTATGTAAATGAGAAGGTAAAGCGAGAGAGATACCAGGAGAGAATGTAGATTTGCAAAGCGTGTGCGCAAGTGGGGAAGCTTTAATGGATGACGCTTCATCATCATCATCATCTTCAGAGGAGGAGCATGAATGTTACAAATGAAGAGTTGGGTGTATTTATGTTGATTGGTTTTGGGAGTGGGTGGTAGAACCAAAGCACAAATTGGGTAGTCCTGCTTTTTATAAGAGTCGAAAGGCCGCCCAATCTGTGAGATGAGACGACTAATCACGACTCTAGGACTACGATTTGGATCCTCTCTGTCCGGATCTACGCAGTACTTCAAATCTCGGCCGTATACGTACGCCCATCTCTGTCCATCCCCGGTTGCAACTTCCTTAAAAAAAACTATCGACCCCTGTCCACCGGCCGTATACGTACCCCCTAGACTATAAAAAATATGAAGAAATGGGTTTATAAAGTCTTAAACTCTTAATTTATTGTCAACAACATACTTCCGTTTAATTTTCGTCACAGCTCATGTAATAAGTACATGAAACCTAATAAAAAGAGCAGGGCAGTTCAGGCGTGGGACTAAAAATACGGGACAGAAAGGGACAAAACAATGGCAGCCAAATTAATTTTAACAAGTACATGAAACCTAACTTCAAACATTTTTTAATTTTAAATTTGAATCGAGTACCAATATTTTGACACCGCATATGAATATTATATAATGGTTCCTAAGAATCGATTAATTTAGTTTTACACAGGATTGAACATTCTAATGCTGAAAGTTCCGTTAAGGACTTTGGTGATGTATTGTCTTGTTTTGTTTTGTTTCGGTAGACTCAAGAAATCTTAAAATCAATTTGAGTAAGAGACTCCTTGAGAAGAAAATTTATCGAAGAAAATTGATGGGAGAAGATGTTAACAAAGGGAAACCCCTCAAGGAAGATCTTAACAAAATGAAACCCTTTAGAGAAAAAATAAAAACCTTGGAGGAATATGTCAATAAGGTGAAACAGTATAAGGAAATATGAAACATTTTGAGAAAAATCTCAGTAATGTGAATTTTTATTTTTTTTATAAATAAATTAAGTAACAGATCTAAAAAAATATGTGTAGTGAATGAGTTGTTTATATATTTAACGAATAATTTGTGTATGTTAAATGAAGATATTGTAGGAAGTTTGAGTATACGTATTTAGTAAAATATTAAAACAAAAAAGTTAATAAATATAAAATGTCTATCTAATAATTAGGTAAGGTAAAGGACAAAAAATAAATAAAAAATAAAGTCTGGAATATTTTTTGGGGGACGAATCTTGACCGTCCAAAACAGTCTTCATCCTTTTCACTCCGCAGCCGTGGTCACTATAAATACAAGCAACTTTAGGGTTGCTCTCAACACTACCATCGACTGCGGCAAAGCTCCAAATCCCAAATCCCTCTGAAACCCTAGTCCCAAAACGATGTCGTCTGAGAAGAAGCTCATCACCCTGAAGAGCTCCGACAACGAAACCTTCGAGGTCGACGAGGCGGTGGCTCTGGAATCGCAGACCATCAAGCACATGGTGGAGGACGGCTGCGCCGACAATGCGATCCCCTTGCCTAACGTCACCGGTGCTATCCTTGCCAGGGTTATCGAGTACTGCAAGAAGCACGTCGAGGAGGGCGGCAAGGACGCCGAGAAGGACAAGTCCGGCGAGTCTCCGTTGAAGACTTTCGACGCTGAGTTCGTCAAGGTCGACCAGAATGTTCTGTTTGACCTCATTTTGGTTCGTTCCGAAAAACCCATTCCTTAATTTCACTGAAGATTGAAATTTAGGTTTAGGGTTTGTTTCATGAATTTTAATTTTTGATGGTTACTATTTGTGGGTTACTGTTAGTAGGAATCAATTGTTTTAGATTATTGGGGAAGAATTGGAAAATTGATTTTTGTAATTGTTTTGATGACATTGAGAACTTTGGGTAGTTGAAATATTGATCTTGTTATCACGTCTGTGTTTAAGTTTTGTGCTATTTGATTTGAGGTTATGTATGAAGATTTATGTGTCCACTGGTGATAATTTTCTGGGCTTGCATAATGCGTTTGTGTGAAATTTATGAAACTAGGGTTTTTGATCATGTTTCTTTTTGTTTTTTTTTGTTAATGAATTTACATATCATTTAGAACTTGGGAGGAATAAAACTTTTATGTGATCACATGGTCTGTGGAATTGGTGTCGGGTCTTTATAAAAAGTGAGTGAAGGTTGGGAAGATCGGAGTTTGTTTGGTCATACTGATCTGCTGAATATGTGCTTAATGATTTGAGTTATGTGTGAAGACCTATTCATATGGTTAAAAATGGTTTCTGATTGATGCTGCGAACCCTTCATTGTTATTTCACCTAAGCAATACTTATATCTTAGTCTATGTGGGACACCGTAACTCACGTTTTGTCCTTATTTTTGGTATCTACTTGTCAACCTGAAACTACTGTTTCTGTGAGCACATATTTGTAAAAATATCATTTTTTTTGCCTGAATTCAAAATTGGCTTCTATTTATCTTTGTGCATTTGATTGACTTGGTTGATTATGTCTTTCAGGCTGCTAACTATCTGAACATCAAGGGCCTTCTGGATCTGACTTGCCAGACTGTGGCCGACATGATCAAGGGGAAGACTCCAGAAGAGATCCGCAAGACTTTCAACATTAAGAATGACTTCACTCCTGAAGAAGAAGAGGAGGTTCGAAGGGAGAACCAGTGGGCATTTGAGTGAAGCCAGGGGCTTTCTTCTCAATGTTGATATTATGAATGAGATGGTGATAGGAATGTTGATATAACAACTAGCTGTTTATTGCCCCCTCTAGGGAATCGAGGTTGCTTTTGTCTCAAATGGAATGGTGATTTTCTTTTGTTAGGTTGCTATGACTCTAAGATGTGCAAAACCTCTTATTATCTAAATAGTATGCGGATTTTATTTTATTTGTCTTGTCTTTTGCTTTTAAGATTGCTGGCTTGTTGCTATTTTCTCCTATTGCTTGAATGCTTAAAAAAATTGATGCCAAATTACCCCTCTAGATGTCGGATGCAGCAAGCTTTTGCCTTTTGCTCCCACTTCTGAATACCAGAAAATTTGCCTTTTGCTACCACTTCTGAATACCAGAAAATTTGTTAGCGAGGATATTTACAGCAGAAGCTGCTTCTTTTCTGAAGCATGTTGTGATCAAGCTATCCATCATGTTGTGCCTCTTTTTAAATGTATTCAGTCTTCCAATATTTTTTTGTGATCAAGCTATCCATCAGCTCCTTCCCTTAGTTTCAGATCTTCAGCTATTAGTAATCTTTGCCACTCTTCCTGATCTTCCTCATTTGTCATCAGGCTTCAGACTCTTGGTTTTCCCAGCAGTGCCATAAGGCCGATTGTTAAGACTCTTTGTTTTCCCACTTGCCTGCCCCCCTCTTCTCTATATTGTTAGATTTCTCTCAGTTGGTAGGATGATTAGTATGGCCATACCTCGTGAGCAGTTTACAGAGAATCTTGAATTTTTTAGTTCTCAGTAGCGAAGTATCAGATGGGACCATAAGCCTCGGTCTAAAACAGCTTACAAGGTCCTGGTCATTATGTTCATCCAAGTTCAGTCAGCACCCTACCCCGGCAAGCCTTTCCCACTGTTCTCAGTCCCTGGCTGGTGAACAGCCCAGAAGCCTCTCTCCACGACCATTACTGCTAAACCCCTCCAGCAACATCATCAAGCTCCTAGCCTACTGGCCCTCGGCAACATTATTTGTGGCGCTATTGTAATCTATCCGGCATCCTCTTCAACAGGGCTAGATGTGTCAAACCGGCAGCTTCCGATCAACAACACATGCCGGTTCCTTCTCCCACACTAGTCTCACTGACCCAACTCGGCATCTTGGCAATCTCCAACCTTCTCAACGTATCCGGGTCGAGCAACACACATGTAAGTGTTTTGGTTTACTCTCGCTGACCCATCCTAGCAAGTCCGATTGCTGCTTAATATGAACCAGTGTCTAGTCCAGCTGACATTCAGCTGTTCAACGAAAAAAGAGAAGAAAATGGTCCTGCTCTGGGCTGTTGTGGACGCCCTAGACAGAGAAAGTACACTAGTTTGCTTTTATTTCAAGTTGTTCCTATAAGCTATATCACAGTTGTGTTGGGAACTTGTGATCTCGTACCAAGGTTCAGTCTCTTGCTTCATATCCATCTGACCCTGATTTATACACAAGCGATGTGCTTACTTGAGACACAGCATATCAAGAGCATAATACAATTTGCATCTGAATCTGCTTGTGCACGAGGAGAATTAATACATTGTCATAAATTTTAATTTCTAGTGGTGTGTATCATGTGTATGTAATAATACAAACTTGTGACTTGTCAAGAACTCAAGCATGTTACTGACGCTAGCTCGCTGGTACATGGATATGCTATATTTTGATGCATTTCTTATAAACATTACTCCCTCATGCTACTACATTTCCTTTCAAATTGGAAAAATGCATGGTCGAAGGTGCTCAGTTGCTAAACAACACACTACTGTATTGTAGCTTATACTAGAATTTTAGAAAACATTGCCAAAAAAGAACAACAAATGAAAACTGCCGGCATAATACAATTTGATACTCTTAAGGAGGAGCAGAAACCGCATCCGATTGAAGAACGTCAAGGGAAGCTGGAGGTGGATTCTGAGGCCATGACCGGGGAGCCAAATGTGCTCCCATATTTGCTGCAGCATTGGCTGTTCTACTGGTCCAGGACCAGTTATAATGTTAGAAAAGGAGGCTGCCATATCTTGAATCTGTTAAACCAACTGCTAGCAGTCCAAGAAACTGAGCCCTTAGGAGATTTCAAAGCTGATATATGACAGAGAGGCAATCAGCTTCCACACAACGAGAGGAAATAGGGTGAGATTGAGCAAGTTGAAGGCTAACAAGAATAGCCTGAGGCTCGACAGCCTCCGCCGATAGAGCAGTACCAACCGAGTCCAAAGCATCACACAAGAGACCGTCGGATTGCGAAGTACCGCTGCCAGATCACAAGCAAGCGAATCATAGTGCCAAGTTGCATGTGTTAAGCTTGAATGTTCCACTAGGCGGTGGTAGCCAAACCGAAGACAGATGGAGGTTGAGGTTATGATGCGGAAACCACCAAATCAGAACACCAAAAGGCAACAAGAAATTCAGTAGTCTGATGCATTGCACTACTACAATAGGAACTGGTGTGGAGAGTTTAAACAAAGAGGAGCAACGACATTTCCAGGGAGTCGAAAAGAGACTCAATACGGGTATCCAAACAAGAGATTTGTGAACATGCAACTCTGGTAGCCCAAAGATGGGCAAACCAGGCACAATAATTTCACTATATGATTCGCAAAAAGGGACAAAGATCAGACCTGGAGAGATGACGATAATGAAGATTGGCTCACGTTGCAACTTGCAAAGGTACAAATTTAGAAATGATAAAACTATAGATGAGACTGGATAACGTCTTATACAAACACACGGTAGGAAAACAACTGGGTCTGCATTGCTGCATATAATTACTCTACCTCACGAGTAAACAATGACAAAATTTAGTATGATGATAATATGTAGCATACATGGGCTACATACGAGAGGTATAACCTAATTCCTTTTACCCCTACTTTTTCTAGGTCCAACTACCTCCCAACCATCTTCTGCTTCAACTGCCTGCTTGGTCTTTGGCTCTCTTGCATGAGACTCTGGTTCGTCCACAACCATGTTTGATGAATCATTTCTAGTCATGCTAGGAACAGTAACATCATCGTCATCATCACTATCTTCGTCATCATCCACAACCTGGAGAGAATGAGTGTATCATAATGCAAAAAGTTGCCATATATGAATCAGTCGGAACTCAAATTGTGCGAACTCTCCTGATCTAGATAAACCAAAAACCAACGTCCACAGGCATTTCTACAACACAAATATTTGGCGAATTCATAGAATTGCCCAAACTTCTAATGCACAGGGTTGTGAAAAGTACCTGTTTAACATGAGTAGGAACTCTTTGACTATTGGCTTCCCTTAGGCTTTCAATGGACTTGAAATTGCAATCCAAACATTCTTCATGCATAATCATTATTTTTTCAGCTACCTGTTCAAAATCAGAGGCCAATTTACAGTTACAACAGATTCCACTAGATAAAGATAAAGCAGCTAATCTAAATTCCACTGTTACAGATTCCCAATGGCTCTTAATAGAATTAAAACTACTATCTGAACATTCTGCAAGCATAACTTACGAACTTTCCAACTACTTGTGCAAATCTACAGGCATAAACCATAAACATAGAAAATTGTACTCGTGCAAATTTAAATCATAAACCATAAAGATACAAACTGCAGGTAGAAAATTGCACCCCAGATGTCAACCAGCCTTAAGCTTTCAATAGAACTGAAATACAATCTAGACATTCTTCAAACATTCTTTATGTATAATCACTAACTCTACACATAACTTCATAGATCCGCAAAAGAAAGGAATACAAGATAATACAGAAGCACAAGATTGCATCCCCTATCCACCAGTCATAATCATTTGCTTTTCAGCTCCCTATGCAGAGAATCAGCTGACTAAAGCAGTACAGCAATAGTTTATAACAAAAGAGTTTGAGTTTCTAAAGACGATCAGTTAACCAAGTACTGACGGTCAGACATATGAAACACAGACATCTCACAAATATCTTCACAGTTCCACATTTTAAGTCAAATACACCATCTACAGGGGTAAGCAGATCATTCTCTGGTTCCCACCACAAGCATAGCACAACAAAATTTATTCCTAATACAATCCATCAAGATACTATCAGACATTGCAACATGGCACCTAATAAAATGGAGTAACGAAACATACCTCCTCAATGCTACCATCCTCTGTCATAGTATTCAGAGAAAGCATAGCTTCGTTGAGCATTTCTTCCAAATCATCTATATAAAGAAGTTCTGGAAAAGAATGCAACACATACCTATCAGAACCAATACACTAATCACTGTAAGAAAAGTTCACATATTTCGGCACAAAACTGACAAATGATGAAGTAGAATTCAGTTAGTCCATATTGAGGAGAGATCGATTTAAAGATTTACAGACTGAATTTGGAAAAGGAGAAAGCTTTGAGAAAATTAAGATCACCAGTGGAGTGATTGACCCAGGAGACGATATCGGAGACGAGTTGCTCGGCCTTTTGGCGCGAGTCACGGCCGCCCCACTCGTTCTCGACAGCCAATTGAAGTGCCGACCACCGAGACAGAACTAATCCGACGCCTTCATGGAACACCGCCACAGCCGCCGCCGTTAGCTTTCTCTCAGGCTCCATCTTCAGGGCTGTAAAACCCTAACCCTAAAGCCACTGATGGTGGAAAGATTCGATCTATGAGTCAAGGTTGGTTTTAATATAAACCAGAAAAAAGAAAAAAAAAACAAAAAAGAAAAAGAAGAAAAGAATAAGACTGCTTCTTTTCTCTTTGTTTCTTGGACATGATTACATCGGATTCCATTCTGTCATAGCATGGGTAAATAATATATTTCGCAAGAAAAAAATAAATAAATAAAATAAATAAATGCTAAACAAACAGGTATTAAATAATCTTTTTGATGGCCGTAAATTTAAAAATATTCTCACTTTATACTGGCAGATTTGACAGAAACACAACGACTGTGTGTTCAGGAACAAATTTTTTTCTACTCATGTTGTTGTTGCGTGTGCACCTTCCTACCATCAACCTTCCTATCAGGCTACAATTAGCACTAGGATGGGCTCTAGGGATGAAGATAGGATCAAGTGGAATCCTCCCCCTCCTAGTGTTGTTAAAATCAACTTTGATGATTCAGTTTTTCAACATAGTTTAGATGTTGTTGCTGGTTTTGTGTTGAGAGATGATGTCGGATGTCTCATTGTTGTTATTCTGCGTTGTATTGCGAAAACGTACAAACGTCCCATTTGCAGAACCAACAACCCTTAGGGACAGTCTACTTACAGCGAGAGAGCTGAATTTCAAAAATTGTGCTTGTTGAAGGTGACTCCTCCCTGATCATCAATTGTGGCAACAAGAATGTCCAATGTCCCTGGAAGCTCCTCCAGATTTTTCAGGATATCAGAATAATTGCCACTTGCTTTGATCACATCTCGTTTCATCATGTGTTTCGTGAATCAAATTTTGTTACTAATGCCCTCGCCGCTTTGGGACACAAGCTCGCTAATCCATATTGTTGGGAGGTTAATTTTCGTGTTGTTGTTAGTCCAGCTTTGAATTTCGACCTCTTTGGAGCAGATTGCTCAAGAGGTTCTTTTTTGTAATTTAATCGTTTAACATAAAAAATAAAAACTAAAGCCTCACCTTAAGAACAGTAGCTGCTATAACGAACTTCTCCCTAACTTCTGTCAAGTATCACTGACCTTGGCACTTGAAATATAATGAAACATAACAAAATAAACAACTTTGTTATGCACGAAAAAATCCAAAAAACAAATGAATTGATTAATAAAAAACTAAAAAAAATCACTCAGCAAAATTCTTACAAAAGACAACTTAAATCAACTAGGGTGTGTCTATTGTCACCCCACAAACCACTTTGCTCACCCCACATGTTGATTTATTGAAAGACCAAAATACCTAATGTAAAATTATAGTAAGGGACAATACGTATTTTTAAAAAATAAAAAATAAAAATTAAAAAAATAAAAACGGTAAGAGACAATACATTTTTACAAATTATTTTGTTCTTATTTTTTTAATCATTATATTTTGGATAAACACGTACTTCATAAACCGTAACCCATGTTCGGTTGGTTTAAGGAGTCTGAAGACTAGCATTCAGCTTTGTATTGGCAAAGAGGAACAAATGTCATGGTGAGATGGTCCTCCTAGAGGTCAGAAAAATTTTCTCCTTTTAAGAGATGACACATATGCAGAGTAATTGCTAATTCCAAGATTCTGGAATCAGTGGTTCATATAGATAGGAAGGAAGGCCCCTAATTGCTCGGTATTTTTGATGTACCTTATTTTTGTTCCCAAAATATTATGCATGACTGCTTTTCCTGATAATGGATTCTTCCAATCTCATGACTTAAATTCTGAATGAAGAAAGAAAACAAATTCACATCATCGTGCGGGCATCCAAAACTTTCAAAACCCGCAGCAATGCACGAGAATAATTTCTAGTACGTATATATAGCAGTATACATATATAGCACATTGCAATACCAACTTTATTAGACATGATGATGTACAACACCAGATAAACATGAACATAATCAAGACATGCATATGTATTGATATCAATCAAGCAAAATTGAAGGTAGGAATTCCAATCTGCAGTGCCAACAAGTTTAAGAATGAACGTGCATTTGAAGTTCTCTTGCAACAAAGAAAAAAAATTCTCAGTTTTAAGAAAGATGTTAATTACTTTACTGTTATCAAACAAGCATCCATTTGGCTTGTATGGTATATTAAGAACTGAATTAAGATACTACAGGTCACAGTCATAATGGAGTTATGGATCATGGGAAAGTACATAAGCTCATCCAGGTATATACTCTACAAATGGACCCGTTCTTAATCCCATAACAACGCTACTTCAACAACTTGGTAGCAAAACTCCCTCTTCATCCCCAAAACAACACTTCCATTTCTCATGAAAACACTAGACACACTATTCAGAATCTCACGCTAGATAACTAATCAATACAATAAATTTACCCGTCTATCAGTTCTTGAATACCGTTCCTTGCCTGACTGAGATGGTTAGTGTGTTCAACTTCGGTGGCCCATATATGTTGCATGGAATGCAACGACATCTCCGTTTCCATAAGGTTCTCCGTCTTCAAACGCCTCACAGCATCCAAATCCATCGTACTAGCACCAATAGTCTACAACAAAT
>NC_020491.1:242445-261598 GCF_000184155.1 Fragaria vesca subsp. vesca
CATTGAAGACTATAGACTTCAAAAGGTTTTCATCATAGCTATTGAGGGCATTATCTGAACTCACAGACACAGCAAGATCTTGATAAGACGAATCAAACATTGATCCGTAGTTCCTCACAACAATCCGATGATGATTATTTAAAATTCTCTCAAGATGATAGATTGTGGAACACCATGCATTATTGTTCTTTCTGGTCCACTTTAAGGTCCAGTCACTATTTTCAGAAGCTGACTGTGGGAATTCTTCATACAGCCTCAGCAAGGTTGCTGCTCTTTCATCATTAGCCCAACAACAGCATGGAGAAGAACCATCATCTGCACAAAAGGTAGAGGTTGAAATAATATCAACTAAGGCAACAAGGAGTACAATAGCAACCAATTCCCACCAAGCAAGTAGCCTGCTTCCTAGTGTTGAAGATAGTCCCCATCTGGCTAACATTTTGTTAATACTGACTAGAAAAGTAGCACCAACTGCATTATGCATACATTTTCCGCATGTGTTAATATATAAAACATGGCTTTACAGTTTTACAAAGACTTTGCCGTCATCTAGAAACATATATATTTACAAAGAAAAACATTGCAGTGCAGATGAAACAAAAGGGAGAGATGGTACTCAACAGGTAGGATTCTACATTTAATGTTATTGGTGAGGCCTTCAAACTATATATAAATAATAGAAAACTAGTTTACAAATTGACAAGTCCACTTAGATAGCATGCCATGTGTTTCAAGCCAAGTGCCATCAGTTCATTCCAATAGTTTAACACGGACATTCCCGTGTTAGCCACCACATCAGATTTTGTAAAACCAGCATTGCTATTTCCATTTATGGGATATAGTGTTGGACTTCATCCATATAGAAAATTAATCACATTCAGTTTTCTTAGAGACAGATAAAGCAAAACTTTCATATTCTTTTACATGCTCTCACAAACCTAAGAAAATTCCATAATAATCTTTCTGAAATAAATCAATACATTACCTAGCACAAAGCCAGCAAGCGGGATGTCAACAAGATGCTGCCTCAGGTGATTCTTTAGTTGATAATTGACATTTCTACTTTTCTTCTCTAGAACCAGGAAATGTAGAGCAACAACCTATAGAATTGCAATATTGATAAGTGAAGAAGAAGCTTCATCCCTCTAGGAAAAGGATTAAAGGTACAGAAAAGAATAGTAATTTGCTTGGCTGCTACTAAAAAATTCTAATAAAAAAAATCAAATCTACAGAACTCACCCTGCAGTGCAACAGCATTGGCTTGAAGTCCAAACACTGAACCAATTCAGATATTAACCCTGAGCATATGATCTCTTGGGGGGAAGCATTGGACATGTCTGAAGCAGGATTAGAGCAATTGACAGCACATGAATCATTGACTCTGCTGACGGAATGGATTGTAATAAATGATACAGATGTCAAGATCCATCTTTTCTGCTCCCTGAAAACCAAAGGATAGACATCAAGCAATAATTTAACATATACCAACAGCTTCCAATTCAGCTGATAGATTCCGCTAGGAAATTCTCTTCCCAAATGAAATGTACTTTAGAAGTAAACAAAGACCATGGCATTGTCAACCAGATGGAGTTCTAGCAACCAACATATGGAGGACAAAAACAGCCTTTGTCAAAGTTCATTTATTAATAAGACTCCAAACAAAAGTTTCCTAAATAATATGAAAGCTGAAAACTTATAATTATCTGTTACATCTTCGGAATGAAAAAAAATAAAAAAATATATATATATATATACGGAAACGATGTGGAGCGCAGGTCCATAGTGCGCATGAAGCTCCGTTCGCCACCGTCAGGCGCCGACGACGGCGCGCCTCCACCCCAGCGGACTCCAGCAGCATCCCCGATCACTTTCCCTCCCCGCCGAACCCCGGCGAGGCCGCCGAATTCCAGTTTCCGGTGAGATCGACTTTATTTGAAGTTTTGAGTGATCTCACCGGAAAACTGGAATTCGGCGGACTCGCCGGGGAGGGAAAGTGATCGGGGATGCTGCTGGAGTCCGCTGGGGTGGAAGCGCGCTGTCGTCGGCGCCGGACGGAGCTCCGTGCGCTTCATATCCGGCCTCTATATATATATATACACACACAATGCTTATCAGGTGCGGACGTCCGCACCAAAGTTTTGGTGCAGATTTCCATTTTTGCATCACTTCCCGATCGAATTTCCTCAAACTTCCTTCTAGACATATCTAGATCATCTTGTGTAGATCATCTCTGCAAAATTTCAGCCAATTTGGTGATCGTTAAGGCCCTCAAAATCGAAAAACAAATCGACGGCCTGTATTCTGTCCGGTTCAGGTATATAACAGAAAAACGCAAGTTTGAGGGCCTTAACGATTACCAAATTGGCTGAAAATTTGCAGAGATGATCTAGATATGTCTAGAAGGAAGTTTGAGGAAATTCGATCGGGAAGTGGTGCAGAAAATGGAAATCCGCACCAAAAACTTTGGTGCGGACGTCCGCACCTGAAACGGATTGTATATTTATATATATATAATCTATTAAAGAGCTAGTACCATAAGCATTAAAGACAATATCACACTATCCTATTACACATGAGAGCAAGAATTCTAAAAAGAAGAAACAGAGTGACAGAAGGAGAAGAATGTGCATACCGCAATGCAAGAATCCGATAAAACGTCGCATCCACACCAGGTCCAAATCCGACCGGGAGTTCATTTGCGCGCAAAGTCCCAGATAGCTTTATCTATTTGAGAAAAATGATCCTATGAGATCAATATATATCTATTGGCATCTGTAAGACATGCAACAAGAAAGAAAAAAACAGATATGAGAATTACAATCTGATGATCCACCACCACGTGAATGCAACTGCTTGTTGCCCTTGGTGAGAATCTCAGCTCAAGAGGATCACGAAGGTTTTGACGGTTTAAATATGGATCAACAGAATTGTCCTCAATGCTATGAACCGCAACCACATGTCCACACACAGATATTAGATTTCCCTCAGGAAACATGTTAGATGCAGTGGATAGTGGAGGCACAGGAATAACAGGACTAATGCATGAAGAGATATTTGGAATGTCTTTAGGTGTCACAACTGGCTTGATCAGGCTTTCTTTCAATTCCTTTAGGTGTAGCTCTCCAAGACCTAATACATTTGCAGACAGACAAAGAGACATGTCTGAAGAGGTTTCAGACAAATTTCTATTGGACGTCTGAAGAAGCGCTTCCTTATGGTATCCAGATAGTAGCTCGTCACTTCTAAAAGAATCATCCAATGGAATACACTTTGATGAACTATTATTCTGACAAACCCCATCTGTGCCAAATGAAAGGCTCCACATGTGAGTTGTGGAAGGGATGAGAATCTTTTTACCAATGAAATAGTCAGAGCCCTTTAGATTACAAAAAGAATCTTCTCTATCATGCTTTGTGATATAATAACAACCAATCTGCAAAAGCTGCAATGAATATGAAAGAAAACAGATTATTTACAGAAATAGTTATCCCCCTAAGCCATGTACTAATTCCAAAAAAGAGAAAGCTAACACACCTGATACTTATAAAAGCTGTCAGACTTGAACTCGAGTAATATCTTCTCCCCACTAGGACCACTAAAGCCACCACTATTTAATTTGGCTTTTGTACAGTGCAAGATAACTGAACGAGTAACTCCACTAATTATAGCCAAACAAGATATTCCATGAGAACTCAAGTTGCTATATGTTCTATCCTCACTGGATTCAATGTAAGACTTGGAACAAGGATTCAATCTTCCGATAGCCTCACAGGAACAGTCCATTGAACCCGAAGTTAGTTCCTTCCTTGATAAATCACTAACCTTCCGTCTCTTGAAAGAACCATTCTTCAAGTAACATCCAACAGCACAAAATTCCATGGAATTCTTTGGATCATCCCCAACTGCCCCAGTTTGACATGAAATAGCATTGTTTCCAGCAACAGATAAATTCCATGGCAAGATTATAGCCTCAACAAACAAGCTTGATGAGCTTGTTATTAAAGCATCACCTTGAAACTGATAAATAACAATGAAACTGGTCATGAACATATGAAGTAAAAAGATAGTTCTTAAGCAATAAAGCAGGAGTATACCTTCTGTAGCGCAGGAAATTTGTGGGTAATCAATAACAGGTGAAATGTTCCACTTTCAAATTTCTTCAAATCTTCTCCCAATCCAGTGCATGGATAAAAGCAAAGATTTCTGCACAACTGACTTCTCAGGCGAAAGTAAACACAAACTGTTAAATTTGCCTTTGTTGCCAATGGTACAAAATCAAAGATAGTTCGGGTCGAGAACAAATCATATTCAAGCAATCCTTCCGAATCCACAAACCCAGGCATGCCTTCTATAATTACACGGTAGTCAACTACCTAGAAAGCCAAAATTGCCAAGTGAGTCCAGAGATACAAAGGACATATGTGACATATAAATCAATTCCAAGTAGTATTATTGTCAGACATGACCTTTATTATTTTGGTGGCATCCCAAGTTGATGGAAGGTCTGGTACTAGAACATCAATGCTACCAGTTGCATCAACAAACTGCAGTCTTCCGGATGGAGAAGTCTGTATATCATCAACATACAGAGGTGGATAAATCAAGTAATAAACTACAGTACTTTAAAATAAAAGGAAATAGATGAGCATTACTCAGATTGAGCTGTTGAATTACGACAAGCTCTATAGGACTATGGCACTATACAGAAAACTATTTCAACAAAAAGATAGCCATTAACAAAACCAATAACCTTCAAACTTCCGATCAGTGTTATGCCTATATCTTCACTTGAAAAGATCTTTCTAATTGACTGAACATAAGATCTCCCTTCACATACGCTGAACTGTTTGTCATCATGCAATTTTCTACTGTTACCTTCCAGGTTTAGTGTCCTCATCCAAGTGGGCTCACAGTGACATATGAAAAGAGACAAGGGGATTGCCTGAAATAAATAAAGAAAAGGAGTTTAGTACTCAACTGACCATAAACAGCCATAGAAATTAAAGACATTATACCAATTATAAAGAGCTGATGTAAAACAGTAAAAAAAGACAAGATCACATAGAGTATCCTGGCCTGATGTACCAGAGTCAGATTATCCATGTATGGCTCACAACCACAGCCACAGGAATCATGCTTGCAAAATTCCATGAATACTCCCGGCTGCAAAAAGAAACTATATAAACATATGAAAGAAAAGTACAACAAGAAAAGGACTATCCAAAAGAAAAACCAAATTACCCGAGTTTGATGCTTTGACGAAGGCATTTGTGAAACAGCATACATCTCAACTAATCCTCCCTTCTGGTAGCACCTTGCAACCGTCCAAATTAACTTATCAGAAAAACAAATAAAAACTGTACTACAAGTAAAAAAATAAGGTTTCATAAAAAAGTAATTTACATGTTTTGAGCCCAAAATTTCCTTCTCAGATAAGATACCAGCAAACTTTTTCCGGAAATACGAGGCAACCAGCAATACCCTGAAACCCAACAATCCAGCTAAATAAACTAACTGAAAAATTCATCTTCTAAAGATTATAAATAAACCAGATAAATCCAATCCAAAACCCAATTGAGTTAACTGAGAAACCAATACCATAATCTGGAAGAAAATGCTAAGGACTCGATGAACTTCCGCAACGAACTCTGTGATTGTGAAGCTATATGACACCTGCAGCATACAAGTGAATTTATGTCTGGATATAATAGAATAGCATTAGAATAGCATTACAGTGAGAGGAATCCAAATTTACTATCCATAAGTCAGTAGTACAAATTTTTTTCCCAAGTCACTGACAAAAGGCCATAATTGACAATTCTAATTGCAATTGAAAATACATGTTTTACCGAGTTTCTATTGGTGAGAAGGATTCCACAATTACATTGGTCCTAAAGCAAGCACCAAGTATAAGCATTCTTCTTGTCCAAGAGAATCTTGGATTCACAAAATGGGCATTTCTCACAGAAACCTAGCAACAGAAACAAAAAATCCAAATCAAAAGACTTCAAAAAGTAGTAAAGGCGAAAACTTGAAGACCGGATTATCAAAATTATACGACTCACAAGAGCGCCCGTCCTAAGACTATGTGGTGGAGTAAGCAGTTGATCAGTTAGCATAAGCCACACCTCATTGTCCAATTCCACAAGCATTCCTTGCATATACACTCCTCTAACTATCCCTCTATATGTACCAACTTCCCCATTCCCCTTTCTAACTACTTTAACTTTCGGCGTCCATTTCCTGGACAATCTGCTCAAATGTAAGGCAGAATTTCCTGTAGTGACACACATTACTTTAGACTCTTCCTTTCCTATATAAACCAACTTCTTTTTCAAGCCTGATAAAGCAACAATATTTCCCACTAGTTTTGTAAACACAGGATGCCACGATGAAGCAGAACCACAACAATACACAAACACTGGTTTGGTAAACGAATGAGCATCTTTTTCTTGAATTAAATCCCTCAAAACCATAAGTGACTCCTTTGAGCTACACGATCTACACTCGCAGACCATAAATTGGACCAAGAAGCCGCGAAGGCTTGTTGGAGGGCCTGAATCCAAAGCCGCATTGCTCTTCGAATTGCTATCACCTGTTCTACAGGAAACAATGGACAAAGGACTAACCGACTCCACCGCGCCAAAAACACCATGACGAGCCTTGCAACTGCTTTCAACAACACCAGAAGGGCCTAAATCAATTGAAATGATATTCGAACACCGAAGAACTCCGGTGATCGAATCTCGAAACCCCCATCTGACAATCTCTAAGAACCCACCGCCACGTTTCATTGGAATGAAATTCCAAGCAAGAACGTTGATTCTCTTGCCGAGAATCCGAGCATCGAAATCGAGAACGTCGCAGCAGATCGAGGCGGCGGATTCGTCGGAGAATTGGAAGCAAGTGTTGTAGGAGCATCGAGGAGCGGCGGCGGCGGCGGCGTCTGGAGCGGAAGCGGTGGTGGCGGTGGGGAGGGTTACGGTTCCGATGAGGAGGGCGAAATGGTGGAGAGAAGGGAGGACCTTGGTGGTGGAATTAGGGTTAGGGTTTGAGTGGGTGGGAGAAATGGAGGGGTTTGAGGTTTGGTTTGAATTGGGAGCAATTGAAGGGGTACCGAAAGAGGAGGCTCCGGTGAGGCAACGGCCGCGTTGGAGTAACTCTGCGATTGTGAGGACCTTCACATTTTCCATTGATGAGTGACTGAAACAGAAGAGAGCTTCAAAAGAGAGAGGGATTTGGGACGCGGGACCAGGGGGCGGGACCAGGGGGCGGGAACAGAGAGATTTAGAAGATACCCTAATCGGCTCTACTTTTTACTAGCATAAATGCATAATCACACATTTCTCCCCAAAAAATAAAAAAAAAAAGATTTGCACCAATGATGTCTGTAGATTTGGGTGACTTACATTATAGTACATGGGCTTACAATGTTATTAATGTAGTACCCAGACTTTGTTTTTCCTATATATGTAGTATCTGCCGTTAATTTCTGTTATGTCTCCTACAATTATCATGTGCGTTCGATAAGACAAAAAAGTCTGATTTGCCCTCTATTCATCAAATTATCTCTCTTGTTCATCATCCTCTTGCTTAACTATCTAAAACAATTGCTCATCATTGTTCTTGCTGGGTAACTTCTGATTTCATCTCTCATCTAATGCAATTCCTGCATGGCAACGTGGATGCAATTCTTGCGTCGATTAGTTCTTCCATCTCCTTCGCTTGTTTGAAGTACCGTATGTTTCACCCCTTTATTTTTTCTCAGCCAAGTTTTACACATAGAGGAGAGATATTGAAAAGGTACGAAATCACCCTCTTTAGTGTTGGTGCAAATTGTGATTAATGGCTGGAATGGGTTATTTTAATGCGTTTCGTCCACATTGAAGCTCAATCTCATCACCAATCTCTTTTTTCTTGAATGGGTATTTATCGTTATTGGATTAGAATTTGCAAACTTGGCAGCGGCGATGGAGGCGAGTAGTCTCCATATAAGTCATCAAAATCGAAGCTGAGGATTGAGAATTCATTACCTAAATCAATGGAGAGAGTAGGGTTTATGGTGAAAATGGTGAGGAAGCTGAGCATGAAAAGGTTTAGTGAAAACATGCTAGGCAGGTTTCGCTATGCTAGGCAGGCTTTAACCTGTAAGTAGGGTGGAGGCTCAAAGGATTGTTTTGGTAACTTGTGTATGTATAGAGGGTGACACGTAAATTGCTCTGTGTCGAAGTGGAGGCTCACTCATCCACCAAACTGCAGTCATGTGGCTCAGTAAATTGAATTTGGTTTCAAGTACCACTCATTTTTTTTAAACTTGCAGTCATATCTCTTTTTCTATATTTCTCCCTCACGAATTCTCTGTCTCTAATGTAAGGAAGGGAAACAAACAAGTAGAGTTTAGCTTCCAAACCTTCATCGACTGAGCAGGACTTGGACATGTTTTGGGTAGGCACTCTTTTGAGTTTGCTAATTTCTATGATCGATTTTATATTCGTCATTTTCATTCAATGCTCTTCTTTCTCTACCTGTGTTTGCAGCTCATTTAACTATGTTTCATCAATCCTTTTGACAATTCTTTTGCAAACCAGCAAATTTGTGAAAAGTGCTAGAGTTGCAAAGAATTATGCTTGGATTTATCATGCGTGTAATAACCATTGTTTGTATCTTCAGTGGGTTGCAAGTATTTACATAAATTGTTGAAATGTTATGGAAAAAATTGATTCCAAATGTATTTCTTGAATAATTTGCAGAATTTTTTTTTTAAATGATCTCACTATTCCACATTGAAATATGTGAGAGATGTTTTCACACGAAATTTACTAAGGGTTAAGATTCACGACTTCACACATAAATCCGTGTGAGTTAGAAAGTTTTTCACACAAATTTCATACTTTATGATCAATTATATTTATACAAAATCATTAGGTCCCACGTCAACAATTGACACAAACTTTAAAATCTGTGTGCAATGAGCATTAGCCCCCCCCCCCCCCCCCCCCCCCCCCCCACCCTCTTTTTTCAGGGAGCACGGATAAATAATTCGTAAGTGTATTGTGAGTAATAGCTTTAACACACTGATATCCATGTGAATAAGCACTACAACAATATGGAGCAAAGGCCACACAAGGTGTGTGGCTTTAGGGGTGTTGCTAATCACCTTATGTGTGGCATTTTCCCTCATACTCTACCAATACCCACACTAACTCTCATTTGTCACACTTAAGGTGTGTGGCTTTTGCTCCATATTGTTGTAGTGAAGACATATTTTTCACGGATTAAAATCTGTGTGAAAGGTTGTTTTGCATTCATCAGTACGCATATAGGTTTCCACCACTAATGTGACATTTTTGACTATCCTAGGTATTTCTAAAGGTCTAGTAATTCGAACACAAATATGTTACATAGCTGCAAAAAGGCGTTCATCTGCAAAAAGGCGTTCATTAGTACACACATAGGTTTCTACAACTTATATAACATTTTTTACTAATGAAATATACCAAAATCCCACGCGTAGTATTGCCCTCTGTTTCTTCCCAAAACCGGAATTGTTTTCTTTGATAAAAACTCGTTTGGGCGGTTTTACATGGAAAAGAGCTTGGGGCATTAAAAATCAAGGAAGCTTTTTTGGCATTATATGTAGTGCAAATGCGTTTTTATCAAAGAGAATAGTCCCGATTTTGGGAAGAAACAGTTTCGATAGGATAATCCCAAAAGAGCAACCTAGAATTGCAGCAAGTTCATTGGTATAGAAGTGAATGGCTTGAGGACATCGTGCTCTTGGAAAATCACTGGGGCTCTTAGATAATATTATGGTCCTCCCCAAAAGACCTTGTTTTGATCTCCAAGCAAGTCGAACTTGAAAACAAAAAGGCCTGATCTCACATGAACCTTAAAGGTTCGAAATAAAATCAATAAACGTTTGAAGTGTGCCTGCAGATCCAGGTTTGTGAACTTCTTTATCGTCAAGGGTTTTTCAAGGGAATACACTCTTGCGTTAGGGCGGATTTCTTCGTCTTGTTCCAGGTGAGAGATGTAAATCATTCATGTACAAGAGATGGTTTGACCATTTCATTTTGTCTTCAAAAACACCTGCGTTTAGTGGCATAAGACAAGCTTAAAAATACTAAGGCTAGTGAAGCCTTAAAACTAGTTGTGGCGACATCGATGGTAAAGGACATGTTGGTGGTTGACAAAAGAAAGCAGTGTAAGAAGCGGTGTGATAGTTAGGTTATAATTAAAAGCCTAAATGGAGAGCTTGCTAGTGGCCTAAACCCTAGCAGATGATATTTTTGTTTGCGTTTAATAGAGCCTTCAAAGGAATGAAAGAGTATGGCATGGAGAGAAGTCGATACTAGGGGGAGACTTTTCTAAAACCCTAAGCAGCGCTTCTGTCCGTCAAGGGAGACAAGCTACCATGTTCGGTGGCACACCGTCATGGCATTGTCGTCGAGCGGGCTACAAGGGACCCTGTGCTCGGTGGTGACTAGCTCGGTCTACGAGAAAGGTGTGGGGCTGCAAGGTTTCTGTTCATCACGTTGAGAGAAGTCAATAGTGACGAGCCGCGGGACTGTTGGAAGTCGGGGACGGTGACGCCTTGCCATGGGGAGGAGCGAGGTTGGATAGGTGGGTGATATGAGGAGATGCGCCGTAACCAAATATCATTTGAGGATGGTGGTCGGGCGACGGCTTCGTCGAAATGCACTGGTTCTAGATCGGATCAGTTTAAACCGATCCGATTTGGGTCTGATTTGAAGAGGAAAAGAGGGGCTGGCTGGCGGAGGGTGGGTAAAGGTGGTGTTGCTGATGGTGGTCTGATGCCTCGAGAAGTGGCCACTGGATGGCGACACAAGGCTTGCTACACCTTTTTAATTGGGCTTGGGCTCAATAAGAGTTGGGTCTGGGCCTAGGCTTTCTAGGCTCTAGATCCTTTTTATATTTATGTTTAATTTTTCTGCTATTTTGTATTTTATTGCTAGCTAGTTACGACTCTATGCACCTCATGTGTCTTTTCTGCTCTAGGTAGGCGCATTACCAGAAGAAAGACTTTAGTCGACGAAAATAAAAAAACCAGGTCGACGAATTATTTTTTTGTCGGCTAAAGTGGACTTTAGCCGGAAATTTCGTCGGCTAATTAAAAATTTTCGTCGGCTATGGTCAACTTTAGCCGACAAAATTAAAATTTTGTCGTCTGAATAATTTTTTTCGTTGGCTATAGTCTGTGAATTTTAGCCGACGAAATTTTTAAAAGTTTAGCCGACGAAAAATATAATTTCGTCGGCTAAAGTGCCTTAATTTCGTCGGCTAAAGTGTCTTATATTTGCAGATCTGAACAACAACTCATCTGGGAAAAACTATATATAGAACCTTCAAACGCAAAAAAGTCGTGAAATAAGATATGACCAGAATGGTGAAATACGTCTACAATTGAAAAATCACGGTATTCCGGTAAAGTTTCGGTGCCGATAGTTGCGGTCAATGCAATTTACTCGTATTATTCACTATGCTGCAGATTTGGTTTTTGGTATCCGATTGACTATTGTGATACATTTCCGGAAGCGTAACGGCTCTACGAGTCAAACTCATCGCTATTGCCATGATGTATGGGCCTTTTTGGCCATCCGAGTCCGTTTAGGGCTTCAAAATGCAGTTTTCTTATTTCCGATTAGAGTTGACCGTTTTGATCGAGCCCTTAACGTTGTCGAATCTAGTTGAATTTTTTACCATAGACATCTTTCGTCATAATGATCATATATGACGGTCGAATTTTGGTTTGTAAATTTTAGTAATCGGAATCACGTGTACTATTTACCGTTATTATTCCTTATGGGGAGCCCTATCGTCAGAAGGTAAATGTCTCAAAATTTTTACATGGGCAGTTGCGTCTCATCTACGTGAGAGTTTTTTGTGTGGAAGGTTTGACCAAACCACGTAATATAGAGGGAGATATAAGCATTTTCGTGTGATAAGTGACAATAGATTAGGGTTGACCGTTTCGATCGAGTCCTTAACGTTGTCGGATCCAGTTGAATTTTTTATCATAGACATCTTTCATCATAATGATCATATCTGACGGTCGAATTTTGGTTTGTGAATTTTAGTCATCGGAATCACAACGTGTCTACTAATGTTATATAACTTGTTTAGTAGGTTATACAATTTTATGAACCAACTCTATATAGGAAGCAAAATTATCAAAAATCTCGTGAAATAAGATGTGTTCAGAATGGTGAAATACGGCTATGGTTCAAAAATCACGTAAATCGGGTAAAGTCTCGGTGCCGATAGTAGCGGTCAACCCTATTTACCGTTAGTATTCCCTATGGGGAGCCCTATCCTCGGAAGGTAAATTTCTCAAAAATTTTATATAAGCGGTTGTGTCTCATCTACGTGAAAGTTTTTCTTGTGGAAGGTTTGACTAAACTACGTAATATAGAGGGAGATATGAGCGTTTTCGTGAATTTATAGACTTTAGCCGACGAGATATTAAAAAAGTTGTCGGCTAAGGTCAAAAAATTTTGGGCGGTAAACCAAATTTGGAGGAAAATTTTCAAAGGACTGTAGCCGATGAAAATATATGAAAAGTCGTCGGCTAAAGTCGAAAAATTTTCAAAATTTTCAAAATTTTCAACCAAAATTTTCAAAATTTTCAACCAAAATTTTCAAAATTTTCAACCAAAATTTTCAAAATTTTCAAAAGAGTTTAGCCGACGAAAATAAAGAATTTCGTCGGCTAAAGTTCTTTATATAGGAGTTTTACCGTAGGTGGATGGTAAGAAGTCTATTTCGCCTGCCAAATTTTCTTCTCGGCCTAGCTCCGCCGTCAAGCCACCGGAGACCGCCACACTTGTCCCAAAAGCTTCGCCGTCGTCTCTACTTCATTGCTGGACAGGTGGTGCATCGAGTGGCGCTGCCATGAGAGATAAATCGAGCTCCAAAACTCCGCCGGTTAGGATTCGGTGTCGATCGGAATTTCTCCTTCCTCAGGTCACCATTTGGTGAGTTCTATATATGGATAAGTTGAGTTTGATTAGTACTACATTCCCCTAGAATTTGGTAGCTCGATTCGGTGTGTGTGAGGAGAATCGAAGATTTGAAGTTTTTAGGGTTTAAAATTGGGGATTTTTATATTTTGATTCAATTAACCTGTTTAGGCTTAGAATTGGGCTTCGACTTCTTCTAGATAGTTGTTCGAAATGTTGAGAGAAAGATTCTGTTAAATTTTGGTGGTGATTGGAGGTGGCCGAAAGTTTCTGCAGTTTTTTTTTTTCAAAAACCAGCAACTTTAGCCGACGATATTTAAAGGTTTATTCGTCGGCTATAGTATTTTTAAATTTTTTATAAGGTTTAGCCGACGAATTATGGCATATTTCGTCGGCTATAGTTATTTTTTTAATTTTTTTATAAGGTTTAGCTGATGAAACAGACTATATTTTGTCGGATATAGTTATTTTTCAAAATTTTTTATAAGGTTTAGCCGACGAAACAGACTATATTTCGTCGGCTATAGTTATTTCTTAAATTTTTTTATAAGGTTTAGCTGACGAAACATACTATATTTCTTCGGTTATAGTCTGGGAAAAAAAATTTTATTATAGACTTTAGCCGACGAATATCTTAATTGTTTCGTCGGCTAAAGTCTGTAATAAAAACCGACGACATGTTTTTCGTCGGCTAAACTGCGGGACTATAGCCAATGAAATTTTTTTTTTCGTCGGCTAAAGTCATCACAGACGACTTTTTCCCGACGAAATCTTAGCCAACGAATTAAGCTAACAGGCCAACGAAAATTTTTCGTCGGCTAAAGTGCTTGTCCTGGTAGTGGCGACGCATAGTTTGCTTAGTCAAATAGGCGCAACCTCTTAGTGGCAGGATGAAACTAAATGTACGTTGTCGGCTTTATTTTCCTGCGGCAACATATATAGTAAGAAAGCTGCAATATTAGACATTAGGATATGTGATCGATCGTGTTACGTATCTAGCTATCTTTTCATTATGTCACCGATGTGACAAAGCAAATAGAGTCGTCATTAGAACAACTTTACGTTTTGATTGCTTGGCCTTAGGTTGTAATAGAGGGGTTCCTTGTAGTTGTTATTTTGTAATCAAAAAAAGAAAAGAAAAGAGAACTCGATCAGAAAAACTAGTTGAAGGGAAAGGAAGGTGAGATCCACGAACTAGCTAATGTGGTAGCTCACAGGTTTGCCAATTTTGGATATGAAAATAATGGTTCACTACAACTCCTGAGTTTGTTCAGGATGCCCTCATGTATGATATTCATACTCATTCATAAATTTATTTCTTACAAAAAAAAAAAAAAGTGAGATCCACGAAACACTAATAAAGACCGGCACCCAAAGGGTGTTCACTCCCTTGTTGCAGCTCTTGGTCATATTCTACTATCAATGTACGTTTGAAAACATATGTAATATCATTTAATTCATGAGTCACTCTGAGCTTTGTCATGAATGAAATCACTAAAAAAAAACAAACTTGCCTTCATTCGGATGAAGAATATGTACTGTATATAGATGATGTCCGAGAAGATCCAAGGAACCTAAACTTGGAATTGTTGTCAATTGATATTAGAGTGGCGTATGCAACGAGAAATTTTTCAGTGCTCCCGAAGGACCACGTGACAGTCTGACGTGGTCCTCCATTCCATTCAAATTTTGACATGTGGATTTTCATGATGAAAAACTATTTTAGCGATTTTGTCAAAGATCATTTTGAGTTTCTTGTTGATTTTTTAAATCCTAAACCCTAAACCCTAAACCCTAAACCCTAAACCCTAAACCCTAAACCCTAAACCCTATACCCTAAACCTTATACCCTAACCATATACCCTATACCCTAACCCCTAAATCTTATACCCTAAACCCTAGGCCAAACTCATAAAAGACCCGTAACGGTCATTTCACAAAATATAGAAAACCTTAGTTTATATTTTAGTTGTAATAAATCTACGTGTTAAAATTTAATTGGTAAGGGAGGACCACGTCAGACTATCACGTAGTCATTCGGGAGCATTGAAAAATTTCTCCGTATGTTGCAACGAGAAATTTTTCAGTGTTACGGGAGGACCATGTGGCAGTCTGACGTGGTCCTGCATTCCAATTAAATTTAGACATGTGGATTTTCTTCATGAAAAATCATTTCAGCTATTTTGTCAAAGACTAGTTTGGGTTTTATGTTGTTTTTTAAACCCTAAACCCTAATCCCTAAACCCTTAACCCTTAAACCCTATACCCTAAACCCTAACCCTAAACCCTAACCCTAAACTCTAAACCCTAAACCCTAGGTTGAACTTGCTAAATACCCATGAATGTCATTTCACAAAAAATAGAAAATATTAGTTAATATTTTAGTTGTAAAAAATTCACATGTCTAAATTTGATTGGAATGTAAGATCACGTCTGTCACGTGGTCCTCCCATAGCAGTTAAAAATTTCTCGTATGCAACCATCTAATTTGAAGTTTCCATATAGGGTGTATACGCCTATACGGTTTCTTAGAATTTCAAAATTCATCACAGGAAAGAAACCTTTAATTTCTTACCCTACGGATGCATGTATGGCATAGACATTAATCATCATATTTATTAAGAATCTCTAAATTAATCCATTGTCATCAAAACCCAACAAACATTATAGCCAAAATGGAATTCAGGTTGAGCAGTGATATATTTTTGAAGAGCATCAGATAATGACCTCACCATCTCTTAAAGCTTATAACACAGCTCCAATCTCGGCCAAAAACTCTAACCAAAGCCTCTCTGTCTCTCTGATCTGAATTTGAAAGCTAGTAGTGCATATGGGGCCGCAGGGTGGCACTGAGATTTCTAGCAGTCCTAGTAGTGTAGTGGATGGAATACTGAAGCCAGTGATGACGATGGTGGCGGTTCAGATTGCATATGCAGCAATGGGTATCTTCTACAAACTTGCAGCAGACTCTGGAATGAATCTCAATATTCTCGTGGCCTACCGTCTCATGTTTTCCTCCGCCATTATGATTCCTCTTGCTCTTATAGTCGAAAGGTAAATCTTTACAACCATAGTTAATTTTTTATTTTTTTTGGTTTCTTACAATTCTTGAATCTGATAAAAGAAAAGGTTTCTTGAAATTTTTATATATTTACAGGAACAGCAGGCCCAAACTTACTCTAGTTGTACTCTTCCAAGCTTTTCTCTGCGGATTATTTGGGTACTAATTCATGACTTAGTAATCTAGGTAGAACTGATCAACAATATTAGTTGTCTAAGCTAGACGCTGTATATATATTGCAGTGGATCATTGTCACAAAATTTATACATAAAGGGATTGGCCTTAACATCACCAACATTTTCTGCAGCCGCTGCAAATCTGATTCCAGCCATCACCTACATCACGGCAATCTGTTTCAGGTTAGTAAATGAATTAATTTATTTTCATGATTTGGATGCATATGCGTTGGTTGATTAATGAATTAACCCCAGGTTGGAGAAGTTGACACTAGGAAGCCATGCAGGGAAGGCAAAGCTCGTGGGAACCGTTGTGGGTATTGCTGGTGCTATGGTCTTTACCTTCTACAAAGGACCAGAATTCTCAATCTGGTCTGTTCACGTTGACCTTCTCCGAGGACACCACCCGGCGCCGTCATCCTCCCATGGAAGCACCGGTAGCCACTTGCTGGGCGCCTTCTTCGCTTTCGGCAGCGCCGTTGCCTACTCAATGTGGCTCATAGTTCAGGTGATCGAGCTTGATTGTGTAGCAATTAGGTTTGGTGTACGTGTTTGATTTTCGAAATAATGACTGCGCGCATTTGAATAACTTGGATGAAGTTTCAGGCAAAAATGAGCAAGAGATATCCATGCCCTTACTCGAGCACGGCTCTGTTGTCAGTGATGGGATCGATTCAGTCGGTAATTTTTGCAGTCTGCGTGGAGAGGGATTGGAGCCGGTGGAAATTGGGTTGGAACATCAAGCTTTTTACCGCTGCATATACGGTAAAATCATCAATCAATAAGAACAATCAACTACATGGTTGTAGACAGTGTGCGTATGTAAATTATTATTGTGGTTTGATCAATGGATGTAGGGAATTGTGGCTTCGGGGATGGTGGTGGTTATGATCTCCTGGTGTGTACGCAAGCGAGGTCCATTGTTCGTGTCAGTGTTCGCTCCTCTTTGCCTAGTGATTGTGGCGATTGCTAGTTCTTTGTTGCTCAATGAAAACTTAAGCCTGGGAAGGTAAGCAGCAAGCTTTTTCAAATTGCATATTAAGCGTGCTAGCTAGTGTTTGAAAAACAAATTTCACTAATATATTAACATGTATTAATGTGTTCTTGCTTGATCATTGGTGATGATCTATGACAGCGTATTAGGAGGGACTTTAATTGTATGTGGGTTATACATGGTGCTATGGGGAAAGAGCAAGGAGATGAAGAGGGTTATTGATGTAAACAGTGATCAAGAACAACCAGCTGCAGTACCAGCACTGCCATCTTCAACAAGACCCCAAGATTCCAAACTCATCGAAATCGTCGAAACAACTCGAGCGCCTGACACTAATACCTCCGATAACAATAACAGCAACACAATTGTTGGATCTAGTTGATACAATATTAATTAGCCTCAAAAATTTGTTGTATTTGCTAGTTTGTCTAAACTAATATTAGGAGAATGATCATGTTGCCCGAAGGCTTATGTGCATGGTAGGCTTTTCCGATAACGAAACTCGAATACAATCACATAAATGTAGGTTAATTTTAGAGAAAATGCCTACTTGAGCGGTGCTTCCAATATTTCTCCTATGCTATGAGTAATTCGCTAAGCTTAATTCACACGTAGTTGTCTTTGTTCTTCTGTTTGCTCCGGTGAATAAGGAGCTTTCATATAATATTGTCATGTAGTTTTTCCTCCCTTCATGTTCATCAAACTCGCTCGGTTAACATGCCATTGTATGATCTTAATTTTGCATCCATCATGATGACTTGATGAGTCGATCTCGATTGCACTTCTACATAACTCCACAAGAGTGCAACAACCTGCTATTCAAATTGATGAGGAAAACAGACGTTTGTCTTTGAAACCAGGAACGCGATCAAGCTTTATCAATTAGGTCCTTTTGTTTTTTGAACAAGATTATCAATTAGGTCTTTGAGCAAGGGTTTCGACAGAAATATGATGGCTGGTTTTCGAGCTTAAACAAAATTGATCAAAGCTTTTTGAGTTTCGGTATTTACTATACCACGGCAATTCCACACCATTCCGCCCCAAGATCTTGCCTTGTAATATAGTTGAGGATTGAGAATTGATGTAGGGAGATTAGATGCCTTCAGGAGTATGAAAGATGTTTGTGGCACTTAGAGCAACTTTAACAGACTCTTTATTTTAACTTTTAGCTATTTTAAAGAGCGTGTTTAACTTTTCTTGATATTTTTAGAGCTCCAGCAGACTAGCCAAAGTTTAACTGTTATGACTTTTAGCTATCTTGCTAGCTAAATATAGAGAGCGAGATGACTTAGATGAGGCTAACTATAATTTAATACATTTCTTGTAAGAAATTTTATGTGATATATAAATATATTTAAACTATTTAATTTCTATTTGAAGAATAATGTTGATGTAATGCTAGCAAAAATAGAGAGCATTGATGTAGCCACATTTCTAAAGTGGCTAGCTAAAATGACATTTTAGCTAATTTGTCTAAAATTTAACTTAAAAATGACTAGCATTGCTAAAGATGCTCTTAGAGCAATTTTAACAGACTCTTTATTTTAGCTTTTAGCTATTTTAGAGAGCGTGTTTAGTTTTTTTTATAATATTTTCGGAGTTCCAGCAGACTAGCCAAAGTTTAGTTATTATGACTTTTAGCTATCTCGCTAGCTAAATATAGAGAGCGAGATGACGCATATGAGACTGCTATAATTTAATACATTCTTTGTAAGATATTTTACGTGATATATAAATATATTTAAACTATTTAATCTTTATTTAAAGAATAATATTGATGTAATGCTAGCTAAAATAGAGAGCATTGATGCACTCGTATTTCTAAAGTAGCTAGTAGCTAGCCGTTAGCCAAAATGACATTTTAACACTTTGACTACAATTTAACTAAAAAATACTAGCATTGTTAAAGAGGCTCTTAGGGTGTTCTTTTTTTTNTTTTTTT
>NC_020491.1:262251-264833 GCF_000184155.1 Fragaria vesca subsp. vesca
TTTTTTTTTTTCTGTCCACAAGTCCGCATACAACCTTCCCAAGATTGTTTGGGATCTGATTTTCTGCCAATTGACTCAAGTGTCTGTTTCCAATATAATTATATAATTTAGATGGAAATCCTGGCCTGCCCCATTGCAAACTCCATCGCTATACCACATGCTGACAGTTCAGCGCCCATGTTCTACTAAGAGAAGACTCACGACTAACAACACTGAGCAACAACCACACACCCGAGTGTGACCTTTAGCATTGATACCACACCAAAAGCCACATTTATGGCACACTTGGGTGTCTGGCGCGTTGTTGCTCAAAGTAGTAGTAGTGTTGACTGCTTAGAGGACAAACCACCCCCCCCCCCCCCCTCCCCAAATAAAAAAAACATAATAATCATATTCCTAATATATAATGTACGTACGTAGTCTCTAACTACAAAGCTAGATCACACCTCCCTTCTGGTAAACAAGCTCAATCAACATTTATTTTCCTGACCCCAACTGACGGTGCTTAAAATTCTACAAATTTAAATGTATAGATAAAACAGCAAATATCACATTTTATTGGTTAAAGCTGAAAATAATCGCTTCAATGTATTTATTGTGCTTCATCTACTATAACCGTAGGTCTTGAACCTCAATATCTTTTTGGAAAGATTCTCATTCAATGCTCGAAAAACTTAAGGAAACAATTTAATCACTATTGGTATTACTGTCAAATCCTACACTCAAGCCTCGGATTTCACTGAGTTTTTGGTAAGATAGACCATGTAGTAGTGTAGACAGTCCACTGGAATTATGATCCAAGCTGTTACACACAACTGCCATCTCAGATGAAATACAAAAGGGAAATCAGAAACCCTCAACCCTAAGCTTGAAATATATAACCACAACACTGATAGACAGTTTGATACTAACCTGGTGGGCGGATACTGATCAAAGTCTCTCACCTTAGGAAAGCCGATCAATAGGACGCCATGCAGAATTGTAAGGCAATGGAGGCATTGAAGCCTGCTATGGTTATGGTGCTGGTTCAGATTCTGTTTACAGGGATGAATGTTCTGTACAAATTAGCTGCAATTGATGGAGTAAATTTCAGGGTTCTAATTGCCTACCGCATGTTGTTTGCTGCCGCCTTCATGACTCCTGTTGCTCTCGTTTTCGAAATAAGATGTTAGGACCATTGTGCTATACCAAAGAACCTAATGAACCATCAATCAACCCTCTCCAAGGGCTTGGAAGCGTTGGGTCTTCCGGAGCATACTGTATAGTGGTTGCAGCGGTTGTAGCAGTTGGAACCTTGGTGCGAAGCTCCTGAATCAGATGGCTACGGTCCTGAATCAAACGTCAACTGTGCTTAAGTCGTTCCTCAGTCTTACGAAAAGCAGCCCACAAGTCGTTGAATGCTTCATGCATACCTTGCTGAAAAACAGCAAAAGCATTGCAAATTTGCGCTGCCGCTGGATCAAGAACGCAAGTAGGGACTGAGGGTGGCTGGAAAGTTGGAATCAATTGAAGTGCAGAGTGTGGTGGGGGCGACAGCGGTGGGTTAACGAGGGTGGATGAGGGTGGGACGAAAATGGTAGGAGTTTGCAGATTCCACATCAGAACCGGCTCTGGATACCAGTTGATGGGATCAGAATCCATCAAGGAACGGAAAGAACTAAATTACAGAGAAATTAAAGGAAATAAAGTTGAGAAATATTCATATTCATTGGATAAGATCTTACAATGGAGGCTCATTGCCTTATATGGTTGTCTCTACAACCAACCCTAGAAACCCGTTGACAATATGACCCGAGCCGAGCCCAATAAATAGCCCATTTAAGTAAATCAACACACTAGCCCAAAGTAATATACAGGTATAGCACAATGGTCCTAACATTCCTCCCCCCTTAAATAAAGGCATGTCCTCAGGCCTTGAACGTATAACAGAGAAGTGAGTCCCAAGGACTTCAGCAGAACCCATTTCACCCTGATCCGTCATTGCTATAAGCATCTCATCCACTGTATTGACTGTAAAGACATGTTCTTGCATCAACCACATACAATCACAAAGGAAAAATTCTGATCCAGGGTTCCACACATGTTCCATACTTGAAACGTCAGCAACGAGACGGATTTTAGCATTCAAGGTAACAACGAATGCAGGAATGTGCCGTGCCCTGTGAAAAGACAAAGAATCACCATATTCTTCCAAATCAACTGTTTGGAGTGGTCCGAAATGGGAATCATCAAACAATTTCACTTTCAACTCCTCAAGGTATGCTACCATAGCACCAAATGTCTTTTGATTTGCATTTGGATCACTAGTGAACCATGGAAGATACCATGATGTAGAATATGTCATGTCGAGAGCTGTGATGTTTGTCAAGGTCGCTCCAAAATTAATACCATCACCAGTAGTAACTTGCCAAGTATGTATTAGTGCAGATAGATAAACACTTTCATGAGAATTGGAAGTTGGCAACCAATTATGCGAATGTGGCATGATAGAAATGATCTGCAAAGCTTCCACAACTAGAGAATGATGCTTAGAAAGAATGCAGGCCAAAAGTTGCAATGATGAAAGCTTCACATCCACCGAG
>NC_020491.1:265316-267230 GCF_000184155.1 Fragaria vesca subsp. vesca
ACATCCACCGAGAAGCTTTGCAGATCACTAGAGAAGCTTTGCAGATCATTTCTATCATGCCACATTCGCATAATTGGTTGCCAACTTCCAATTCTCATGAAAGTGTTTATCTATCTGCACTAATACATACTTGGCAAGTTACTACTGGTGATGGTATTAATTTTGGAGCAACCTTGACAAACATCACAGCTCTCGACATGACATATTCTACATCATGGTATCTTCCATGGTTCACTAGTGATCCAAATGCAAATCAAAAGACATTTGGTGCTATGGTAGCATACCTTGAGGAGTTGAAAGTGAAATTGTTTGATGATTCCCATTTCGGACCACTCCAAACAGTTGATTTGGAAGAATATGGTGATTCTTTGTCTTTTCACAGGGCACGGCACATTCCTGCATTTGTTGTTACCTTGAATGCTAAAAACCGTCTCGTTGCTGACGTTTCAAGTATGGAACATGTGTGGAACCCTGGATCAGAATTTTTCCTTTGTGACTGTATGTGGTTGATGCAAGAACATGTCTTTACAGTCAATACAGTGGATGAGATGCTTATAGCAATGACGGATCAGGGTGAAATGGGTTCTGCTGAAGTCCTTGGGACTCACTTCTCTGTTATACGTTCAAGGCCTGAGGACATGCCTTTATTTAAGGGGGGAGGAATGTTAGGACCATTGTGCTATAACTGTATATTACTTTGGGCTAGTGTGTTGATTTACTTAAATGGGCTATTTATTGGGCTCGGGTCGGGTCATATTGTCAACGGGTTTCTAGGGTTGGTTGTAGAGACAACCATATTAGGCAATGAGCCTCCATTGTAAGATCTTATCCAATGAATATGAATATTTCTTAACTTTATTTTCTTTAATTTCTCTGTAATTTAGTTCTTTCCGTTCCTTGATGGATTCTGATCCCATCATAAGGTACTTGATCTCCTTGCTCTAGCTAGATACAATCGATCTCTTATTCATATTCAGATCGACATTTTATGATCATTATTGTTATATTCAATTTCAGGAAAAGCTGGACAAAACTTACATGGACTGTACTCTTTCAATCTTTTCTAACTGGGCTATTTGGGTACAGAGAACTTTGAACCTTATGATTTTCAGTGCACTACTGTCATATTCATAATTTAATTTTGGCAAATCAGTATTCTGATGACCAATAACTAATGCATCTAGTGATTATTTGTTTTAGGGGAACAGTAGCACAAAATTTGTATATCGAGAGCCTAGCCAAAACTTCGGCAACATATGCAGTAGCTATATATAACCTTGTTCCAGCGATTACGTTCATCCTCTCCACTCTTTTGAGGTATGCACGAATTTATAATTTGAACATAATGGTTAGATTTGTGTCTACATGTCGAGGTCACATTACTGATTAATCATTTGCTATATGTACATTCACACACACATTTCAGGTTGGAGAATTTGGCAATACGAACTCATGCCGGGAAAGCCAAAGTTGTGGGAACAATTTTGGGGATAGGAGGGGCTATGGTTTTCACCTTCTGCAAAGGCTTTCAGATTGATATTTGGTCTACGAACATTAATCTTCTACGCCATTACAGTGACAAAAACAACAATGCTCAAGCTCCATCATCAGAAAACAAAGACTCAGGAAGTCTTTTGTTAGGCTCATTCATGGCTTTGGCTAGCTGTATATCATTTGCTATTTGGCTTATAATCCAGGTCTCTCCAGTGTTCAGTTTTCTTTTTAGAAAATTTCATATAAGTCACATTCTGAACATTTTCTCCTACATAAATCCACCATAACAGTTTTACTCATAGAAGTCCACTTTTAAGGCTAAATCTGTTATTTTACTTTTACGATGTACCTAAAATGCCCTCCTTTCCTTTACACCAACTCTCTCTCTCTCTCTCTCTCTCTCTCTCTCTCTCTCTCTCT
>NC_020491.1:267455-280051 GCF_000184155.1 Fragaria vesca subsp. vesca
AGTAGTAGCTTTGTAGGCGGTGGTAGTAGCTTGTGGTAGTAGTTTTTGTGGCTGGTGGTAGTAGCTTTTCTTTTCATCAGAAACCTCACAGTAGTAGCTTTTGTAGGCGGTGGTAATAGCTTTTATAGCTGGTGGTAGTAGCTTTTTTAGCTTGTAGTAGTAATTTTTGTCATCGTCGGAGGTCGGCCGGAAACCTCGCCGGAGGTCGGTCGGAAATCTCGCCGGAGGTCGGTCGGAAACTTTTGTAGTAGCTTTTGTAGGTGGTGGTAGTAGCTTTTATAGCTGGTGGTAGTAGCTTTTTTAGCTGGTAATAGTAATTTTTGTCATCGTCGGAGGTCGGCCGGAAACCTCGCCGGAGGTCAGTCGGAAATCTCGCCGGAGGTCGGCCGGAAACTTCGCCGGAAATCTCGCCGGAGGTCCGCCGGAGACTGTTCCGAAATGAGAGTGGTTGTTGACTTTTTATACTAGTGGCATTCTTGTAAATATAAAGGAGAAAATCTAATTTTTTTTATTGGATGACAGTCTGTAATTATGTTGAACTTTAATACTTAATACAAAACTTTATTTAGACTTATGTGGGTAAAAATGTTGGGGTGAATCTATGTGAGAAAAAATGTCTCAAAGTGGACTTATATGTAATTAGCCCTTTTCTTTTCCGTTATTGCACTATTTCTTTTATCTTTCATAGTATTCATTTCACTAGATTGTCAACATGTTTCCTTTGATTTAATCAATAAAAGATTAAAATCACAAATATACTTATTTAATTTAAACTAACAATGCAGGCAAAAATGAATAAGCGATATCCCTACCTATACTCGAGCACAGCTCTAATGGCAATCATGGGATCATTTCAATCTTTAGCATAGGGATTGGAAGCAGTTGAAGTTGGCCTGGAACATTCGACTTCTTGCAATGTCTTATTCGGTAACTTATTTCAATAAATTTTCTTATTTTTTGGTCTAAAATTAGAAATTAGAAAATCCATTGGATTACAATTTATCTAGCAATAGATTTTGTAGTTCATTGGTAGCTTATTCAGGGCTCTTTTCTCATTCTCATTTGTGTTTAGGATATTTTTAACTCCGGAATTGCTGTGACTCTAATGGCATGGTGCGTAAAGAAGGGAGGGCCACTGTTTGTTGCAGTTTTTCAGCCTCTCTTGCTTGTGATGGTTGCAGTTGCTGGGTCCCTGCTTCTGGATGAGAAGTTGCACCTTGGAAGGTATGACTTATAATGTCATATATGCAGCAACATACTTGATAGCTAGCTTCTTGATTTTTGACTACAGGCTAGCCTTTTAACATCTAAAGATACGGTATTGACCAATTGTTTATATATGCATCTGGAAATGACAGTGTACTAGGTGGATTGTTGATTGTGAGTGGACTATACATGGTATTGTGGGGTAAGAGCAAGGACATGAACAACCTGAAATGTCCATTACCGGCACCGGCTGGCCTCCAATGCCAAGATGAACAATTGAACACCAATCTCCTTCAGTCGAAGTCATTACATCATCTTCTATGCAGGACTTGAACCACAGAAATGATAGAAATGTGAAATAATTTATAAAATCATCAATGGCTATTAAGTTCCACATGTTTCGAATGCGAAGGATGAGGAGTTCGAATATGCACAAGGCAAGTGTGAGAGTGCTGGAGTTCTACCAGACGTATATATTGACAATTTGTTGTTCAACTGTTTAGTAGCCTAAATTAGAACTGCAGAGCCGTCTCAATGGTTCTGGAGACCCAGGGCGAGACTGAAAACATGACCCTTGTTACGCCGTCTTACTTACAAGGGTGTATATCCATTGAAAATTGTTCTAAACAACCAAGTATAAGGGTGTAATTATTTTCTAATTATTGTTTTATACAACCAAGTATAAGTAGGTAACTATTTTCTAATTTCCATTTGTTTCGGAAATGTGCGGACTTTTGCAAATTCCGCTAAATAAACAACATTTCATATAGTAATGGGTGTATGCATGTGTTTGGTGAGATGCCATGTAACTTCCAATGAACGAGGTCATGTGTGTTGAACTCCATGAAAAATAGAGATAGATAAATGTAGTATGTAGCACAGAAATATAGAAAAAAAAAAAAAAAAAAAAAAACTTAAACTCCTAAAGGACTTGACCAAGCTTTTCTTAAGAACTAGCTTTCAACATGCCAAAATTTCACCTAACGACCTCCTGTTTAATGGTTACTAACCATGGCGGAATCACTGTTGTCTTAGTGTGGGCAGGCCTAATCACTTACAAAGTAAAGTAATTTCACAAAAATGAAACAAAAGGCAAAAAAACTATTTTTGAGACGGATAATAGGGCACAAGGTAGAATTTATTTAATTAAATATAAATACAAATACCAAACCCAGAGCCTTGCTCTCAGGTAAACAGCTAAAGACTGTTTAGCTACTCATAAAGTTGAATATAAACACAAGTACTTACTTATAAATTTACAGCACAGCACACCAGATGAATACAGACTTCAATCTAAAAACACTCTTATTATTCTCACACTATTCTAAAGACTGTATAATGACTCTTTCTAACTTCTTGAGAAAGGTTGAGAAAATCTCAGATTTCTGTTTCAGGTTCCTTCTTCGATGCATTCCTACTGAAGTTTGAGGCTTCTTATATAGAGAGCAGACTTCCAACTAAAATAAAACACCCTTATTCATAGTGGTGGACAGGAGGAATCCTATCTTGATAACTTTACCTTTTGAAAAAGTAAAGTCGAAAGCTTTTAAGTGCTGGCAGCTACTTTCTTTTTATCAAAAGAAAAGCTATTTGTCGTGGTGTGTCGGCAACCACTCAACTTTTCAACATATTCACAATATTGTGATATGTTTCTGGATCTTCAGAATAACCCACTGAGGAGTTGGGACCGCTGTATTCCCAATCTCGTGCAGTGTCTTCATCTCCATTGTCGAGGTCTGAATCATAAGGATAAGAAATCTTATACTTTTCTTCGGTCTCAACTTTTTCTAACCACGTAGTGGTAGCCAGAGTGCAGTCCACCTCTTTCTCATAAAGGCTGTGAAAAAGTCACAGTTCTCTAGTGGAGGGTGATTGTAACAAGCGACCATAATTTATTCTCCACTGGCTAAAAGACTTGAATCATAGTCTCTTAAAACCACGTCTTTAATAATTGCTATGGTCATGGCTTTCATCCAAGGAATGCTTTGATTTGGTCTTCCATTTCCACTGGCAATAGCTGTCTTTTGAACCAGACTTTGGATTAATCTGACATGATGATATGGAGAGATATAATTCATCTGATTATTTACCACTGTCCATTCTGGTGGAGTTGAAATGAATTTTAACCTTAAGATACAACCATTAGGTCTGATATTCTTGACTGCTTCAGCTATTATTTCTGGAAGGCCCTTCAGATTTTCATTGGTTTTTGTCCACATATTATGAACAAAGCCGTTTTCCAGAAGCCATAGCTTGTGCTTCTAAGGATGTTCTGCTTGAATGTCAACCAGATATCTCCCATAATATGGGCCAGGAACTACCGATAATGTTCTTGGTAGAACATCTTTTCCTTCTCCTAAGAGATTATGAAATTTATACCATTCAGATTCTTTTAGTGCTAGCATTGGTATTTTAGCACTTTCAGGATTTTCAAGGTAAACAACCTTAGAACTTCCTGCTTGATTTTCTGCTGAAGCATCTTTGTCTTTTGTATGGAATCCATACAATTCTTCGGTTAAAGCCTTGAGAGTTTGAAGCAAATGAGCTTCATTTTCTTCATAAAAGGAATACAGAATATTATCAATAATAATCTTCTGCTTGAAAGGTAACAGTCTTTCCGTTTTGAAAACTGGCTTCTGAAAGATCTTCAGAGATTGATCATGGATAACCTTCTTTCATGTGACTATCGGTATCTTACTTGCCCTAAGAGGGTCTCTTCTGCTTTTTGGCAAAGCAGCAGCCATCAACGGACTTGTTATGCCTTTACCGTCTGCTGTTAGAGACGGGCTAGCCGGTCTTTTACCCTGAGACTGATCAGTTGAGGCTGTTCCTTTCGGACACAGCAAAAACTCTTGTGCAAGCTTTTCTTCATCAGAAGTAACAGACTGATCTGTTTCTTTTTTAGAATGGTCTGAAATCTCATTCCATCCTAGATCTAGTTTTGGCTTGATTCTTTCTTAAGGCTGGCTTGATTCAGCAGCTCCATAAGAAACAATGTGTTGATAACCTGGTCCGTCATGGAGAGGTCCTATGGTTTTATCACCGCTATTGTATCTTTCCCAAAGCTTCTTTTCTTTAGATACCGGTTTCCGGCTTCTTGGATTACGACCTTCTCTATCAAACATAGCTATTTCTCTTGTGAGAGCGTCGGGCAAATAGTTCTTGTCACCTGCAACCATTTCAACATCATATTCATATTGGGTTAAAAACATTTGTCATCTCAAAACTCTTCCCCTATCAGCAGCATCAGTTAATTTTTAGTTTTTGAAGTTTTTGACTCTTTTGTTATCAGTTCTAACTACAAATTTATTTCCTAAGAATGCCTCATCACCCTTAATGCTCTTAATTAGGGCAAGGACTTCCTTGTCTCCAATAGAATAGTTTAACTCTGCTGCGTTAAACTTTCCTGATAGAAATTTACAAATCTTTTCATGATTTGTGTTTGGAGCAACAGCTAAAACAACTCCTGCCCAATAATAATCATTTGCATCAGTCTGCAAAATGATCAGATCTCCTTCTTCAGGTAACTGTAGAGGAGGAAAGCTTTTTGTTAACTCCTTAATCTTTCTGACAGTATTACTGTCATCAGCTGAGAAAGACCATTTCTTCTTAGAACTTGTTTTTAGAGAGAGGAGAGCAGTTAGACCACTAACTTGTGGAATAAAATCTCTGGCGAAATTAACAACTCCCAAAAATCTCTATAGAGACTTTGCATCTGAGATTATGTCTGGAAATTGGCTGATTTTCTTAACAATATAATCTTGGAGACGAATCTCTCCATCCTTAACATGAATGCCAAGGAAATCAATTTCACCTTTAATAAGATGAATCTTCTTCTGTCCAAGAATGATTCCTTTTTGGACAATAAGTTTACACACCTATTCAAGATGCTTTACACGCTCATTCATAGTTTTAGAGAAGACAAGAATGTCATCTATGTAAACTATGCAAAATTCTGAGTAAAGCTTGAAGATATTATCCATTTTTCTTTGAAAAATAGACGGGGCTTGCTTAAGACTAAATGACATAACTAATCATTTATAGTGCCCTTGAGGAGTTCCAAAAGCTGTTAATGCTATGGAATCAGGATGCATTTTAACCTACCAAAAGCCTGACTTTGCATCAAACTTAGAGAAGATTTTTGCTCCTTTAAGCCTGTTGATGAGAACTCTCACCTAAGCTATCTGATAACCGTCTTTAATGGTCTTTTTATTTACATCCCTGTAATCAATCACCATTCTAGCTTTTCCTTTTAATTGTTCTACATGATTTCTCACCAAGAAAGCTGGGGCATGATGAGGACTGTTTGAAGGCCGGATTAACTTCATTTCCAGAAGTTCTTGGATTTGATTCTCCATTTCTTTTCTATCTTCTTCTCTGTAATGAGGGATGGCCTTAACATGGCAAATAGTATTTGCATCATGCATTTTTAGCTGACAATATATTGGGTCTCTTTCCCAATACAATTGAGGATCTTCACTGATTACTGGTTTCAACAATTTCTCTATTTCTGTGAGAGTTGGTATTTTCTTTTGCTCTATCTTGTTAGCATATACCTTTAGATTATGCTCTCTGATGTATTCTTCTTTTCCATCAGAACTCTCGTTGTCAGAAATTTGATATTCAGAACTTTTCTCTGATTCAGAGTCTTCTGAACTTGTTTCTTCATTCACCAATATCTCCTTGTGTGACCTTTAAGTTGCTCTTGTAGCAACAAGACTGGTTTTAAAATTGGCATATAATCACCACTCTTCGCTGGCGACTTCTGATATTGGTCTGTAAATCCTTTACTGGTAACGCGTACTGCGTCTGTTAATCGGGATTCCTAATGGTATTTTTTATGTTTTTCAAACCCAATCATTTTTGGCGTTTGAATTACTGTTTGTTGAAGAAGAAAGTCATTCCCTATCAACAAATTAGCTGTCTGACCTTCACACTGCCAAAGAATCTTGATGGTAAAAGTTCCTTCTCCGAAGGAAACTTGCACATTACGTGCCATTGTATCCATAACTATGTTGTTTTCTTCCATTACAACTCCAGTAACTGTCCTTAGAGATTTTTCCCAATATTCTTCAGGGATAGCATATCTTTTAGCAAGACTAAACCCTGAACCAGTATCTACACATGCATGTAGATGATATTTTTTGTAATTGGGAAACTTCAGTCCTATAGTAATATAATTACTATATATGTTTGTCTGGACTGGCAGTATTCTTGCTTGCTTTCTTGGATCATCAAGTAATTATGTGAAAGGATTGACCCTTCTTTCTGCAGTTTTTGATTCCAGAGGATTGTCATGTGCTAGACCCAGTATCGGATTGGAACTAGGATTGAGAGAATCAAGAGATTCCTTGATTTCCCTGTTCTGACTTAATGAAGTTACAAACTTCATCGTTTTTATATCCTCTTCAAGGTCTTTTTCTTTTTCTTTTTTATGGAATACATTGTATTCCTCTTCTACCAGGACATGTGCTTCATTATCCTTGGTTTTTCTTCTGAGTTCTGCAATAAAACATTCCCGATGATAAGTTTCACCTGTACATTCATAGTACATGGGAATTGTATTATTATAATCACATTTGCAATAATCACAAATAAATTTTTCCTGGATTGGGATGGAAGGTACTGATGATATCAGTGTTTTCTTCCTTCCAATTTTGGACCTGTAATAAAAATATAGGACGATCTCCTATATCTTCTTCTTCAGAGTTTTCTGAAGTATTTTCTGTCTCACTATCTGATGGGTACTCAAGAGAATATATTGATTCATTCTCTTCATCAGAATATGCGACTTAAAGCCTTTTAGATTAGCATACTCTATTGCTTCATCGTACTCAGCTATTAAGGCTTTAGAAGATCTCTTGTCCTTTTTAGGACATTCATTTGCATAAGGTCCCTCTGCCTTGCAAAGCCAACATCTGCATTTCTTTGTTTCCTTAGAAGAAAAATTCGTCTTCTTTTTTCTTTTGAAAAATCTCTTTCTATGAGAAGTTTGTTCTTTCACCATCTGTGTCCATCGACACTCCTGATGGCTCTGGTTCTTCTTTTGCTGCTTGATAAGGAAGAATCTTCCTCTTTTTCTTTCCAAGTTGAACTTGAGAAATTTCATTTATGATTTTCTCTAGTTCTTTTGGGGAATCACAAGTCTCTGCTTGTGCATATAATTCTCTTAATTCTCTTGCTTGGAACATTCTCATAGGTCTTTTAGTATCCTCTTCTTCAAGAGATTCTTCATTATACACTGACTTAGTTCCAGAGGTACAAGCTTCTTCATAGTTTGCAAAAGAGTGCATATGAAATTGTAAACTGATTTTTCCTCCCATGTCTTCATAAATTGAGGCATTAGAGCTTTCAAGCTGTCTGACCGGAGGGGTCAGATTCCATTCTCTTGGGAATGTTACTTCATGTCATTTTGTGACATGTTTTTCTTGAGAATTATTTTTTAGGTTGGTGAGAACATATGTAGTAATTCTAGGGCTGTTTAGAAACCTGGTATTAGGAGTTACATTTGAGCTCATCAACTTATATTAGATTCGATAATCTATCGCTAGTTCCATCATTCCTTTTTTCATAGAAATCTCATCTGTCTTGATTCTCAATCTTAGACAGTGAGCAACATCCCTAAGATGCGTTGTGAAGTTTGGAAAAACATTAAAATATGCAACTTGGTTGCACAAAGAAGCTTCTACTGTTCCTAACAGACTTTTCTTGAAATCTGTTATTCTATCGTCTTGTAGGACACATAGAACAGAACAGTCAATACCATCTCTGGCTAAGAGCTTTATTCCTACTTGTACTGCACCTATATGCATATAGGAATATTTTTTCTGGAAAGCTTCACTTACTTCCTTCGGAGTTATCAACCTGATATCTGTTTCTCCACTTGTGGCTGGAACTGTTAATTCAAGAATCTTGAATCTGTGAGAATCCATAATAAAGGATCATTTCTTATATATCTCATTGAACCTAAATCTAGGAGCAGAGGCTTCTCGCACACTAGATTCGATTTCATTATACTCAAATTCTTGAGAGTTTATTAATTGTACTGGAACTGTGTTTCTTTTACTGAGGATTCTACTCATCTTCATATCTCTCTTGGTTGTAGATTTTGATGACTTCCATTCAAGTAGCTTTGGTTCACTAAACCTTAGCCTACTTTCTCCCGTTGGTCGGGGTGGAGAATTTATGATAATTTTACTAGCTACATTTTGAGCTAGTGATTCTTCATCTATTTTTTCATAGCCTTCTCCTTCCTTCATCTTTTCTACAATCTTTTGCAGACAAGAGATTCTGTTATGTAATTCACGAAATTGAATTTCGAGGTCAATACCTATCTCTTGGAGATAAGCGATATTATAATTCTGCTGATGAATTATGGCTTCTACATTTTCAGCAAGTTTTTATGTAGGTCAATGAAAGCCAATAGCTTTAACATCTTCTTGTCTTACTTTTAGATCTACTCTTTGATTCATCCTATTCTGGAGATAAGAGTTTCTAAAAGCTTTTTCAGGTTTTCCCGAGTTTCTCTTAGTTTCACTGCTTGTTGATGAATGTTGTTGGCAAGATTCTCAGTGCGAACTAACTTTCTTTCAATATCTATTAGATATTGCTTTTCTTTGAGGTAATCTAGCTTGATTTCAAGCCTGACAATTTTTGAATTAATTTCCTCAAGTTGATTTATCCGTAGATTAAATCTCTCAAGTTGATCTGATATTTTATCAGACGTCTTATCCCTAGATAAACGATCTAGGAACTCGATTAAGCTTGGTCTTGCTGGATCAAGCTCTTCTACTCCAATTTCTCTTTGGAGATGAATATGTTCGTCGTAGAGTGTATTTAATACTCTACAAACATATTCAATGGAGTACTGATTTTCTTGAATGTGCCTTGAATGAAAGCACACTTCCCACTTGTCAGTTCCTTTTGTAGTACAAAAAGACTGATAATTTTTAAGTTTGGATTCTCTCTTATTAGTCAAGAGAAACCAACTTTATGGCATAAGCCCTTTTCTTTTTCCTGCTTTTGAGCCAAGCAGGCTCTGATACCAGTTTTGGCGGATCTAACCGATGCTCAAAATATCAAGAGGTTTTTGATCTTCTTCAAATGTTTCTTGAAGAACTTCAATTTCTTCTCTTGACTCGTATATTCTTCGTTGTATTTGGAAAATAATATCCCAATAATTTTTAGTACTTCTAGGAAGCTTGTCTCTTCTTTCTTTTAGTTTTCTAAAATTTCTTCTTTCTTCTTGTAATTCTTTCTATGACAGTTTAGCTTCTAGTAAAAGATCAAGTCTAGTAGCAATAGATTCTCTTATTGATAATAAAAATTTAACTGTTTACCTTTGAGTGGAATGATAGATTTAATATTTGCAAAATGTTAAATAAAAACAAATTCAAAATCCAAGGCCCACCATACTCCGTTCATTTTCTTTTAAACAAAAATATAGAAAAACAGAATATTCTTTTTCTGACGGAATATTCTATCAGAAATAATGGAAATGACTAACCAGATTAACAATTGTAAGTTCAAGGACTAAACAAATTAAAATGAAAGTTCTAGAACTAAAGGGATGAAGCACCTAAACTATAGGGACTTTAGAGAATTTTACCTTTAAAAGAAACAAACAACAGGACTGCACTAAGACTGGAACTCAGGATCTGATACCAACTTACCCACAAATAAGCAAACTGTCAACTGAACCACAAAGCTCATACAAGGTAGGCCCTTTCATCTGTACATATAACAAACTCAGTAGTATATATAGGGCCCCAAAATTTGGGGGTCCTGTTCCGTCACTCTTGATGCACACCATCAGAGCCGGCCAAGATAAATCCCCTATCCCATACACATTAATTAGTGTAATAAATCGAGATGTCTACATTTGAAAGGGTTTGGGTGCTAGCGGGTTGGAATAATCAAGTTTCAGATCATGCCTTACTTTCAGGTCATATCTTGTTGGAACCGGAGACAGTTTGAAGGAGAGTAGTATTTTGCGTTATGCAAATGGAAGAGATAGGGGATACATCTACTTCTAACTGCATATATATGTTTTCAACCATAGCCACCAACATCTTCTTCAGTTTCAGAATTTCTAATATGATATTAATGTCTTAAATTAGAAAATGAATTATATATATAAAGGGTCTTCTAATGAGGGATTTATATTTTTATTCATTTTTAGGGATAGGCTCACACCATTGGATGTGTTTTTTAATGAGCATGGATAACTGAGATTAAAACATAAAATTTAACACTTTATATCAAACCTCGACCGTTCAAGATCATAAAAAAAAAATCGAGGTTTTTGATGACTTAACGATCACCAAATTATCTGAGAGAAATTTTGGAAAATGACCAAATTTTGGTCATCAAATTGAAAAATAACCATGTTTTTTTTAGGATTAATTTTAGTTTACCCTCCTGAGGTTTGGGATTAACATCGTTTCACTCCCCATAATTTTACTTTTGAAAATTTACTCTCTAAAGTCTCTAATTTTCATAAATCATACACAATTGTTAAAATTTCATCCAATTTGGAGGTTAAATAATAACATGAAATCTTAGAAGAAAAAAAAAGTCCTAAAAGGCTATTTATGTTGTTAGAAGACTATTTTAGCCATTTTAGTGAGTTATGAAGTCAAAATTAACCTCTGAATTAGACAAAATTTCAGCAATTAGGCATGATTTATAAAAATTGAAGACTTTAGAGGGTAAATTTTCAAAATTAAAAGTATGGGGAGTGAAATGATGATAACCCTAAACCTTAGAGTGTAAACTGAAATTAATTTTTTTTTTTTTATACTTATTGAAATCTAACCGATTTAAGAGTGAATTAGACTACAATACCCTTCAAAACAATTAAAATTTCAGAAAGCCCATTTCATGTTGCGTGGTGTTCTTCCTTCAATTTCCAAGTTATTTGGTTTTCAGAAACCAACACCAGTCTGGTGTTTAGTTTTTCCACACTTGCAAATGTCTGATTGAAAGCAAGGTTCAATATAGAAGTGTTTGTTTGGCCTAGGCTCTTACTAATTTTGATACATAATCTAGATCTCCAAGCTTTCATTCCTACCCTACTAGATGTCTGAGTTTCTAATCCAATTTTGTGCTACCAAAAGCTTTAAGTTTTTTGCAAACTGAGAGTTTTGTTTATGAAAGTGTAGGTTCCCAATAATCTTCTAACTTAATTTCTCAAACCCTTTTAATTTTGCTTTAATATATGATTAAGTTTTTATGAAGTTTCAAAAACAAAAAATTGTGAGTTTTTGTTTGGATTAGATACGGTATGACTGTTAAAGTATGATTAATTGTCGGACTATTCTTACTACTATGACTGTTAAAGTATCTCATATTTATCGGGAGGGTAACAGCGTTGCCGACTGCTTAGCAAATTGGATCAGAAACTCAAACATCTAGTAGAAATGATCTACTCATATAATCCAACGAACTAAACGGTGGAAATTTGATTTTGTGATCGAAAAGTTCGTCAAATAACATATCCCTAGAAATGAACAAAAATAGAGATCCCTCATTTAAAGGTCAATGTGTGTCTATATATATATATATATATATATATATATATATATATATATATATATATATGAGGGCCCTTGAGGGATCCCTATTTTTGACTATTTCTAGGAATAGGGCATTACACTAACTTCCCGATCAAATTTTTGCATCTACACCGTTCAATTCATTGGGTTATATAAATAGATCATTTCTACAAATTTTCAGATAATTTAGTGATCGTTAACTCATTCAAAACTTCGATTTATTTTTAATAATCTTGAACGGTCCAGGTTTGATATAAAGTGTGTAACGTTTTCTTTTAATCTCAGCCATTTATTAAATGATATATCCAATTATGTGGGTCTATCCCTAACAGTGACAAAAAATAGAGATCCCTCAATGGAAGGGCCTTGTCTACACACACACACACACACACACACACATATACATATATACACACAATCCTTATCAGGTCCAAACATCTTATTCAAAATGTACGGATTTTGCTAATAGAACCACTTTTTAGTTATATTTTTCGATCATAGCTAACTAGTACCTAGATATATATGACATGATCATCTCTGCAAAATTTCAGCTAAATTGGTGCTCGTTAAGGTATCAAAACTATATGATTACAATGAGCAAGCCAAATCTATTCAACCCCAACCGTTCATGTAATACACAGTTTTAAATACCTTAATGATTATCGATTTGGCTTAAATTTTGTAAAGATGATTTAATCATATATACTTAAAAGATGAACGGTTGAGATGAGAAAATATGATCGAAAAGTAGGTCAATTAAGGAAATCTGTACCTTTTGAACAAATAAGGAGGTATGTATCTAAAAAAAAAAAAATATATATATATATATATATA
>NC_020491.1:281274-284496 GCF_000184155.1 Fragaria vesca subsp. vesca
TAGCCTTTCTTGGCTAAGGATGTCCTTATTTATTCTTACGGTGTGGATTTCTACTTTAGACTTACTTTTCAATCGGATTTTCACATCTGCACCGTCTAGTCTTTAGATACTAATGTATAGATCATCTTTGTAAAATTTTAGCCAATTTGGTTATCTTAGTATGTACAAAGTTCTAAAAGGAAACTAATTAATTACATTGATTTGGAATGTGATGTTGTTTCCTTGATCATACATATTTTCCCTTTAATTCAAATCATAATTACCGTAATATCGAGATATCAATCACATGACTCATACCAACAATACCATAGAAAAATTTTGGCTAGTCGCAGCTTGACTTAAATCAGTCTTAACCCGGCCTTACTTTACAATCCAACCCTATTGAGCCCTTTAGGGCCAAGTCCAGCCCGATCCTAAAAAACCCGCTCTTTAGGCCATAATATTTTCTTATTTTTTCTATTGTTTTAATATGTTTCTTTTATTTTAAGGAAAATGCCCACTAGCCATAATTTTAAGAATTTTATTCCCACTAAACAAATCAGATTTTCAAAGTCCCTAAAGCCAACTTAAATAGCAAAAAGACAATTATACCCTTAATGAATTAAATAAACTATAGTAAACCATTATAAGAGTCTATTATAAAATAAAGTTTCTATGACCGAATTCCCACGACTAATAAAGTTAACCGGGCTCCGGGGGCCGTTAACCAGGCTCCGACTACCGTTGACCAGACTCCGATGAAAGCTAGGGGATCTATTGAGGGTACTAGGGGCAGTAGGGGGTCTGTTCGGGGGTCTACTGGGTTAGTAGGAGTAGACGACCTATGTTTTCTCCACCGTCAAACCCCTCACCAACAACAACCAAACCAATATATTTTGCTCCGCCGCATTCAACACAAAACAACCAATATATGCTCTGCAAACAAAAAACTTCATCTACATTAGCATTGAATATTATAAGACCATACTTTAACTCCAGGAGTACTTGTTACTTTGCTAAGTATCATGAATTAATGGGTTCTCTATAACAAAAACAAAGAATTAAGTGAGCGAGAGATGGTGATGCCATTAATCAAGGTATATATCAATAAACCTACTGGGCCTCATGACTATGTACATAGCAATCGAGTATTGCCTACTAGCTGAGCTTTATTAGACTCTTCCCCTATCAAAAATTTGAATGCTGTGTGTAAATTCTCATTACTTCCAACAACTACCAAGCAATTTTTTTGGATTAAGAAACCAGAAACCAAATCTAAACAAATTCGGAACAGATAAAGCATATGTATGCAAACTGGTCCACATTTCGTAACACAACAACATAAAAATGCACAGAGGGGTATTTTATTCACAACCTTTGTAGTGCTCCGGCGACCCGAATAGTTGGCCCGGTACAGCAACGCCACCGAGAGATTCATGCCAATATATACTTCCCGGGCTATTTTTTGCGATGCTCAAATCCAAAAATAGCTTATTCTTTCAGGCATCAGAGATTGTGTAGATTTCGATCTTTAAGTGCAGATCGATGGCTTTCTCAAAGTATGATGAAGAAATTCAAGATTCGATTGTTTACCTTAGTATTGGGGTGTCGCCGTCGCTGAGGCTAGAGGATGTACGAGAGCCAAACTTGGCGGCTGGAGAAGCGTTGGGTTCAGAGTTGGTGCGGTGGGGAGCGCGGAGATCGGAGGATGTGAGGAGGCTATTAGTTTCAATTCGGAGACCTCCGACGACCTCGTTCGCCTTCACGTGGACCTCCAACGACCTCGTCGAGTACTGTTCTCGCCTCCCTCTCTACAATAATTAGAGACCTGGACCAGAGAAGAGAGAGAGAGAGAGGACGATCTGAAAGTGAGTGAATAGGAGAAAAGATGAGAGATAAGAAGCAGGGCTAATTTGGTCAGGAAAAAAACACAAAAAGTTAAAAAATTTGTTAGTGGGAATAAATGTCTATGAGTCATCAGGTTCATGGGAATTTCATAATCTATTTTTGTTATTAGAATTTTTTTTTTTCAAATTTAAGGCTAGTAGGAATTTTCCCCAAATTAACACAACTAATCTTTTTTTTTTTTTGATGAGAGAAATGAAATTACAAGGAGAAACTTCTACAACAGCCTATACTAAAACGATCAAAATTAAAGGCATTAAGCGCGGAGAGCGGGAGCTTGCGATTCCAAAGAGTTGGATTTGGGACCTGATGCCCAAGCTAGCTATTGCATCGGCCACAAAATTTGCTTCCCAAGGGACATACTTGAAGGTGATCTCTTCAAACTTGGAAGCCATCCAACAAACATCACTAAGCGTACAGAGTCTCAAAGGAAGGGGGGACCTGTTGTTAATAAGGTCGATCAATAATAAGCTTAGAATCACCCTCAACTTGGACTCGCCGGATGTCGTTGCATAACGCATGGAACAGACCGTCTTGAAGAGCACTACATTCAGCAATAGGAACACTGGAGTTACCCACACAACGAGAGCCAGCCAAAATTGGATTGCCGTCATTTTGGTAATTGATTTTGCTAGCTTTATTTCTTTAATTTTCTTTTGCTTTGTTGAATAATTATTATATTTTAATGATTTAGAGAGATAGTTCATGAGATATATGAGTATAATCACTTAAATTAATATTTATAGATAGATGTCTTAAGTTTAGTATAATGTATATGCATGTATGTTATTATGACTAAAAAATAAAGAGGGAAAAAAATAAAAACTAGCCCATCTTGGCCTTATTTAGCCCTATTTAACCCTAACGTAATGAGTCGATAGGGGGGCAAGGGCTTACATATTCAAACCTCAGCTCTACCCTATCCGGTCTTAAATTTTGTGGACTTTGACCAAGCTCTACCAGGCCTTATCCTAAGCCCTAAAATTTAAGATAGGGTCGGCCCTAGCCCGGCCCATCACTACTAGAAGTTAGGACTTATGTGATGAAATGGTTTTGTCGCTTAAGAGTGAAACTTCGTCGCATAAGTACTTATGAGACGAAAATTTCGTCGCTTAAGAGTCGTCGCATAGGTACCTAGCGACGAAAATACATTTTTCGTCGCTTATGTTCCTCTTACGCGACGAATTACGTTTCGTCGCTAAACTACTTAAGCGACGAACAGAGATTTCGTCGCATAGACTTATGCGACGAACATTTCCAACTTAAGCGACGAAATATTTCATCACTTAAGTGTTTTCAATATATAAAAAAAAAAATTTAATTAATTTAATTTGATTT
>NC_020491.1:285195-286458 GCF_000184155.1 Fragaria vesca subsp. vesca
GAACTGATGCGACGAATTTGAAAAATTTTGTCTCTTAAGTGGTTACTTAAGCGACGAATTTGAAAAATTTCGTCTCTTAAGCCTTTTTCCTAGTAGTGCATTATGACCCCTAAAGTCAGATGGTGTTTTTACCATAGATTCCTTTGTTGTTTGGGTCAAGGTGTGCGCATGACTTCCTCTACTCGGATAGAGATTGAAATTGATAGACTTCTGGCAAGTCTGGAACTTAGTTTTTCTTCTTATTTTTTTCCTGTTTCTTAAAAAAAAATAAAAAAATAAATCGTTGTTTGGTCGAGCAAATTGTAAACAGAGGTATATTAGGTAAGCACATTCTCATACATAGAAAGGTAACTCACTAAAGGTATTCAAGCACACAACACAAAGCAGGTAAAAAGATTCTGAGCTAGGTCAGTTCATAATATGTGGCAAAGATATTTCAGGATTATATATTATATCCTTATCTGTATTTTTTTTTAATACATCCTTTTTTGTTGAAGGTCAAAAAGAAATGGATTTTGCAAAATTACATGCACGTCCATGCGTGTTAAATGCTTTATGCATCAAAAAAGGATCTTGAGAATCCAAAAATTGATCATGTCAAGATCTCGTATCTTTTATTTATGAGTGCTAGCCATAGCAATCCAGATGTATACACATTTGGTGGATACAAACAAAAGTATAAGGAATAATATACCACCTAATCTAGCAAAATATATTTAGCAACACTCAAATCTACCAGAAAATCCATTTCAAAGATATGAACCCAGTTTAATTAAGAAGCCTAGCTGGTATGTGTGTGTGCATATATATTATGTCTAGGAGGATTACACACTATCAAAAGAATCGTTAGCAGTTAACATGGGATATCTCTCTAAACAATGCATGGAGCTGAGGAATAGGAGGAGTTGCAAGCGCTTGTGTACTTTGTTAAATGAGTCAAAACCAGTTCTAGGAATGGTGTTGGCAAGCATTGTAGGTGCGGTATTGAACATACTTTACAAACTAATCGCTATTGATGGAATGAACATTAGGATCTTCATCGCCTACCGCCTCATCATTGCCACTGCCTTCTTGGTGCCTCTTGCTTATGTTGTTGAAAGGTTCATTTTCCTCCTTTTGGTGCCGCTCCCTTTATTTATGTGATTTATTTTACCAAATTTCTATATGATGAGTAGTGACCATAAGGGATACATATTTACATCAAAGCCTATGATTTCTGTAGGGTTATATATATATATATATATATATATATATATATATATA
>NC_020491.1:286478-295033 GCF_000184155.1 Fragaria vesca subsp. vesca
CAAACCTTCTTATTTATTCAAAAGGTACGGATTTTCTTAATTGACATACTTTTCGATCATATTTTCTTATCTCAACCTTTTATCTTTTAGGAATATGAGTAGATCATCTCTACAAAATTTAAGCCAAATTGATAAACATTAAGATATTCAAAACTGTGAATTACACGATCGGTTCGGGTTGAACAGATTTGGTTTGCTCATTGTAATCATATAGTTTGGATACCTTAACGATCACCAATTTAGCTGAAATTTTGCATAGATAATCATGTCATATATATCTAGATATATACTAGTTGGCTATATATGATCGAAAAATATGACCGAAAAGTGGTTCTATTAGCAAATTAAATCCGTACCTTTTGAATAAAAAATTATATTTAGACCTAATAAGGTTTGTCTGCATGTGTATATATATATACAGACACATATGATTGATTAAGTGTAAATCAAATGACTTCTAAATCTTAGTTATATATGTAGAACAGTAGAAGAAAACCTATGAATTATGTTAAGTAAAAGATCACACTCATAGAATTCATTTACGGATGGTGAGTACGTAGTATAGTCTCTTAAGTAAACTTTGCTATTTCCCATCTTGATGATTGGTTTTAACAATTTGTGTGCAGGAACAAAAGACCAAAACTTACATGGATTATACTACTGCAAGCATTTATGTGTGGTTTATTTGGGTACGTATAGATTTCTTTTTCTTAATTATTGCTTGTAATTAATTAATTTGTATAAAACAGATTTTAAGGAGGAGAGCAAATTAAAAGGAAAAAAAATAGTAATCACAAATTTTTAGTGCAGGGTGATATTGTCTCTTAACTTAGTCATGGAGAGCATAGCAATGGTATCTGCTACTTTTTCTGCTGCAATGAGTAATCTGGTACCCGCCATCACCTTCATAATGGCAGTATGCTTGAGGATGGAGAAATTGGCCATAAAAACTGTTCCGGGGGCGTCGAAAGTTGTTGGCTCATTAGTCGGAATCGGAGGGGCGATGGTCTTCACACTCTACAAGGGGGTAATGATACAAATATGGTCTTCACATCCAGACCCTTTTCATATGAACAAAAGCATTTCTTCATCACACGCTAATCACCCAAGTAATCCAGCCTTGGGCTCTATTTTAGCTGTAATCGGTTGTTTTTGCGGTGCAACTTGGTACATAATTCAGGTACACATACCTGCTATAATTACCCTTATATTTTTTATTTGCTATCTCTCTTTTATTCTACAGTTTACTCTATAACATTATATTATATGTTCATTGTTATTTGGAATGCATGCAGGGCAAAATGAGTAAAACATACCCATGCGTACTGTCATGCACAGCTCTAGTCTCTGCAATGGGAACAATCCAATCCGTCATCTTGGCCTTGTGTACGGAAAGAGACTGGAGTCAGTGGAAGCTGGGTTGGAATATTAGACTTCTCGGAGTTGCGTATGCGGTATGTTCATTTGTTTTTGTTTAATTTTTGTGTATTTGTTTCATTTTTTTTTTAAGGAATAAATAACTTCATTAATTATGCATAATTACAATTGAGAAAGTAACATCTCCACAAACAAATTTGTTTCATTAATCAAGGAACGAATTTGTCAATCATAACCAAATATTTTGATTAAATAATGAAAAAGAGAAAGAAAACCCAATTTTCTCTACCATTACACTTAGTATACAATAATGAGACTGACATCATGAATTTACTTGAGTACGTACCACTAAAATCACCTTATAATTTTACATATATCCATTTAAAAAAGATTTAAAACACAAATACATCCAAGGGGTTTCTACGTAAGCTTGCAGGTCTTCGTCCGACGGCTCCCATGTCACAACAGGCTATCTGCCTTGTCGGTGTGTCGTGAGTGCGGCCAGGCGGGGCAATTCTCTTGGGCTAGCTATTCGTAGCTCTGGATGATCGTTGATATCCAAACACCCCTGGATAGTTTCTTTACTTGAGGGTTGTATGGTGTTGACAACAGTTTCTGGTGGACGAGTCATAACATGATTTTGATGAGTTTGGGTTTGAAAGCTTCATTGCTGGAGTCGCAAGGCTAAAGTCGATGGTGAAGCTATGGGTGCTAGATTGAGCGTTGCGACGTCATGGTGATATGGGCGAGTGCTTCGTAGTAGCAGGAGGTCGTGAACAATGGATCGGGCCCGGGAGATAGGATTTAGGTTGGCGTGATCCCGGGCGAAGGCGTTAACCCATCAGTTTAAACCAATTGCACTAGTATTGATGTACACCATGCATAAAGGTCTCTAAGCGGATATACTGATGAGTTAAATTTTCTGCTTTCTTCGTTCAAGGTGTAAGAGTCTTCAGGAGTCCTTGTTAAATGTGCATTCGGTGCACTAGTTATCTGAGTAGTGGATGTAATAGGTGATCTTCTGATCGCTTAGATTGAGCGAGAGAGCTTGTTGAGTTGTATGATTTTTTGATCAATGAAGTTATTCATTCCCCTACAAAAAAAAAAAAATCACCTAATTATAGTTTAACATAGGGTAACTCGATTCAGACATCTTTATTTACTCTTTGGTGCTCTCTATGTTATTAAAACTTTTAAAATCCTAATTCACCCTCTTATCAATCGGAGGGGAAAAAAAACTTCCAAAGTTTTCAAACGAAGTTCAAATGTCGATAGATGAGTGACGGCGTGAAGATATTCAATTGAGGACATTACTCGATCGTCAATCCATGTTCTAGAATTCCCTCTTGATAGAAACAAATCAATTAGATCCATGTCCATGCACATTTCCAAATAGGATTTGAAAGAAAAAAATGTTTATATTAAAAAGTTAATCCTTCAAATCCACGATTCGATTATATCGTAAAAAAGAGTGCATATATTGGAAAAAAAAAATCACATTATTCTAATAAAAACAAATTGCATTACTTAATTTAAAATCATGTCCTAGTGCCAATTTCTAATAGGTATGGTTGATTACTAGTTCCATTGGGATAACTTATTTGGGTTTGATGAATTTGGTACGTACCTGTAGGGAATAGTGACTTCAGGACTCTCAATGTGCTTGACGTTTTGGTGTATAAACATGAGAGGGCCATTGTTTGTATCAAGTTTTAATCCTGTCATGCTCATAGTCGTAGCCATTTTGGGCTCTTTGCTGCTTCAAGAGAAGTTGTTCGTAGGAAGGTACGTCTATATGAGACTTCATCTATCATTTCTTTTTTTTTTTTTTTTAACACTAAATTTGAACAATACAAGAAATAAGATGTGTTACCAATATTTTGTTTTCTGATGGCCGGAATGACAGCATACTTGGAGCGCTGCTAATTATATGTGGATTATACGTACTTATATGGGGTAAAAGTAAGGAAATGAAGAAGCCGATGAGAGTCGAACCTGTACTCGAAACTCCGCGGCCGTCGGAATCTCAAGCTATTGAAATCGTTACTTCAACGTCTCCTACAGAGCCTGGCGTTAACAATAGTACTCTTCATGATAACAACAATAGTACAAGGGATAATCGGTTCTTATATTGGTAAGTTAAAAGAAACTGTTCCTCAGTTTTGGTACATTCTTTACACATTGCATCACAAACGTACATGCAATATGTTTAACATCCAATTATTTGTTGTTGTGCAGCTGCTGGACACTATGAACTTGGATAGTCTCTATTAATTTGGCCAACAAGTCCACTGATAAAAAAGAATAATTGAAAAATGCTAGAGTTTAAGAAGTAATGAGGAGTGTCTTGCATTTTCGCAAACCTTGTAAAACTGTATGGAAATACCAAATTTATATTTGTTTATATGCTGAGTATTGCCTTAGATGTAAAATTCTTAAAATGTCACTCTATATTTTGTATATTAGAGTCATTTAGTTGTCCAATTTCATACAAGCTAGCTCTTTTTTTTTTCTTTCTTTCTTTTCTTTTTTTTTTTGAAAAATATCGATGATATAGTAATGCTGAAGCCAGAAGAGGTCATTATATATCCTTCCTCTACCAACATATGGGTGGATAAAAAGTTTGTGATACAGGATCACAGTGATACGTACATAGAGTGTAGGCTTAAGCATTAAAACGTTAAGGTGCTCTACGAAAAAAGAGCCTACAAACTAAGCAAGACAAGCAAAGTTATAGGCAAAGTTTAAAAAAAAACAGAAACTTAAATCTTCTCCTTACCCTTGACACTAGGGCTAGGAGTTGGAACAAAAAAAGCAAATGCATCAGATGGTGCCGGCGGTGCAGACGCATTTGCAGCAGCTCTTATAGATGGTTTCTTGTTTTTGGAGCCAAGAGGGCGCCCTCTTCTTTTTCTTCTCTTCAGTAGGTGCATCGGTGAGCACAAGTACTCCTCCAAGAGCCTCCTTTAGGCCAAGTGAGCTTAGCGATAGTTTGTTGGTGAACTTAGGGACCTTTACCTTCTTCTTTGGAGCTTCAGTGCATGGTCTTGAGCAAAGCCGGGATGCTCACTTTTGTTGGTGAGGGCTGTAGAATACCTCCTGAGCGCTTAAGCCCTCCACCTTCAGTTGAGATCAGTGTTAGAACAGTAGCTGCTTGCTCGCCCGACTCCTCAACCTGTTTGCCATTTTCCTCATACGACACAAGAGCTAGCTCCATATTGTTACTGCATTCACCAAACTCCACAGGTTTGAACATTCTTTCCTTGATAAGAATCGGTTTACGTACCTGGTCCTGAGTAGGAAAGAGCGCAGGCTTGATCGGTGGAGGAGGGAGTTGATTCCCTTTGAAAGTGAACTGGCCATTTACGATCAGATTGCCAAAACCTAGCAGAGGAGCAGCGAGGTTCGGTCCAGTAGCAGAAGAAGGGTTTGCTGTAGGTTTTGGTGCAGCAGGGCAGTTTCCCATCGGGTGAGAGATTATGAGCATACACTTCTTGCATAAACCCACCAGATTTTCATAGTAGAATGAGACCTCCGCCTCTAGCCCCTCATCGAACTTAATGAGTTTCTTGAGAATGAAGGGTTGAGTTATGTCATGGGAGACATGAACCCTAATCTTCCCTTCATTGTCAAAGAGAGGGTCATCAAGTTCCTGATAGGTTCCAGCCACCGAAGAAACATTGCGGATGATAGGTCGATGTTCATAATCCGGTGGAAATCCCGTCATGCGTACCCGGCCAGAAGTACAATTCAGTAATCGGAACCTTATCAATCGGAGAGACGCCATCATACGTACGGCTGGATGACGATAGGGGGCCTTCTTATACCGCCAAGGTCCGCCTCTGAGGACCTTGTTTCGATCAGATTTGAGGTCGAAGGTGATAAAGTCGAAGCTAGCTCTTGTATGCAAGTAGTTGAGGTCCAAGCTAGCTCTTGTAAGTAGTTGTTATTATACTGTTTGACTTCAAAGAGTAGTATGGTCAAATGTGGATCGGTCAAACTAATGGCAAAGTTGGTTAAGTTGAGATCATTTGAATATTTGATCCAACCTGATAACTCAGTGGTGGTGGTGGAGGAGGACCCTAGTTGTTAAAGTTATGCATGTCGGCCTACAATCCTCCGACGTATATGCATGTCGGCCTCCACCACACGTGTAGCCATTCAAGAGTAATCCGATGAGTCAAGATAGGCGACTAGCAGCCTGGTCTTTTCGTAGTTCCATTGCCTGCTCAGGGGCAGTGTTGTAACCATTGTTGTTTGTTGCCTATAAATCCAGATACTAGCTAGTCAGTAGTCAGTATTCACCGCCAAAGATCGAAGATGAAGAAGATGAGTGTTCTAGTTGTGGTGTTGGTTCTGTGCGTGATGGCCTCTAATTTGGAGCAGAGCTTTGCTCAGGTCGACTGCATCGATGCTTGTACCACCGGCTGTGTTGCATATTTTAACAACCGTAAGTCTGCTCGCAACGACTCTTTCAAATCTCTATGAACTGTGATGTTCCTTTCTTCAGGATATTGAAATCTGGGTTTTGCTTTCACTGCTTTGTAGCGTCTAATTAATCTGAAACATAGTTTCTTCAGGTCTTACCCATCATTAAGACCTTCCCTCCACTTAATTGCAATGCTAGCTCTGTTCTTTTCTTTCTGATCGAGATGCCTTTGGTTGCTTACTTGCTTATTCAGTTATTAGTTAAAATTCCAAACCCTTTAGTTCTACAGTTAAGTTAGAACTTGCGCAGGGAAAACAGAAAATATTACTTACAAGAAAGTTTAATTACTTGGTTATCTCATCTTAATGATGGTTGAATTGGGTATTTTACATAATGCAGCAAGGCTTATGTCACGCTGTGATCGCAAATGCCAGATAAAATGTGGTCCAGGTAACTTCTTACCCCTTGAATTTTTCTTGTCTTTGTTTTGAAATTTTTTGCCCAATTTGACACTTATTTGTTAGAACATGATTTTCCTCAATGCTCATTCCTTTATTAAAAGTGGTTTTGGAAAAATATAGGTGCTTCCTAGAAATGCATTTGGAAGAATTTGTTGATTAAGCTCTTACAGATGTCTCTTTGGTTCTTCAACAAAAGTTTTATAATTAGTAGTCTTGCAAATTTTCAATTGGTACGTACGTTGTTTTTCACCTTAATTTTCATTGACGTGTACAGATTCTCAAGTTGAGGAGAATTCGCATTGACAGGCAAAGAAAACTGCGAGCAAACCATGAATCAATAAGAACAAATATAGTAGTATGTAACATTTGACATTCGGGTCAAGTGGCTAAGGAGAAGAGAGATTCAACTTAGAAGCAAAACACGAATAACGGGCAACTTGGATGTTGTGTATTCTAGAAGCAAATGTAGCTGCATTTTCTTTTCTTTTTTAATTTGTTCTCAATGAAATAAGTACGAACGTTATTTGAGTTTTTTCTTTTCTTTTTTATTCAAATAATGGGCAGGTATGGTTGTCTTCGATTCATCATTAATGAAATTGTGAAACGCAAGAAGGTCACATGAATCCGAAACTCCTGTTATTACAATAAAAGACACGTTTAGTTACATGCATGAAATGAAATTAAAAAGTGAGAGAATGAAATGAAATTAAAAAGTGAGAGAATGATTCCGGCAGAGGAGAATTCTAACGTTTACTTACAAATAATAGAATTGGAATGGGTGTAGGTCTCATCTCCTAATAAGGAATCGATTCCTTAACAGTCTTGAATTGTGATACCAAGAGAAGATGTGTGATTAGGAATGGTATCCTTTTTAATAAGGAATGAACTTTTATATCGAAAATATCTTCTTTAATTTTATTATGTTAATAATATTGAGGAATTTGTTTAAGATGCTAATAATTTAATTTTTTTTTCTTAAAGGCTTCTTTTTTATATGCTAATAATATAATACTATTTGTGGAAGTTGTTTAATTTTTTTATTTATAAAATTGCTTGCTTGATTTAAATATAATATTACTAAAATGTATAAAAGTATGATGCCTTAATTTTATTGAAACCCTTGCAACTTGCGGTTTGAGATACACCCAAAATGCTAGTACTAGGTTCAAATGATTTTGATAAACAATAGTATTCACCTAGTCAGTTGCTGACCAAAGAAATCATGGTCAACCACCCTTTAGATGTAAATCATTTAGTCAGTAACTGATTAGGTGAACATGACTAATATTATTAATATGTAACCACATGATTACAATCAATACACTGCATCAAAATAATCCATCTGGTTTGTTTATTATACATAACTTATCAACTGAGACAATCAAAATGACAAACAAAACTAGTGTAGTTCATTTTTTTCATGAGTATTTTAGTAATTGAAATAGTAATTAATTACATTCCTATTCTAATTCCATATGGTAAGTAAACAGCTCAATTTCGTCTCATATTCCTTCCGTCTTTCATTCCTCATAAATTTCATTCCAAGTAAGTAAACGTGCCATAAAAAGAAATCTCAATGTAACATCAAGAATCCATACACAGTACATGCATATGGATTCAAACAAGCACTAACTAGCAAAGAGTGCACTACTCTAATGAAAACTCTTTTTGCTTTGTTACAACGATGACATAATGAAAATATTACTAGATACGTAATACGATTACATATCTTATTTTTTAATAATGTAGCATTCCTATTATATTGCCACCAGAAAATAAACTGGAGGACAATTAGTTTCATCTAGCCATTAGAAAGTTGCGTTCACTTGACCAAGCAAAATACATGTCGCCTACCTAGAGTAGATAAGACACACAAGGTGGATAGACCGGCACAAGGCCTTCATCCTAGTGCCCTTAATCCCTCGAATCTTGTACTACTTGATAATCCCTTCTACCAATTTTGAGTTTTCAGGCGAGCTGCGGTGGTGGATGCCAACGAGGCTTCCCGGCGTCCCCTCTTTCTTGCGATGACCTGGGTCGAATTTAGAGATGCTAGGCGGTGGTTAGGCGACTTCATAGTTGATCATGGTTTAGGTAGATTGTTGGGTTTTCCAGCGCTTTGAGAGTTGGTGGCTAAAGAAGTTGTGCTTTTATAAATCTCTCTAGGGAGAGAGAGAGAGAGAGAGAGAGAGAGAGAGAGAGAGAGAGAGAGAGAGAGAGAGAGAGAGAGAGAGAGAGAGAGAGAGAGAGAGAGAGAGAGAGTAGTAAGTAAGTAAGTAAGTAAGTAA
>NC_020491.1:295053-330771 GCF_000184155.1 Fragaria vesca subsp. vesca
GAGAGAGAGAGAGAGAGTTTTAAAAGCAAATAAAAAATTCAATATTTGTTAACAACTTTCTACATTACCCTCTTATATCAAGACACTCAGCACTCTAATTGATTGCGCATCAAATCAGACTTTCTAAAGCAAATAAAAAATTCATCTCATAGAACACAAGCTCAAAAGTCAAACCCAGTTCAAAACTCATTTGCTTTTGATGCTCTAAGTTTCTATGGCATGCAAAGCTAATCAAAGGGTCCCAAGCCATATGCCCAGCACCTTCATCATCAATTTACCAATTTTGCTTCTTGAATGGTGAAAGAGAACATGAATAAATGCTAGTTTGGTATTTCTGTGACTTTAAAAGAAACTGTTGCTGCTGTATTTCGAAAATAATTATTTGTGAATTAAAATAATTCTGTATTTGAGAAATATTCGTTTTAAAAGTGTATGTTGCCAAGACAAAATGTATTAATTTTTAGTGTTTCTAATGGCAATAGCTTTTAAAAGCAACCTCAAAGTTTTAGAAACAACCTTGAGGTTGCTTTAAAAGGCTGATGCTAGTGATCTGTAATTTTTTATTTTTTTAAATGTTTCTCTTTAGTTTATCAAACACTATTAAATTCGAAAGTCCAGATATAAGCTTTTTTTAAAAAAAAAACGAAGCTATACCAAACATGGCTTAAAGAGTGTGAGCAATAAACTAATCAAACTCTGATTCTTCTACATCTTCAACCTCATTTGTAATTCATCGTAAAAAAAAAAAAAAAAAAAAAAAACCCTACATTTGTAATTCCTTCTTCAACACCATTTGCATAAACCACTTTATTCTCATCTGCAGGTCATTCTCTCATATCATTCCCAAATCCTTCTCTCACTTCATTGCATGGTCCCTCTTCGGCCAATATCAATCCCAAGTCCCTCTTTCTCTGAATATAAATAGCCTTTGGTCACCGAACCAGGTATATATGAGAGATAACCAAGTTGGAATGCAAGAGATAACCGAGTTGGAGCGCAAGTACCAAGTTTATAAATCATGGTTTTGTTTAGAAATTTGATGAGTACATTTAGCAGCACTCTAAAAAAATTGAATAGAGGATTAACTTTAACAATGTGATGAAGTTAGTGAGTCAGCATATTTAGATACAACAGTTAGCTAACAGATTTAGTGAGTTAGATAGTGGAGTTAGTTAGTTATCTAACAGAGTTATTGCCACCTTAAGAGGTATGGATACCTTGAGGCATGAAATACTTATTAAAAAATAGAAAAAATTTAGGCCTTATTAAAAGGATAGGCATGTAGGGAGCCGGGCTGTAGGGTAGGATCAAGTTTTATTTGCTTGACACTTGTCTTGCCCTATTTGAGAAAAAGGTAGGGCCGACATGCCCTAGTGGGAGGGAGCCCTACAGATAGGGCAGACTTTAAGTCAGGGTAGGGCCAAAGGGCCAAATGTTAAGGCGTAGGCGTAGCAAGTCTAATTGATTCAACAGAGCCATTGTAGACCAAGACATTGTATTGTAACCTAAGGACGAGCAATTGCGGATAACGAAAAGAAGTACTATATATATAAAGAGTAAGGACACAAAATGTAATGGAAGCAAATGAGACAGAGTTCAAGAATGATCTATGCTCAGATACCAAATCAAACAAAATACAAAGAAATTTTGAGAATCTTCTGTTATGATATTAATCTCCTAAAAGGGAGGATATATATGGGGAGGATCCGTCGTGACCTAAATTATAGTTACGATTTTGCTCCAATATTTTTTCATTAGATCTAATGACAATTAACGGTTGAGATGAGTATTAATAAAGAATAAATCATTATCTATTTTTCTTTTAAATAATTAATCTATCAAATCTAATTATTAAAATATAATCAACGGTACACTCTTTTTTACACTATTTTTGAGACCTCTTTGAAGCCGTTAGATTATACAAAGTTTAATGGTCTAAATTAATTGGAAGTTTGACATCAACACACAATAAGGTGACATGGTAAATGACATGGAATTTGAAATGTCATATTTAGAAATAAACTCATAATAATCAAAAACAAAGAAAACCAAAAATAGTAGAACACGATCAAATAGGAAAAAAAAAAGAAAAAGAAAAAGAACAAGAAGAGCTAGAACGCAAAAGGAGATTTAGCTTGTGAAAAGCATTGGATTTATATAAAGATTAAGATGGAAGAGGCCAAGATAACATAGCTAATTACATGTGATTTGGGCTATTCACCCTTAATTTGGAATGGTTAAATGTTTGCCAAATTTCTTTCCCTAGGTTCAATTTTCAAACGAAGTGAATTGCAGTGCTAGCTAGAGAGTGATTGCAAGTTTGCAACAGACCGATCTATATATAGCTTTTTCTTCCATAAAAAATCTATAGCTTTTTTTTTGTCGATTTAGAGAAAGTAATAAAATTACTTGTTTTGTAAGAATTGTAATTGGGGGATTCAAATCATATTACCAGGTTCCTTACTCTATTCTATTAAGATGCAACTTCATGAGATTAATTTTTTGAGTAAGGGCACAATGAAGAATACTGTAGGTGAGCTTTACATTTTACATCGCATTGGTATTAAGGGCAGGCCATCTAAAGCTCCTAAAATTGTTGAAGTTCTGTGGAATGTTCCCTTTATTTATCAAGTCAAGCTTAACACTGATGGTGCGGCTAGTGGCTCTCCTGGTCTGGCATGTTTTGGTGGCATTTTTCGACATCATTTGGGTCAGGTTTTAGGTTGTTTTTAGGAAATCTTGGCATTGCTATTGCATTAGAAGCTGAGCTGCAGGCGGTCATTCACGCCATTCAAATGGCTTCGCAGAGAGGTTGGCATTCTCTTTAGATTGAAAGTGATTCTACTTTAGTGATTCATTTTCTTTCTTCATTTCAAGTAGATGTTCCTTGGCGTTTCGCTACTGAATGGTTTAACTGTCGGACTATTCTTACTACTATGACTGTTAAAGTATCTCATATTTATCGGGAGGGTAACAGCGTTGCCGACTGCTTAGCAAATTTTGGTGTGGATAATGCGGGAGTTCATTGGTGGGATTCATGTTCACCTTGTGCAATTACAGCTTATTCACATGATTTAGCAGGTTTTCCCAACTATCGTTTTAGTTTGTGATCTTATATTGGTTTTTTGATTTGTAATTCATTAGGTAGCAACAACGAATTTGTTCTTCGTTGTTCTTTGTCCTTAATAGATCAGAGGTTTTTGTGTTGTTCTTCTTTTTTTGGGAGGGGTTTTGGTCTATGTCCCTCTCTCCCTTTATATACTCTTTTGTTTCTCTTTTTTCAATAAATAACTGGAATCGGGAGTAGGGCTGAGCCTCTCAGCTTGGCTGGATTCCAAACCCTTAAAAAAAAATTAGGGGATTCGCAAAGATGGGAGAGCTTGGAGAAGACGATGAATTCATCTTCTCTGTAGGCGATTGGCTTTTGTTTATGTTCTTGTTTCTTATTCTTTTTTTTTCTTTTTTTCCCCAATCGTGTTCTAATGTTTTGGTTTTTGGTTTTTATTAATTAATGGCAGTTTTTCTCGGTTCATTTCTAATTGAATATAACTCAAATCACTAATTCCATATTATTTGACACGTCACCTTCTTATGTGTTGATGTCAAACTTGCAATTAATCTAGACCATTGAATGTTATATAATCTAACGGCTTAAAAGAGGTGTCAAAAATGGTGTAAAAAAAATGTCCTTTGAACCGGACCCTGTCTATAGATATTGGTCTACTATACAGAAAAAAATTAATCTAGATGAAGTCTTTGACTATATGGATTACGTAACATCCTTTTTTGTTGGAGGTCAAAAAACAATGGACTCTGGAAAATTACATGCAACGCCATGCCTGATAAATGCTTTATGCATGAAAGAGGATCTTAAGAATCCAAAAATTCATCGTGATCTCATATATTTTATTTATGAGAGCTAGCCATAGATGTATGCGCATTTGGTGGATACACGCATAGAGTATAAGGAATATGATACCACCTAATTTAGTAAAAAAATATACAACCACACTCATATTTACCAGAAAATCCACACAATAGAAATGAACCCAAATTAAGAAGTCTAACTAGGATGTGTGTGTATACACATGCGCGCGCACCCACACACATGCAAATCGCTATTAGTTAACATGGGGCATGTCTCTAAAAAATGCATAAAGCTGTAGAATATGAAGGGCTGCGAGCGCTTCTACACTTTTTAAAATGGGTTGAAACCAGTTCTGGGAATGGTGTTGGTAAGCGTTTAAGGTAGGGCTGCCACTCGGTCGGTTCGAATCGGTAATTGGCGTTACCAACTTCAAAACCAAAGCTTTCGGTAATGAAATATGACTTTCAATTACCAGACCAAAACTTCGGTATGAGATAAATCTTACCAACTTCGGATGTCGGTTTTTCGGTATTACCAAACTTCACAAAAAATATATTTTCAAAATATAACAAAACAATACAAAACTATAAAATTTAAATATCACTTGAGTTTCTAGAGTCTGATAATACATATATAAAAGATAGTCATTTCAGTACACATTATCGAGTATGGTTTAATTTTCTACCGAAATAGTCAGGATGTAAATGTTTCCAAATTTTTATATGAACAAGTTATGTGTCATCTATGTGAAAGTATGTGTGTGGAAGAGTCGACCAAAATAAGTCACATAAGGGCAGTAAAACTTTTTCGTGTAATAAGTGACGTTAAATTATGTTTGACCGCTTTGATTAAGATCCGAGCATTATTGAGTACAATTGAATTTTCTATCATAATTGTATTATACTATAATGATCACATCAGACGGTCGAATTTTAATTTTGTGAATTGTAATCATTGGAACCACAACATGCCTGGTAATGTGGTATAACTTATTTAGTAAGTTATATGCATACGTACATCTTTGTGAACCAACAAAGAGGAAGCAAAATTTTCAAAAACCTTGTGAACTATGATGTGATCAATATAGTGAAATACGACTATGGTAGAAAAATTAGATATTTTTGATAATGTTTTGGCCTTGATCAAGGCGGCTAGCCCTATTTACGCTTGTGCTTCCTATGGGGAGCCCTATCATCAAGAGAGGTAAAAACATTCCTAAATTTTTACATGGGCGGTTACATGTCATCTAAGTGGGTTTGTCTATGTGTGTGTGTGATGAATCGACTAAGACGGGTAGGTAAGAGCGTTTTTATATAACAAGTAACATTGAATTAAAGTTGATCGCTTTAATTGAGACCCGAATGCTACCAATTATAGTTGAATTTTTCTATTCATTGTCTTGTTTTTTACTAAATGGTATATACAATTGAAAACGTGAGATAAGATTATTAGTCTGTGTGTTTTTAGAAATATAAGTCTTTAAATAATTAGAATTTCGGTAAATTCGGTATTTACCAAAAACCAAACCAACTTTTTCGGTATTTCTCGGTTTTGGTTTTTTATATTTCGATTACCAAAATTCGGTTTACCAAATCATAAATTTTCGGTCGGTTTTCGATCGGTTTGGTATTTACCAAACCAAGTGGTAGCCCTAGTTTAAAGTGCAATGTTGAACATATTCTAGAAACTGATTGCAATTGATGGAATGAACTTGAGGATCTTCAGGGCTTACCGCCTCATCTTGGCCACTGTCTTCATGTTGTCATTTGCTTATGTGGTTAAAAGGTTCATTTCACTCCCTCTGATGCTGCTCCCTTTCTTTATGTCTTTACCAGATTTTTACATGGTGAGTAGTGATCATAAGTGATTCATATTTACATATGAGCCTATGATCACAATAGGTTTTTTTTCTTGAAATATTTGTGTGTTTGCTTATAATGAAGCGTAGATCAAATGACTTATAAATCTTAAATCTTAATTATATCCGTAGAAGAAAATCTATGTATTATGTTAAGTAAAATATCCCACTCGTAACCCAAACTAAAATACTAAAAATGACTGAGAAGAGATGTAATTTCATCAACCACTGCTCCATTTGTGCTCAAGTCCTCCTCTGAAGAATTGAGAGATCTAATTATAGCTTGACAGTTAGTTTCTACCTCCATATGAGTTAGACCAGCTTGAACACAAAAATGAAATGCATTCCGCATTGCCAACATCTCACAAATGAGAGGATTGATTAATCCCATCCTTGGAACCGTAAGAACTCCCACACACTTCCCTTGGTCATCTCTACAAATAGCTCCGGTGCCATAACGATCATGCTTCTGGTCTAATTCTCCATCTACAAATTTAATTATTCTTGTTCTTGGTTTTTTCCACCCCTCTAATCCTTCTCGATTATCTCTCTCCTCTCCCAATCTTCCTTCATTCTCGTCCTTATGCCTACTGTCAAGACCCACCCCGAATTTCACCCTGAAACCCGAAGTAAATCCTGCGGGAACCACCTCCAAGGAAAGTTTACCGAAAAATCGGCATAACCTCCCTTAAAAATGGACAACCCTTCCTAATAATACCTGCATACACTTCTGATACACCAAATCCAACCTTAAACTCCTGGAACCTTCATGCTCCCCCAAATCACAACATCTCCCAATTATTTAAATATCTACACAAATCTCATATCCAACCATTTATAGGTTCAGAGTAACACTAATAGGAAGAAAGGAAACATAATAAATTAACAAGCGGAAGCTATATGATGACTATGCCTCATCCCCATGTACGCCCGACCTCAACTATGCAATCCTGCAACTGGGCATTTTAAAACGAAGGGCCCAGGGGAAAACATTTGAAACCGTTAGAGTGAGTGGACAAAAACATAAATTTAATGAAAATATTTATGCTTTCCCAATTTACATTTCCATAGAAAATATGCTGCATGCGACAGCTCAAAAACGCTCAACACAAAAACTGGCAATTTCATGACTAGCTTCGGCCAGTCTCCAAAGCTCAATAAAATACAGCCTCTCAGGCTAAAATAAAATATGTATGTATTACACTCGTCATATCCCTTGTATGAATTTTCTTGAAACAACAAAGACAAATAGAAAATTCACACAAGGTTACAACGTTTGCGTCTAACGCTCACGTCGCACCATAATGGCATTTTATCTCATTATGGTGGAAAAGACGGTGTATAAATATATACGCGCATATCCCCTATATAAATTATTATATTTATATAGGGCTACGACGATTGCGTCTAACACTTACGTCGCACCATAATGGAATTTTTACCTCAGTATGGTGGAAAAGCACGTATAGCTATAAAAAATGAGAACATTTACTTCTGAAAATGACTTCGTGAAAATAGACAATTCCACAAATTGATATTCAATAAAATCAATCATTTAATGTAGAATCACCGCATGCATATATTTTAAAACAAAAGTCCACTCACAACTTTAGGCCTAAGCCTGACGTCGATCTGAGGCCTCTTCCACTCGAGTCTCCTCACGTCCTGATCCAAACATATAATTAATTTCCCAACTAAAAATCCAATATTTACACAAAATAGGCAAAATTAACCGAGAGCCATAAACATGCTCATCATTGCCTGATTTCGATATTCTTAAATCGAAACGACCCAAACTTTAATACCACACTCGGCAGCCGTAATTACAACCTCCCCAAAACAACGACTTAAATCCTACGATTGGAATCTACATTATTTAACCACCAAAAATACTAAACTTCGGAAATTCCCAAACCTATCCAAACTCATCCAAAAATTCCATAACTCACATCAATAAACTACCCTTAATATTCTAAATTTAAAAACATTAAAATCTCCTAACCGGCGGCGGCGGCCGGAGGCCGATTCCGGCAACCTCCAATGCTCATCAAATTTTAACAGCATCTTCCTCTCAACCCCCTCTACAACTTTCCTAACTAGCACAAACATCAATTCCAAGCCTAACTAGGACAATCGAGCAAAACAACACAAAAAGCCCTAGAGCTTCCACTCACCGGTTCTCCTTACCTGAAGCAAACTGGACCGAGTCCTTCTAGGGCAAGGCAACTGGGTTGGAGACCTTCAAAACCATATAAAGCTTGCCCGGATTGGTGGCCGGAGGAGGAAGTTCTGGCGAAGGAGAGTTTTGGACAGCCGGAGGTTCAAGGCGTCATTTCTCTCTCACGGCGGCGCTAGGGAGGCTGTCACCGGTCTAGGGAGGTGGCTGGGTTGATGGCCGACCGAACGGGACCGGTGCGGCGGCGGATGGTGGCCGGACGGCGGCAGGCCGTGGCATAAAACGCCGACGAAGGGAGAAGAATCGGGAGAGAAGTCGGGAGGGAGAGGAGAAGAGAGAGAGAGAGAGGAGAAATGGGTTTGGGCCTCACCCAACCGGTCCAAAACCTAAATACCCACATTTACTCCAAAATAAAACACCCCTAAAAATAATACCCTAATAAAAATTACCTTTTACTAGCTAAAATTTACCATTTTTACCGTCGTCAATTTTTTTCTTCTACGAATAATTCTCCGAAATAATCGTCCCTCAAAACCCCTCTAGGGACCAATTAAACCATAACTTATTGACGAAGACGGTAAAATTCTTATTATAACTAAGCTAGTAAATAAGGTAAAAATTTAAGGGTCAGGATGTGACACCTACAACCTTTCCATAGCTCCCACCTTCCTAGCAGTTTCAAAAAATTCCTTTATACCACCTTCACTTCTACATTGAACTCTGTCATTTCGCCTTTGCCAGAGCTTCCAGCAAATTACTCCAAACCACTCTAAATCCTCCCCCATTGCCATTGAATCAACATGAGCAAAAAGATTTAAAAAACTTATTATCCTTCCAAGTTTTACACACATGACCAAGAAATGTCTTTCTCCATATTTTTTGTGCTAAAAGACACTCCCAGAAAACATGTAACACTTACTCCAGACTAAACCCACACCCCTCACATCCTGCAACATCACAGACCTTTCGACGTTTAGTTCTCCCAAACAAGGTAAATAGTTGTTAGATGTTCTCCATAGTAAGGCCTTGATTTTATTTGAGAATCACAAACTCCAAAGATTCATCCATAACTCTTGAGAACTAGTTCTTTCTTTTATTCCCCTACTATCAGATTCCAACCAAACTTTCCTCTTCTTCTCATTCATACCCACCCAGTAACCAGACTTAACCGAATATTTCCCAATTTTATTATAAGAATTAAATTTAGTTTACCCCATTGTGGTTTAGAGGTGAATTCATGTTAGTCCCTAAACTTTCAATTTCATCAGATTACCCCTCGAGCTCTTATTTTTTTGTTTGCCGTCCTCTATTACTCATGCTCCGTCCAATTGGGACGTTGAAATTTGATGACGTGTGATGACGTTTTGGGGGTTGAGAAGCTAAATTACCAGAAAAACAAGAGCTTGGGGGGTAATCTGATGAAATTAAAAATTTAGGGACTAACATGAATTCACCTCTAAACCACAATGGAATAAGCTGAATTTAATTGTTATTATAATGCCACACCTGCCTACCTACCCCTCCGTTTCTAGCTAATGAGATTGACATAATAATATTTGCCTCTGATTTAAGAAAGAGACTTCTCACCCTATCCAAATCCCACTCATGGTTCACAATTAAATTTTGAACTAAAGTATTGTCGTCCAACAAAATGGGAGAGATTACCTTGAAAGAGAAAGGTTGTGGAATCCATTTGTCTTTCTTTATATTGATCAAAGCTCCATTTCCAACCCTCCAAGGAACCCCTAACTGCAGCAGCTCCTTCCCCTAAACTTACCCCTTCCACAACATTTGAAACTCCTCTGTTGAATGGAAGTACTTTGCCCTTAACAGTCTACTTACCAATGATAAGGAGTTATACATCAGTCGTCAAAAAGTTTTAGCCACCAATGCCTGATTGAACGTTTCCATATCACGAAACTCATTCTGCTGAATGGAAGTGCTTTGCCTTTAACGGTCTACTTGCCAATGATATGGAGTTATGCATCAGTCGCAAAAAAGTTTTAGCCACCAATGCCTGATTGAACGTTTCCAGATCATGAAACCCATTTTGTTGAATGGAAGTACTTTGCCCTTAACGGTCTACTTGCCAATGATCTGGAGTTATGCATCAGTCGCCAAAAAGTTTTAGCCACTAATGCCTGATTGAACATTTTCAGATCACGAAACCTATTCTGTTTAATGAAACTTTTCCCTTAACGGTCTATTTGCCAATGATTTGGAGTTATGCATAAGTCGCCAAAAAGTTTTAGCCACCAATGCCTGATTGAACGTTTCCAGATCACGAAACCCCAACCCACCATCACATTTACTAGCACATAACTTCTCCCATTTACAGAAAGCATTCTTTTTTTTTCACCTCCTTTTTTTTTAAATTAGTTTGACAATGATTAGACAATATTAACTCCTCTGCAACATTTTGTTGGGTGACAGAGCACCCATTCAACCTCGAAGGGGACCGCTACAACCAGGAACCCATTGCCCGTCCTTTATCAGATCTTTTATTAATGAAAGAAGGAGAATACATAAATAATGGGGGACTGGGCCAAAACCATTTCAAAAGATGAAGAAAATACAAATATGAAAACCAAACATAAACAAAGACATATATACTATGAAAGTACATGAAAATAAAACAAATTCATTATGCAAACTAACGAAACCGGTAATCAATTTGAGCTGATAGGTCATATCCAATAGATCTCAACAAAAAATTAGGGAGTAAATCCCACAAGCTATAACCATCATGCATTGCACCATAATTTACAAGCTTGTCAACAACTCGATTTCCTTCCATGTAGATAAGAGATAAGTGAAGTTGCAAATGACTGATAAACCTCATACATTAATTTATTTTTTCCACCTTCCTTGCCCCACCAGAAATTTGTAATCTTGGATTGGAAAGTCTTTAGTACATCCACTCATGAAATAAGTGGGTATAGCTTGGGCAACCGATTTAACAAGTCATCTTTCCTGCCTTTGAAAGAAATATGCTCTGCCACCCAACTAAATGATGATCTAGCCTTTCTTGTAATCTCTTAAACATCAATGTTATGTTTTTCCCTGCAATTGTTGGAAGTCCTAGATGCATCCCGTGAAAAGGTACTACTAATAATCCAAGTATGTCTTGTTTCAACTCAGCTCTAACAGCTGATTTGTCAAAATTAATTTTTTGACATGCCGACGCTTCATATAACAAGAACATATGATTCAAGCTCAGAAATGTAAGAACGATATGGACTTGTCACACATTATCATAATGTAATATGATGATTTAGCATAATATCAAATCTACTTCTACATGGAAACAAATACAAGATCAAATCTAGATTGATAATGATTATGTGTATTAAATCATTATGGTAATAAATCCTATTCCTTGTCTAGAAGAAAGACAAAATATCAATATTGTATTTGGTATCTAATTAGGATACTTGGCGACTAAGATATCCCTTAATGGAAGGAATCTTAGGGCTATGTGTTCCTATATAAATAGATGGTTTTGGTCCCTGTTATCACCATCGATTACAAGCGTAAGTTCTGTCCATTGAGAAGCTTAAGTTGGTGACTAACAGAAGGCCTAGCCTAGTACTTTGTGTTTCAGGTCAATAGCAATGGAAGGATGCGTTATTCATGCTGATTGTACGTTTGTGTTAATCTTAATTACTTGTTTGTTCTTGTTAAGCATATGTATTAGGTTGAGAGCATATTGAAACTGGTCTTACAATATGGTATCAGAGCGACCATGTTCGCTCTCAAAATTCAGTTTTGCTTAAACAAGAAATCAATTAAGTTTTATCAAAAAAAAAAAAGGGGTTTTCTGGTTGCTTTACGGGTTAACAGGTGTTAACAAGCCCTTGGCCTAAATCGCAGCAAGTGTGGATCCAGTCTCAATCCGACCCGATCCTCAAGAACAAAATTAGGAACAGACGTTGGTTTTTACAACGACAAGATTTTTGATCAAGAGAAGGCAAGAGACTGGATGGGAAACACTCGAGATGATCGCATCTCTAAAGGGATTCAAAACCCAACTGCTGTGAATCAAGAAGGTCAAGGGATTGGCGCTGCATCAAGATATAAAGTTCAAAAGCTTCCGCTGAAAATTGCAGCGTTTTGGGGAAAAAGCAAAACCAGGTTTTATTTGAATTTTTTTTTGATTCAAAGCATGTTATATCTATGATTATGCATAAGAACCCTAGAGCACGCCCGGAGTGCACATAAGCTAGGATAGCTGGAGGTGTCCGGAAGAAATTTAGTTTCAAGTCTTGCTCTGTGGTATTGAATTAAAGCATGTGTATCTGTGATTGAATTGCAATGTATTGTATGTTTGATCTCCCAAAATTTTCATTGTAAAATTACAGACGCAAGAGTTTAATTTTCTTATAAAGGCATGAAAATCTGGTTAGAAAATAAAGGCATAAACTCATATGATTTGTGGTTTTCTGTTGGTATAAGTGAACATAGTGCACAAAGCATTCTTCATTGATATTTGCAGTAGACTTACAGTATGAACAAATCTGGTTTTGTGTTATATGTCTTTAAAAGCATGCTATTAAATCTTCCAAAGAAGTAGTTCAGTATGATTTTAGAATGCAAACAACAATATGCATATTAGATGATTATATATCAGGATACTTGGAAATATCTTCTGTCTAAAGATGTGGATTATTTTCCTTGGATAACATATACTTATCTAATGTGGCTTATTGATAAAGAACTAAGGGATGTTAAGATTCTGTTTAAAGGTGTTTCTTAATGTTGTTTAAAGTTATGGACTGATCTGTATGCAAGTATATGATGTGTTTTCTATGTGTTTTGTTTTGAATGCTTTTGTTTTGCAATTGTCTGTTAACAAAACCATAAGTCACAGAAAACTTAAAATTTCTTTATAAAATTTAAGAACTCATAAAATTTTCTTTTACTCCTTTACGTAGCACCTACATGAACTTCAACAATGTGTTGATGCTCACTGGATCAAACCATAGGGCCTAGAAAGATTCCGTCATGAACTACATCTGTATGCATGAAAACATAGGGTTTTGTTTCATTATGGATCAGCCAAATGTACTTGCTATAGATGACAAAAACTCTGTTAAAGCACATTACAATAAGTGGATGAGGTCCAACTTGATGGCTAAAAACACCATCAAGACCTCTATGTCTTCAACTATAAGGGGTTGTGTGGAGGAACCAGAATTGGCTACTGAGTACCTAGAGGCTGTGAGTGCGAGGTTAAAGGAGAGTGAGAAGGCTGAGATAGCTAGGCTAAATAAGGAGTTTCACAACATAAAGTATTCAGGCTCTGGAGGTGTTAGGGAGCATATTATGAAGTTGATTAATATCAACAACATACTTAGAGATATGCTGATGGAAATAAAGGATGAATTGGTAGTGCATCATGCACTGGATTCTCTTCCAACCAGTTTCAGCCATCTTAGAACAAGCTACAATGCTCAGAAAGAAAATTGGAGCCTGGATGAGCTCATGTCTATTTGCTGATGAGGAACAGAGGATTAAGGTTGAGAAGGGTGAGACTATGGCGAATTTTGTCGAGAATGCTAAAAAGAAAAAGAAGCCACAGAACAAACTCAAACCTGTCAAAACCATCACCAAGACATCAACCTCTACAGACAACAAGCCGTTTAAATTCAAATGTTACTTTTGTAAAAAAGTAGGACATATGAAAAAGGACTACAGTGGCTATAAAAACTGGTTGGTGAAGAAGGGTAAGATGATTTCTAATACAGTATTTTTCTTAGAAATAAATCTTATAAATGTTAACCCTAGTTCTTGGTGGTTAGACTCAGGCTCACCTATTCACATTACAAATTCCTTGCAGGGATTCATAAGGAGGAGAGTCCCAAGAAGTGATGATGTGAACCTGTGCGTGGGGAATAGCATGCGAGTGGTAGTCAAAGCCATTGGAACTCTAAAGCTCAACTTACGATCTGGAAATTTCTTAGTATTGGATAATGTTTTTTATGTACCTTCCATGAGAAGGAATTTAGTTTTGGTTTCTCTTTTGGTTAAAGCTGGTTGTAGACTTTTGATTGATGATAATGGAATTATTATTTCAAGAAATTATGAGCAAATTGGTTCTGGTGTGATATTGAAAGATTATTTATAGCTTAATTGTTCTATGTCTCAACAAGAAATTTCACTTGTTGAAAAAGAAAACTCTAAAAGTACTAACACCAATACATGTGTTAAAAGAACCAATTCAAATGAAAAGTTTGCATACTTATGGCATAGGAGACTCGGCCATATTTCAAAAGAAAGAATGAAACTTCTGGTGAAAAACAATATCTTGAACAACTTAGACTTTTCTGATCTTAATGATTGTATTGAATGCTTTAAGGGAAAACTGACAAAACTAAGGAAAAAGACTGCGGTTAGAAGCCAAAATTTACTTAAACTCATACACACTGACATCTGTGGTCTTTTTCAACATCAAACTATCTGTGGGAATGTGTATTTCATCACGTTCATTGATGACTTTTCTAGATACAGCTATGTTTATCTACTCTCAGAAAAATCTCAAACACTTAAAGTTTTTCAAATATTTAAGGCTGAGGTAGAAAACCAACTGAAAAGGAGAATCAAAACAGTAAGATCAGATAGAGGTGGGGAATAATTTGGTAGATACACAGAAGCAGGTCAACAAAAGGGTCCTTTTGCCCTGTTTTTGCAGGAGCATGGGATTAAGACTCAATATTCAACACCACATAACCCTCGACAAAATGGTGTTGCTGAGAGAAAGAATAGAACCTTTTGAATATGGTTAGTTGTATGATGTGTACAACTGGCTTACCAAAATTTTTATGGGGTGAGGCTTTAAAAACTGCAAATTATATTTGTAACAGAACACCAAGTAAAACCATTGAGAAAACCTCGTTTGAATTATGGTGTGGTAGAAAACCAAGTCTTCACCATTGTCATGTGTGGGGATGTCATGCAGAAGCTCAGATTTATAATCCAGACTTAAGCAAACTTGATTCAAGAACAGTAAGCTACTATTTTATAGGTTATTCAGAAAAATCTAAAGGTTACAAACTATATGCAGCTAAACATTCACCTAGAATTTTTGAAACTAATCAAGTAAAGTTTCTAAATGAAAGGGTACATAATACAAATTTTGAGGATTTATCTTCTGATTTTGAGGAAATTGTGACAGATAAAAATTTAGCTGCAGTTTTGCCTTTAGTAGATGAAGAAATAGCAGATGAAGACACCTTAGAATATCAAAATGCACAAGATTAGGAAATTGACTAGGAAATGCATATTGATGATGATGATCAAGTTGAAGATGTAGTTATGCATGATCAACAAATTCCTGCAGAACCACCCATTCAGGAACCTCAAATTAATCAAATCCCTGAACCTCAACCAAACCCTGCACCTAGGAGATCACAGAGAGCAAGAAAACCAAAATAGTGGGGGGGGGGGGGGGGGGGGGAAGATAGTGACTATGTCGTTTTCTTCAAGAAGCAGACATTGAGGAGAATTGCGCAGAAGATAATGATCCTAAGACTTTTAGTGAAGCCATTGAAGACTCTAAGTCATCAGAATGGCATCAGGCCATGGAAGAAGAGATGGAGTCCATGTATAAAAATGCAGTCTGGGAATTAGTTGAACCAAATCCTACACAGAAGCCTATTGGTTGTAAATGGGTTTTTAAAACCAAGAAAGATGCAACTGGGAGAATAGAAAGGCATAAGGCAAGACTGGTTGCTAAGGGTTTTACACAGAAAGAGGGGGTTGATTACACTGAGACATTTTCTCCAGTCTCAGGTAAAGACTCTTTTAGAATTATTATGGCCTTAGTAGCACATTTTGACATGGAGTTGCACCAGATGGATGTGAAGACTGCTTTCCTAAATGGAGAGCTCGATGAAGTGATCTACATGAAGCAGCCACAAGGTTATATTGAAGCAGGGAGTGAGCACTTGGTCTGTAAGCTAAACAAATCAATTTACGGGCTAAAACAAGCTTCTAGGCAGTGGTACAGGAAATTCGACTCTGTGATTACTTCTTTTGGATTTACAGAAAATATTGTGGATGAGTGTGTTTACCTTAAGACAGTTGGGAACCAATTTATTTTTCTAGTACTATATGTGGATGACATACTTTTGGCCAGCAGTGATAAAAAATTGCTAAAAGACACCAAGAGCTTTCTGTCAAGCAATTTTGACATGAAAGATTTAGGGGATGCATCCTATGTACTAGGAATTGAAATTAAAAGGGATAGAGCACAAAAGGTGTTGGGATTATGCCAACAAAATTACATTGCCAAAGTTTTGAAAAGATTTGGTATGGAAAATTGCTCTTTAGGAAAAACTCCCATGTCTAAGGGTGATAAACTCACAAAGAACAGAAATCCAGTAAGTGATAGTGAAAAGAAGAAGTTGGAAAAACCTTATGCAGAACTCATTGGAAGTCTCATGTATGCTCAGGTTTGTACTAGACCGGATTTGTCTTTTGCAATTGGGATGTTGTCAAGATTTCAATCAAATCCGACTCATGAGCACTGGGTAGCTGGAAAGAAAGTATTGAGGTATCTGCAAAGAACCAAAGGTCACATGCTTGTTTACAAGCAAGTGAAAAATCTGGAACTCATTGGATTTTTAGATTCTGATTTTGCAGGAAATTATCCAGACTCAAGTAAGTCAACTAGTGGATATGTGTTTCTTTTAGCTGGTGGGGCTGTTGCTTGGAAAACCATGAAACAAAAGTTGATTTCCACATCCACTATGCAAGCAGAATTTATTGCAGTGTATGAAACTATGTGTGAAGGACTTTGGATCAGGAACTTTCTAATTGAAACCAAAGTGCTGAGTCACATAGTAGATGATCCACTAGTAATCTACTGTGACAATGAGGCTGCTGTATACTTGAGTAAGAACAGTAAAAGATCAAATAACTCAAAACACATAGATTTGAAATACTTGAGTGTTAGACAAAGGGTGAAGTATGATGAAGTTATTGTTCTGAATATTGATACTCATTCTCAGCTTGCGGATCCCTTTACTAAACCTATATCAGTAGCTGCATTCAAGCAACACACAGAAAGCATTGGAGTATTACCAAGTTTAAGTAGTTAGGTTTAGTGGGAGCTAAGAGCAAAGTCAAGTCAAAATTTTGTTTTCAGTTTTGAGTTCTTGTATTTTCTGCAATTGTGATCTAAGTTCTTGTGTCACAACTTATTTGTAATGACAGTTTATGGTTATTAATAAAGTTTTGAGGTATTTTCAGAATGTTTTGGTATTGCTGCAGCTCTGTGTTTTGTTCTGAAAATTTATCATTATGGTTACTTGTTATACTTGCTATCAGGTGGCTTAAATCATGTTTAGCATGATGATACGGTTCAAGCAGATTATGAGCCATCAGTGTAAAGTGAAATTGCTTAAGTTTCTGGTTTAGGAAACATAAGGTAGGACTAAATATATGTTTTACTTGTTAATACACATTGACATATATTTGCAATACTGCATGATAGACATATGTGGATCACAGAAGGTTATGTTGTGGTACTGAAGCACTGCATTTTTGTTAAAGTGTGTGTCGTTTCTTGCTCTGCATAGGTGACTGTGATCTGAGCATGTTGTGAAAGGATTTTTTGGTTTATATTTGTATCTGGCGCGCACTACAGTAGGTAGAATAGATTTTGATGTTTTAAAGTGCAGATCATCATGTATAATTTGTGTCAGTCCAAGTGGGAGATTGTAAGAACGATATGGACTTTTCACACATTATCATAATGTAATATGATGATTCAGCATAATATCAAATCTACTTCTATATGGAAACAAATACAAGATCAAATCTAGATTGATAATGATTATGTGTATTAAATCATTATTTTAATAAATCCTATTCCTTGTCTAGAAGAAAGACAAAATATCAGTATTGTATTTGGTATCTAATTAGGATACTTGGCAACTAAGATATCCCTTAATGGAAGGAATCTTAGGGCTATGTGTTCCTATATAAATAGATGGTTTTGGTCCCTGTTATCACCACTGATTACAAGCGTAAGTTCTGTCCATTGAGAAGCTTAAGTTGGTGACTAACAGAAGGTCTAGCCTAGTACTTTGTGTTTCAGGTCAATAGCAATGGAAGGATGCATTGTTCATGCTGATGGTACGTTTGTGTTAATCTTAATTACTTGTTTGTTCTTGTTAAGCATATGTATTAGGTTAAGAGCATATTGAAATTGGTCTTACAAGAAACTCATGTACATTTTCCTTGGAAAAAATTAAACTGTCGCATGCGAATAAAATGTGGGATATAGACGGTTCATAATTGCTTGCTTAGACTCCATGAATAAATCCCATTAAATCAGCATGAGATTATATGCTCGAAAAACCTTCAGAACAAAGTAGAAAAAGATAAGGGGAAATAGGATCCCTTTGTCTTAGTCCTCTGGTAGGCTTAATAAAACTAGCAGGTTGCCCTTCCTATAGAATTGAGAAAGTTGTCGATCTTACACCGCATTATCAGGTTCATCCAACCTTCTACAAACCCTAATTTATACATAATTTCCTTCAAGAACTCCCATTCCACTCCATCATATTTACTTATGTCTAGTTTCAACACCCCATTTTGATCACCACCCCCAACTAATTTTCGTATCGAGTGGACTGTTCAAAAACTGTGATGACATTATCATGTATATGCCGCCCCGAAACGAAAGCACTTTGTGTCGGAGGTATCCAAAATGCTCTTCATTCGGTTGACATTGGACTTTGAAATCAATTTGTAGATAACAGTACACAAACTAATCGGTCTGAAATCTGTAGCGCGCAGAGGCTCACGGATCTTTGGAATTAAGGCCAGCAAAGTATGGTGTCAAGAAGTTTATCTTGAAAATTTGATGAAGTTGAAATGTCATTTCTTGTAATAAAGTCAAAATTATAAATGGCATGAACCAGAAAAGAAGGAGAAAAAGAAGGAAGTAAAAGATAAGGGTGTCACATGGGAGAATCTAGTGAATGTAGTTGGGAAAGTGAGACGATGATGAACATAGAAGAACAAAACCCTGTGGCCTCGCCAGTCGTCTTAGTCAGAAACTGTAGCCGCTGCTGGTGCTGCTGATATAATGAGAAAGTCAAATAGCCATTTTGGTCATCATCAACCATGAGCATGAGTGGGATGTGGGAAATATTAAAATCCCACACCAAACGTAATACACACAGAGACAGAGTCACAGTCACACCAACAAGTATTTAGTATTTCTTCCTTTTCTTTTCCTACACCAAAAACCAGACACTGTTCATTTCAATAATCAAATATAAAAACACCCACCACCACCCACACAGGAGAAGAGAACCTAAAAGAGAAAATCATGTCTCCCTTTTCTTCTTCTGCTTCGTGAACTCAATTTAATGTGGGCTTGGAGTCCGTAGAGAGAGCCGAAAAAGGTGGAGAGAGAGAGTAGTGATTGATGATGATGAAGAAGGTGGCTTTCTGCTTTTTCTGACCTGACCTCCTTTCCTTCTTCTTCCTCTTCTGCTGCTGCTCTGCTTGATCTCTCTTGGTAATTTGCAAATCCAGCGAAGATAACAGAAGAACCCAGAAAGTATCCAACCCTGCTTGTTTCTACAGAGCTGGTTTTTGAGGTGCAGATCTATCCAATGGGTTTGTTGTTTTTTCTTTTTTTATCAATTTTTTTATGTATTTTAAGCTGGTGAAGAATATGCTTAGAAGTTTAGGTTTCTCTACATGGGTTGTTTCTGAGGAAATTCCCCGGAAAATCAAGGTTTGAAGTATTCAACTTTGCTACTAAAGTCTTGAGCTTTACTAAGTTTTAATGTTATTTTTCCTTGCAGATCGTTGGCTTGTTGAAATCAAGCAATGGAGCAGCTTTGACTTTGACCAGCTGAAGCTCCAGATTATCTGGGTTTATTTGGTTTGATCGGTAAGTCAACTTAGTTTCATCAATTGCTGTAATCCATTTATAACTAAGACAGTGAAGATAAATTTGAGATAGAAAAATGAAGAAGAAAACTAATTATCATGAGCATCAGGTCTAAATTCTGACACTTTCCATCAGCTTGTAGAGATGAGGGTTCTACAAGTTGAGATTTTGTTAATTGCTCCAAATGAGGGTTCTTTTAAGTTTGCAATTTCATTTCCTATAGTCAACACGGGCTTAGATTTCTTGTGGTATGTAGTTAAACAATTCTTTTGATACCACCTACTCCTTTTTTGCTATATTGCATATGCAGTTGTATATATCCAATGTTCTAGTACTTTATCACGGGAGCTATGGACAATTTTGTTGTTGTTTCCACAGCTTGATAGTGTAATTAGCCTTTTTCTTTTATGTTCATCTGCAAGAGAGGATTTCTAGATCCAAAAGTTAAATTACTAAAACTAAAGTCTAGCACTTTGGAATCTGCCCTTTTTACTTTTCCTTTTCTTTTCATTTTTCTGTTGCTTTCCTTTATCATTATCTATCTTTTTCTCTGTGCAGATTATTTGGGTGGCAGAGTAACTTTTCTTACCTTCTATGGGCAGCTCTTAGCACAACCCAAGTGGAAAATCAGAGGATTTGAAGGGGATACATAATTGTTTTGGAATTCTTGTGCGCAAGTAGGAATGTCATTCCGTAGCATAGTTCGTGATGTTAGGGATGGTATTGGAAGCCTATCTAGAAGGGGTTTTGAAGTTCGGCTGATGGGCCATCATAGAGGGAAATCTCATGGATCATTGAATGATCTGCATGACCAGCCTCTTGTCGTTCAGAACAGTCGTTGGGCTAGCCTTCCCCCAGAACTTTTGTATGATGTAATTAGGAGGCTGGAGGAGAGTGAGAGCACATGGCCTTCTCGAAAGCACGTTGTTGCATGTGCTTCAGTTTGCCGTTCTTGGAGAATCATGTGTAAAGAAATTGTTAGGAGTCCTGAGATATGCGGGAAACTTACTTTTCCAGTTTCACTAAAGCAGGTTTGATTCCTTTCAACCCATGTGAATGCGATGGATATCTTGTGTTTGAATGGAATATGGTTTCTTTTGCCAAGTTTCCATTAAAATTAGAAGTTACTAAGGCTCTGAACAAGTTGCATGCAGCCAGAGATTATAGTCTAGAGCTGCTGGTCATCTTTTGATCTTATATATGATACTTACCTCATTTTGTTTGGTTTTTCAGCCAGGTCCACGGGATAATCTCGTTCAGTGCTTCATCAAAAGGGATAAATCTAATCTAACATACCACCTGTATTTATGTCTTAGTCCTGGTGAGTATACTTTCCTGTGTTGTTGGGTTCACTAGTTTATCCATCCATAGTCATGCATTTCTAAATTTAGTTTTCTGTACTCTCTTTCTCCCTCTTTCTCCCTCTCTCTCCCTCTCTATCTCCTTTTCTCTAACTATCAATACTTCTGTTTTTTTCTTTTTGGTCAAATATCAATAATTTTGTTTAGAATTCAGATCTCTGCATAATGTTTAATTGAAGCAATGCATAATCTGCATAATGTTTGGTCATAGATTATTAAGTAAAGGATACTTGGGACACTATAGCCACCAGTATGAAAATGTACCATGTTGAGGGCTATCTAATCCACGTTGTGGTATGTAAGGGTCTGCTGCGATCTGGTAAATATGTTGAAGACTTTGGGAGTTTAGACAAATCTTCATTTGTCTTAACTGGTTGAATCTTCATTAATCAAATCAATGAACCTCCATAATGGAAAATGAAATTTACACAGACTCATTGAGTATAACCTTTTCTATGATCTCATGTAGTCTGAAAGTCTGTATAAAACCCCATTCCTTCACCTGTTTGTATATCATAGTTCAAAGATGAGAGCCTCACTTGGAGTGAGAAGAGCTAAAAAAGTATTGCATTTTGAGTGACTGCAAAAGAGTGATTGTAACAATCTTTGAAAGTACCCAAATCTAGGTACTTTGCATGGTAAAAGACTTTATGATGCTCTATGGATACCAAACCATGTATATATCTCAGACATATTTGGTACTTGCTAGGTCACTGCTTACTTTTCCTGTATATTTGGATCACAAATGGTGTGAATAGTTTTGTCCAGGACTTCTAAATAGTAAATTAGTATATGTTGGTGTTTCTTTTGAGTAGTATTGTAAATTAGTTATGAGTACGCCTTGGACCTGTCAGCTCGTATGATCCTAAGCATGAGAATCTTGATTTGGTACTTCATGGTCTGGTTTAGATTGCATTTGAGCTTCCTGCTACATAGTTTAGAAACTACATTCCATTCTTCCATTCGGAAAATGTAATTTCTTATGTGGCAACTTCTTCTGCCAGAAAAAAGTTAATTGGTACTTGCAATAACATATTAATGTTAAATGGCTTTTGAGGTTACTTTGAGTATAGCGAAGTATCAAAAGTAATTCAATTTGTTAGGCAACAAGGTTTATATGCCTTGAATCCCCTTGATGAAACTTCCCTTACATGGAAAAGTGACTTTTGGCACTAGATTTTCCATTACCTTTATATCAGTTTAAGTTTCCCTACTTTTCAACATGGGGGTGTCGCATACATCGACTGAAAATAGTTAGATAAGGGATAAAGTTAAATTCCTCACTTGGTCAGTTTATAATGCATGTATATCTATGCATTTTTTTTTTCTTTTAGCTTTAACAGCATGTAAAAGAGCAAGACTTTTAAGCAATTGTAGGAAAATTAACTCCCTAAACTGCATGAGATCTTAACATTCTGTAAGATTACAAATAAGTAAGATATGGAGTGCATGTGGTGTTTCATATCTAGAAACAACTTTAACATATAAGTGTCCTGTAAATCATGGGTCTGAGTTTAACACTGTCATATATGCTTAGCATTCGCTTCGTAATTATTACTTGATGTTACCATTTTTGAATCACAAATGGCTATGCTGGGTTAATGAAGACCACCCGTATATTGTTTTCCTTACTTATCATATATGTTAACAAAGAACACCCATATATTGTGAACATCATTGATGTTTTTGTCCTGTATGTCCAATCCTGCAGCTTTGCTTGTTGAAAATGGGAAGTTCCTTCTTTCTGCAAAGAGAACTCGACGAACCACTTGTACAGAATATGTTATTTCCATGGATGCTGACAACATTTCAAGATCAAGCAACACTTACATTGGAAAGCTAAGGTGAGAACATGAATTTGGTAGTTTTGTTTTTTTGTTTTTCTCTCTCTATATATACTTGTAAAAAAAAGTACATTAAAAAATTTTGGTGAATGAATTAGTTGAACCTTTGTGCAAACAAAATTTCCTATTACACCATAAATACCTTCCCTCTCCATTGAGATCACCTATCCTTTTGTTACGTATTGAGTAGATTGAACATAAAACACAAATATATGTCTTCTATGCTGAAGTAGGTATAGCTATGGCACTAACAAGGACAGTTGATCTATTTACGTTTATGTATTGTTTTACTGGGAGCTATAATAATTTTGTATGGGGAAGCTTTAGAAATTTTGATTCAAGTAAATCTTTTTGTTTCATGTCCCAGATCAAACTTTCTTGGCACAAAATTCATTGTATATGATACACAGCCTGCATGCACTTCTGAGCATATTACGCCCCCCGGAAGGACGAGCCGTAGGTTTACTTCCAAAAAGGTCTCCCCAAAAGTCCCAACCGGCAGCTACAACATTGCCCAAATAACATATGAGCTAAATGTGTTGGGTACTCGTGGCCCGCGAAGGATGCATTGCATGATGCATTCTATCCCAGTCTCGTCTCTTGATGTGGGAGGTAGTGTCCCCGGCCAACCGGAACTCCTTCCCCGCTGCCTAGAAGATTCATTCCGAAGCATCTCTTTCTCTAAGTCTCTTGACCACTCAGTTGAGTTCAGTAGTGCACGGTTTTCTGAAATTGGTGGGCCTCAGGATGAAGGGGAGGATAGCAAGTCAAGACCATTAGTTCTGAAAAACAAGCCCCCACGATGGCACGAACAATTACAGTGTTGGTGCCTAAACTTCCGAGGCCGGGTAACTGTTGCTTCAGTTAAGAATTTTCAGTTGATTGCTGCCATTCAGCCTGCCCCAAGTGTTGGTACACCTACTCCATCTCAGCCAGCTCCACCTGATCTGGATAAGATAATATTGCAGTTTGGCAAAGTCGGTAAAGATATGTTCACCATGGATTATCGTTATCCTTTATCTGCATTTCAGGCCTTTGCAATCTGCCTGAGCAGCTTTGACACCAAATTGGCTTGTGAATAGAGAAAAGAATAAGGGATAGGTGCAGACTAATGACTATGATTCTGTTCACGTTATCTTTTACCTGTTATTTGTTGTACCTTGTCTTTCAAGTTTTCTTAGGATAGGAAATTGTTTGTTCTGTTGTAAAAACTCAATTGCTGCCTGGGTAACCGAGGGGTATAACATGGTTCTGATACCAAATCTAGAGTTGTTACCCATGACCTTCTGTCAATCTATTCATTTAATGTCCATCTGCATTTGTATGTTCATTCCTCTACATTTAGTTATGCTTTCATTTTCACAACCCAATTCTCCTGTTAATGAATGGTAGTGACCATTTGATGCTGGTGCCTGGTGGATGTCACTCTCATGTTGTTGACCTTGGTGGTAGTGGTGATGGGAAAAGTGGGTCATGCACTTCTTCATTGCTTGATTGAAATCTTGTGATGCCAGTTTCCTTTTGAATTTTTCAATCAAGTCAATTTTGGACAGCTCCGCATGGTTTGCCATATAATCTGGCTGACTTCTCTTCTCTGTGGAAGGCCATCAATTTTTTTTTTTTTTTTTTTCTTTCTTTCTGGAGAGGCTGAACATTCTCATTGAAAAATAGAATTTCATTCAACTAGCGATTGAGATTGATAAAGGTGGTATCCTAGAGAAATTTAGGAGAAAAATTGCAAACCGAATTGCCACTTTGAATGCTGCCAATTCCACAGAGGTAGCTGTTGACAGAGGAAGATGTAGAATCCATGTTGAATCACCATTTAGCAGGGCTATTAGGCAATCTCCTATAACATCTTGCAGTACCATATTTGTAAAGCTCCATCCGCATTGCACTTGGCATAGGTCTCTTCCAAAGAAGACCCTTTATGCACAACTTGAACTGAAGGAATTGTTGATGCATGGACCGACATTTTTCAAACCAGCTAGCGTTGCTATCGATATATCTGCTGGCAGTCCCGGCTATTACTCCATTATGCTGATTAGAACACATAAACTTATCAAACTTGTGGAAGAGAAAGCCTGGCAGTGCACTCCAGCATCTGTTCTTTAAAGCCAAAACCGAGTGAATGGAACATAAAGCTGCAAAGAAGGTGACCCCAATAATTCCTGAGCTATTGGAAATCTGCTAACACGTCCTATCGATTCTGTTGGACAATCACATAAAAGGCAAGAAGTGTCCTCCTCATACCCCCGAGTTAACAGTCTCACACTGGTTGGCAAAATATTTTGACAAGCCCTCCAAATACTTATAGCCACTTCTATCGGGTACTTTAGCCTTCCAATTGTGTTCAAAAGTGGTTTAAAATCATCATCTAGTGCTGGAGTTTGAACTTGATCAAGAGAAATATCTCTTGCTACATAGTATGCACTTTGTGCGGGGAAGTCCCTTCTTATGAGGTTGCCAAGCTAGCTTGTCTGCTGGTAATCTCAGAGCTCAAAGGGAGAGCTTTAATTAAGCTATTCTCTTGAGGGGTAAAGAACTGAAACAAGACATGATCATTCCAAGTAGCAGTCTCCACATTTTTAAGCTCGGATATATACCTTAGACCTTGGTTGAGCTCTTGAAATCACTGTGAGAGGCAGTTGATCTTTATTGTTGTCGTAAGTGTGCCAGCGCCATAGGGTGCAAGTTGTTGATGATGCGCGCTTGAGGTATTGACTTCTGATCAAACGAACGGTTGACAGGAGGAGAACTGACTCTGCGCCTAAAACTATTTTAGGACTTCGATGATATCTTTTGCACTATGATATCGATACTTAATTACGTCAGGTAATTGAGCAGAGATTCAATTGTGGAACTCTGTTGTGCCAAGGCAGGTTTTCCACAGAGGCTTAGGGTGATGTTTGCTCCGGATAAGAATGATACTTGTCAGAAAATGTGTATGTATTCGCCCCAAAACCCTCTATTTATAGGGACTAGAGGTCCATTTAGCAGGGTCCAAATGCCATTTTTGGAGGTATAAATAGAAGTTAAAAAAAACATATATTAAACAAACAGAAAAGAATTTAGCAAATCACATATACATCCTTTAAAAAGATTTGAAATACAAATAAATCCACTTGTGTGGTTGTTAAACAAATAAGGACAGTTTTAAATAATTAAGGACAATCTTTTCTCTGCATGTCATGTGTCATAGTTTAATTTACCAAATTAACCCTACACTAATTAAATATGTTTTTAAAAGAGAAAAGTCTCTCATTTTGAGATATTTCAGTAAATGGAATACAGTAGCAGGTTTTAATTAACTTAGTGTAGTAGCAGTTAATTCCAGTAAAAGTAGTACCAAGGGTTAACATTCCTTCCAGCAGAAGTAGTAGCAGGGGATTAACATCCTAGTAGTAGCACAAATATAGTAGCATGTTTTAATTAACTTAGTGTAGTAGCAGTTAATTTCAGTAGAAGTAGTAACAGAGGTTAACATTCCTTCCAGTAGAAGTAGTAGTAGGGGATTAACATCGTAGTCCTAACATCCTAGTCCTAGTAGCAGCACAAGTATGCTTATGCAATCCTCTAGTTCTGCTACTACTTGAAGACTAGACAATGAAGGTTAACTCTGCTACTGTCTTATCCTCCACTTTTGCTACTGCATTATCCTCCACTTCTGCTACTGCATTCTCCTGCTCCGGACTGAAAGGCTCTGCTACTGCTCCCGACCCAAAGGCTCTGCTACTGTCTATTATTGAAAGGCTCTGCTACTGTCGCCGATTATTAGGAAGCTGCTATTGTTACTGTCGATGCTACTGCTTACTAAAATGTACTGCTACTGTTGATTGAGATCCAAATCTAGTGTAGTAGCAGCTTCAATAACTGCAATAACAGGTTTTCAATGGCTCAGCTAATGTAGTAGCATGTTTTACTGGAAAGTTAGATGCTACTACACTTTCAATAAATACAATAGCAGGGTTTTAATGGTTCAGATAATGTAGCAGCAGCTTCAATAAATGCAGTACCAGGTTTTCAATGACTCAGTAAATTAGTATCAGCTATTTTCAGAACGTGCAATAGTAGAGAGTTTTAATAATTCAGCTAGTGTAGTAGCAGGTTAACATGTTACTGCCGACTGCTATTATTCATGTTGCTGCTACTACTTGTCTTATTGCAATTGTCGGCTGATACTACTCATCCCACTTCTACTGTCGACTGTGCTACTGCACTTGTTACTCTCATACTCTCATACCTGTCTAATATATATATATATATATATATGCTACTGCCACTCTTTTCTTTATATCATTGCTACTGCCCATTGTAGCTAAGATCTGTACGTATATTACTGTTGAATCTTGAGCACAACTAATGCTATTAACCTATTACTCTTAAGCTCCCATTATCAACCTTACGAAGCACAATTTCCTCATGAATCTCACATATCACTCCATTAATTTCCTCTCTTTCTCATCCAACACAAATCCTAATTTTCACTATAACTCTCCACAACCTTCACTTCCTCCAAGTAAGTTTGAATTTCCTAAACTTGAGATGACACAACACGTACATTGTGAACCCTATATTGATTAGACTTGGCACAATAGCAATAGCCAGCAACTACAAACAGTGGCAAAATGATAATTGAATACAAGCTAATCCATCTAGCAAAACCCCCCAACAAATCCATAGTCATGAAACAACAATATCTAGATAAATAGGAACCCAATTGAACCCAAATAAGCCCTTGATTAATCTTCAAATTGAACAAATCAAGCATTACCACATAATGTATATATCAATTTCAGGAAGATCCTCCACAGCACATGAGGCCACCTCTCGGATCACCGGATTCACCGTCGTCTCCTTCAGTCGGAACCCAAGCTATGCAAGATCGCGACAAGATTTTGGTGAGTCATGGATCACGTGTGTCCTAGTCGCTGTCTATGGAGCCAAAGAGGATCAGGACTTCGTAGAGTGGATTGGAACCGGGAGGGAGAACAAAGCATGAATTTCAGGTTTTCAACATGAGAGAGAGAGAGGTCAGATGGAGGGTTTTGGGAGAGATGGATGGTAAAGAATGTAATTCTGTTTATAAACTAGACATTTTGGTCATTTCACGATGAAAATTGCAGTCAACATATTATATTATTGACTTTGGGTCTGGGCTTATGTCCTTATTTGTTTAAATCTGTTGAAAGATGGTTTCTGTTTATTGTCAACTGTTTAGGGTTAGTAGAATGTCATTTTCTAAATTAAAAAAAACTTTTTTTTTCTACTGTTATAATAATTAATTATTAATAAAAATAACACACCAACATAATTTAAAAAAAAACAAAATCTTTGGAATCAATTAAACGTCGGACGTTGGTAGAAGATATGTTAGAGCTTTAGAGGCTACTTAATTAGCTGACTTATACGTTGTAACTATGAGTCATCATATCACCACAAACACTCAAGTTGGTAAGAGGTTAGGCATGGAACATCAATACCTAAAAACTTAGTTTTATTATTTAATCTAGACAATCGAATATCAATCGTCGATCAAATAGAGTGTTACGTAACACTAAATTACTATGAAATCTTAGACGGTTCGCATATTAACTAATATTTTTAGTTACCTCCAACGTCTCAACAATCATTTGCTTTTACTAACAATCATCTAGTGGTGCAATGAAAATAAGTTGGTGAAAGTCAGGCAAGAAAGTTTGTAAGTGAGAAATATAATTAATAAGATGATATGAAGAAAACAGTATACACATGAATAGTGACATTCATGTTTTAATAATTGCTAGATAAGTTAAAGGTAGGTCCCATGTTTTAATAATTGCTAGATAAGCTAAAGGTAGGTCCCACAATATGTACATATGCACAAGAAACAGGGCTGGCCCTATGAGCTTAGAGGCTATAGACGAAATTTTTTTCGAGGCCCCTTAATACATGCTCAGATAGAACGCTTAAAAAAGTAACAATTGCAGAAGTAATGCTAATACAAAAAATTAATATTCGATAATGCCACTGTCATCTTCCTTAGAACTTGTTCTTGATCGATGAGGTAAGGTAGGCAGGGTCTCCACATAGATACCGATACTACTAATCCTATTCCTACCAACTTTGTCAATTGATAAAGTCCAATATGTGTCATCATTAAAATTGTACATAACTAATGATGACATATCAAACACCATAAGATCATGAGTTTTTGTCCAAAAACTAGAATATATTAATCTTTTGTATGGTATGGAGACCTGCATTTTAGTCCAAGACTCGCTCACTCCATATTTCCTCATGACCCAAAACTCATTGAATGCTACAGAAGATGATGATGAGCGTGGTCTTGATATTATACATAGCCAATCTCTGAATTTCCCTACTTCAATTGGATGAGTAGGAGTATTGGGCGGTAGTGCAAGTTCTCTAACCTTCTCCTCTGCTAAAGTGAAGGATATAATCACCAAGAGAAAAATTCACCAACGGTCCCTAAACTATTGTGCCAAGGCCAATATGATACCCGAACTCTGAAAAGTATCAATGTGATACCCAAACTCTGAAAAAAATTCACCAACAGTCCCTAAACTATTATGCCAAGGCCAACATGGTACCCGAACTTTGAAAAGTATCAATGTGATACCTGAAAAATGATTTTGACATCATTGAGATACCTCCGTTAAATTTTCGTAACAGAATCGTTTGTTTACTCACGTGTAGACACCAAAATGAAGTTGAATGACCCATTTAGCCTTATATAATTAATTCTCTTTTTTGTTTTCTTGTTCTTCGTGTTAGCCAAACCAATCTCTTCTCTATCTTCATACAAATTGAGTTTATCATCTCACCCACACAAAACAAATCCATATACATCCCAAAACAAGGAGCATATAAAACCCATAACCTTAGCATGATAAAACTAAACACAGCAAACTACTTGCAAATCGAAACTCAAGTCCCAACTGTTTCCACATGAACAAGTTAAAAGCCAAACCCTTTACCTTGAAATTGCATCTAACCGACTAACCCAGAACTTGAACCAACTCAAAACCCAGAACTGATATGAACTAAATCCTCCTCTCTTTTTTAAAAGCCAAAACCCCATATACTTAACTTCACTTCAAAACCCATACCCCCAAGCTTAAAAACAAGCCAATACCTTTAAACCAGATACCAATAAAGCTCCTAATTTTCCACACAGCAAAACCACAAAACCAGATTTATTTCTCTCACACCGCCGTGTTCTTGACCTCCGACGAATCAAGCTCGGTCTTGGAGCCGTCTGGTTACGCAGGGAGCGACTTCGTAGGCCAACTTTTCTTGTTCGTCAACGAGGACCTCGTCATCGGCTCCGTTGGCAGGTCATTTTAGCTGCTGGATTCTCCGGTTCTGACATTGTTGTCTGACGAAAAGCCCAGAAAAGGGAAGCGGTAAGGGAAGAGAATTTACGGATTCCAGTCCAAAATGGGCACGCCGTCGTTGAATTCCTACCCAGTTACTAGGTTTGAGACGAGCTCATCGGCGGGGAGGGAGTAACCTGTTTGGTTTGGGTTTGTTTTGGATCATTTTGTTTTCTTTTCGATTCAAATTAAATAGAACCTGTTTTGGATGCGATTGAGACTCATGAGAGGGATATCCGGATATGCATCAGAAATGGAAGTGGCTAAATGTCTGTTCTGCCTTTTGTTTTAGGACCCATGTATTTGACACGTCAGCAATCAAACGGTTCTGTTACGAAAATTTGACATAGGTATTTAGGTGAAGTCAAAATTATTGTTTGGGTATCACATTGATACTTTTCAGAGTTTGGGTATCACATTGATACTTTTCAGAGTTCGGGTATCATATTGGCCTTGGCACAATAGTTTAGGGACCGTTGGTGAATTTTTCTCAATCACCAATGATCCATCTGCAATCTTCATTGCCAACCAATGAACAGCACCATTCACCAGGATCCCATGATTATGTGCAAATATTTAGGGAAATAAGCAGTCAATCTGTCGCCAAGAACCAATCTGCAATGTATAGACACTAAACATAACTCCATCATCATAATGCTGCCCATTAATCACCTTGTATTCATTGATCGAGTGATCAAATCCAAATCCATGTAAGTACCGACCAAATCCAAATCCAAGCCTCCATTTTGGTGGCTCTGGTATTGTCTTTGATTCCTTGGTTAGAGGGTCGATCAAATTGACGCTGAAGTCGCCAGACCATAAATGTGACAGGAACAATCCATGGCAGGAATATAGGGCAAAGGGAAACCAATCTATACCATTTGGAAGATGATTGTAAACAAAGTCGAGCTCAGAGGGTGTTGCTACTAGACCATCAACACCAGCATTAGGATTCTCATTGAGAAACTGGTCAAGATCCAATGAGTACATCCCTTGGCTTGGTTCCGAGTCCATTAAAGTAAAGAGGAGGGGCCGTCTTCTAAACAAGACATCCATATTCTCAATGGTGGCTTTGGAATAGTTTGCGACGAAATCAAGATCGGAGATTAGGGACTGCCAGGACTTGGATACAAGCTTGAACCGGCACAAGGACTTCACTGGTAACCTTGAAAGAATCGCATCTATTATCTCGGGTGGAAGGTCGACATTTTGTCCACCGTCTTCTGTCTTCTGTTTTTCAGAACCAACTTCCATCTTCTTTTGATTCGAGATAGAATGCTTAAGAATAACTATATATATAAGCCGTGTGTAACATTTCAATACATATCAAACTAACCAAGTAAGAAAAGGATTCCTAGCTCTATTAAAAAAGAAAAGGATTCCTAGCTATTTCTGGTGTCTGGAAATACTAGTGGCATCAGGAATTAGGAACACATTTCTCAGTAATACTCTGTGAATCTCAGTGCTTGGTAATTCACCTTTCTATAACTTCGACGTTTTGCCACTCCACAAAAGCTTTTGGTATACTTTTGTTTGCAGAACTGGTTGGAGCATTTAGCTAGCTATTGTTCCAGTTTGTCTATGCAATGTATGCATGAAGCTTCTTGTCTTCGTGTTTGATAAAAGTACAATTGAATGTATCTACAGTCACTAAATGGGAAAGGCTGGGGAATTGGTACTGCATGTTACAGCCCCAAGCTGCTAGCAAACTGGTATACTTCTCTTACTAATTTCCCATGTATCTTATTATCTACTTTTTTTGTTGCCTTCTCTCATTTGAAAATGAAAATAAAGTTCATCATAATGATTAGTCCTATGTGCAGATCACCATTAGTTCATATTATATAAAGGGCTGTAAGGATAGAGTAGAATTCAGAGGTACACAAAACACAATTTCATATATCACATCAACTGGCAAAATCTAATACAATAAATGAAATTACAAACGATTCATGGGTATATTACCAGTCATCATCACCCGAAAGATCAAATTCAAGATCATTGTCAGGGTCAAGAGGACAATCTCTCATATGACCTACCTTTCTACAAAGATTACAAAAATTGGGTATTTTAGCTCCACTGGGGAGGACTATAAATCCATCTTCATTTGGGCAGTCGAAAGTGCCATGATCAGTATTCTTACCACATATCTGGCAATAACGAAGGTTCTTTAAGACATCTTCAGTTGCATTGGGGCAATCGGAAGTGTTATGATCAGTTTTCGGATACCGCTGACTGAGTCTCTGATGGGTGGGGCAATCGAAAAAGCCATGATCAGTCTTCTGGCATGACCAGCAAGGAAAAACCCTCTTCTTTTGGTCGGTTTCAGTCGGCAAGTCTGCAACAGCGGCCTCTGGTTTTTCTAGCATGACTAAAGTAGTAGAATAGTCACCAGCAACCTGTTGGTGTTCTCGGTTTAGTCCTCGACAAGTCTGCAGCAGGTTGTACCTCTTTGATATCTAGGATCATTTGTGTGTCCTCTCGGTCTTCCTCTTCTGAGAGTTTTGAGATTCCAGTTTTAACAGTAGACTATAAGTAGCATGTGATCGAGAATCCTAATCCGAATAGAACTAGGAATTTAATCACAATCCGAATAGAACCAGGAATTTCATCCTAAAAAAGCAAGCTGTAATCCAAGATTGATAATTGGTGATGTCAGTGATAAGGCATGTACATTTAGCATGCTGTGTTTAACTGCTACAAGATCACTGAATTGGTATATGGGTAAAATTTCTCATTTGGTGAACTCAGGTTAATAATGCAAGGTGCTGGGTTATGATATAAAGGGCTGTTAAATTGATAAGAGTAGAATTCATGGTGTACATAAAACACAATTTCATATATCACATCAAACTGGCGTCTAATACAAGAAATGAAATTACAAACGATTCATGGGTGCTGGCTACATAACAGCTTCGACAATCCTCTGATGGGCGAGCCATATTATTATTTATTACCACTCATCATCACCTGGAGGATCATAGTCAAACGTCATGGTCAGGGTCAAGGGCAATCTTGACCCACATGACCTACATAACGTTTATGTGCCACTTAATATGAAGTTATGAACAATAGTGATCACGCACATTTCTTTCTCAGTTCAGCCAACACAAGAAAGATTGGGGCAAGCAGCAATGAAAAGCTTTGATCTGTAACATCACCAAAATGGTGCAAGCTAAGATAACAATCGCAGAAGTAATGTGTAGAGGATGTATTTGTAAACTGAAATTTGGTTGGTAACTAATATGTAGTTTGCTATTGATTTTTTATATTTTTTTTGTTGTAAATTTATGGAACCAAAAAAATTCTTTTAACTTTGTACGTTAGTTGGAACAAATCGAAAAAACTTAGGTGGTGTTTGCTAACGTTTTCATGCTTGTATTTTCATTTTTGAAAATGAAAACGAGATGAAAATGTGTTCGGTGAGATATTTCTGAAAACGTTGAAAATGAGAAATGAAAATATTTTCAACTTTTACAAAGAAAAACTGAAAACATAAATTTGACGTTTTCACTTTTTCATTTCCTTAGTTTACAAAATATGAAAAATAATTTTCACAATAAATTACCGAATATATTTCCAAAATATAAAATACAATCTCATTTTCTCATTTTTATTTTTTAAAATCATTTTTAAAAATGTTACCAGACAGGCCCTTAATTTCCCCTTTTTTTTCAATAAATAGCTGATGCAATTGCCTTTATTAATGAAACCGTCGAATACAAGAGGGAACATAAAGCCTAAACACCTGATTACAAAAACCTGAAATAATATTGAAAATCTCTACAGCGTGCCTGTAGTCTAACAAGCACCAACTAGCGAATTCGAAGAGCACTGCTCTAATGGCGACTCTATTTGTTTTGTCCCAGCGGTGAGCCGGTGACATAATGGAAAGATATGTAGACATATACCACAATTACATATCATAATGTCTAATAATTCAGTTTTCCTACTATATTGCCGCTAGAAAATATTTCCGACGACACTCAGTTACATCTTGTCACTAAGAGGTTACAACCATTTAACTAAGCAAAATATGTGCCGCTTACCTAGATTTGATAAGACACAGAATGTGCATAAACCGGCATTAGCTTATTTTCTCATTAACTAGCTTAATATTTTTGAATAATAAACTTGTCCGAGTTGTTCTGCATCTCTGATAACAACCCAACAATACGTTCCATCCACATCCCTTTGGTATAACATGCATGATACTGAAATACCAACTATGATATATGGGTTTTAGAGTGAGACAACATGCATGAGTATTCTGCAAAAAACTATATATGTAAATGGAAATTATTGGTGTAGAATTACACCATTCATGCGTCAATCATAATCTTTCACCAACAAAACATTGAAACTTGTGGAAATTATTGTAGAATTACTCCATTCATGCATCAATCATAATCTTTCACCAACAAAACATTGAAACTTGAGCAAACGTATCTATGATTTTGCTCTATATATATAGAACGTGATAATACGAACATGCATGTACCAATGAAAATGGCAGCCATGGATGGAAATTCGGGATTCGACCGAATGAAGGAAGTGAAAGAATTCGACGAGTCAAAGATTGGAGTAAGGGGCCTTTCCGACTCTGGCATCACTTCTATTCCTCGCTTCTTCATACACCCGCTTGACTCTCTTCCTTGTAATAACTTGAACTCTAGCACCAACACTACCTCCATCCCCTTACTCGACTTGGCCAACCTCAACTCCCCCACCCACCGTCCCAAAATTATCCGGCAAATCAAAGACGCCGCGTCGACGTGGGGATTCTTCCAAGTCATCAACCACGGCATACCACTAGCAATCCTTGATGAGACGATCCGAAGCATCACAGCCTTCCATGAACAACCGCACGAGATCAAAGCCAAACACTACAGACGCCAAGAGCACCATGGAGTCATGTACACTAGCAACAATGACTTGTACCGGAGTAAGGCTGCCTGTTGGCATGACTCGCTTCAGGTACAACACCGTGCTGGCTGGTACCGGAAAGACTCGAGGGGCTTATGCTCCTTCCCCCTTTTTCAGTTTTCTAACAAAACTTACACATAAATTATCGTTAAGTGCTTGTTAAGTACTTAATATGTATAGCTCTGAGATTCAAGACACAACTTTATAATCTTCAATTTTTTATACTGAAATAGGTTTTAGTAATTTGATTGAACGAATAAAAGTACTGATTTTGATTGATCTAATCTAAATGAATCAGCATATTAGTGGTACAAACTAGCTTATACTCGCGCATAAATTTTTTTTCTCACTAATTTCATTAGTTTTAGTAGTGATTCCAGCTTGAAAAA